>NW_027466453.1:6587500-7187500 GCF_050575085.1 Anarhichas minor
ACTTTGACTAAAGGGAAGACACAATAACTTGGTAAATAACATGTTTTACTGATCTGATTTATTGGGGGGGGGGGGGGGGGGGGGGGGGGGGCAGTGGCACCTTCCCCACTTTCTACTCCCTCGGGGGCACCTTTGCTCAGACCACGGCCATCATTTCGATCTCAGCTCCACACCTGTGGAGTTTTGTGACTGCATCTTGCACAGTTGTGACACTATCACGGTGACAACATCTGTCCACAGACTCAAGTTCTCAGAACCACTTCTGTGGGCGTCTCCAGGACCACATGTTGCCACGATGACACACACACACACAGACTCACAAGGTGTACAACAATACCAGCCGCACGCTGCCACGCCCTGTAATTACAGAATGGAACTGGATATACGCAACCTATGAAAGTAGTTCCCTTTCTGCTTTCTTTTTTTTTTACAGACACAAAAACAAAAATGTCAGAGTTAATTCTGAGCATTTATGAATTTCAAACAAAAAAAAGACTTATTTCTTATTATCCTATTATGTACTACTGCTGGTAGACACTCCAGCAGGCTTTTATATAACTTGGAGATACAGTTCAAATGTTTGTTCTTACTGTAAAGTAGAGTTTTTGCAGAGAGCCTCTGTTTGCCTGAAACATGGGACGGACTTTTAAAAAATCTGAATAAATGTGTGGATGCTATGAGACATGGAAATAATAATAATAATATGCTCTAATTCCTTTGTCATACCAAGTTCTAAATGAATCCTCACTGAGGCAGAGAGGAAGACACGTTTAATGATTGTTCAAACATGTTCACACGCAAACTGTTTGTGCTGATAAGGCACCTCGGACCAGCTTGACCGTGAGCTTTTAATCACGCCTTCTGAGGCCATGTTCTTGTAACACCGAGTAGAGGAAAAAAGGCTGAGCTGTCGACTGTTAGAATGATGCCTTCAGGGTCTGTTCGGCAAGCACGGTTTCACGATAATTTCAGCAGAAGCTGCGGTTGTCAAATTGGTATTGGGACTGTGCGGCTACAAAGAATGGACAGGAGAACACCCTGATACAAAGCACGCTGTAAGGGACGACATCATACATGGTCCCACATGAAGAGTTGAAGAAATGCTGATGTCTGGAAAATGAGTAACAGCAGAGCCTGGTCCAGAGGGGCCGCACGTAGAGAAACACTTAGTTTCAAGTCATCGAGGACTCAACAGGAAGACAGGAAAACTTTCCGCCATACCAACGGAAATGTTCACAAGCGAAACACTCAGTAGTACACTACGGTCCAAGATTTGAAAGGGAACAGCTAAGTGGACCGAGGATCCCAGTGTGCCTGGATCCTGTGCAGTTTCAATCAAGCCTCATGTGATTTTAGTGCAGTGTGTTTTATGAACTCACTAGAACGCCCAGGAGTAGCCATAGCTGTGAGGCTTGAAGTCTTCTGGCCCCATTGAGGCCGTGGTCTGAAACACCTGCATGAACATCATGTGACCCACCATCCCAAGCAGACCTGCGAAGACAAGAGGGAGGAAACATACCAGATTGGTTCCGTAATTCAAAAAGGGAAACTAGTAATACTGGTCGTTCTGTGTTCAATACATACAGTACCTCCCAGGACTGTAAAGATGGCAGCGAAAGCGTTGAGCAGCTGGCCCCAGCGTTGCGTGGAGGGGCACCAGGCCCTGATGCACAACTGCACAGACAGCAGTGTGCAGCTGATTACCAGCAGACCCACATACAGGATCTCCAACGACAGAGACAGCCACATCATTGCTGCAGAGGGAGGAGGAGGAGAAGAGGCTGAGCACAAACACAGGGGAAGGTTTGATTTTCAAACATCCAGTCGACCGAGAGCGTAAGCGCCCCACGGAAAACGCACGAGAATGTGAGGAATCCGTTTACCTTTTTCAGATCCTGGAGTCAACGTGTGAAACCCTCGACACTTCTCGTCTGTGGGAATCAAAAGACAAAACGCAAATAAGCTCATACATTTAACAATAAATCTGCTTTTATACCAACAGGAAAAGAGGATATTTGCACTGGAAAGCTTTTAGTAAACAATATATATAAGAGAAACCGAGTTCAAACCACCTTCAGCCTGTGCATACGTTGTCTACTGTACGTTTAAATTAACACTGCAATCTAATTACTGTGTGAATAACCAGATTGAGGCAAAAGTGTTTACATGGCCTGAGGTAACCGGATGGGAGATTACGAGATTTGTTTGGTAATAATTGGGAAGGATGGGGCCCACGGGAAAAATCCTAGTAGCACCACAAAATGAGACTTTGTCGTTGTGTCTCGTATTTCATTTCACTTATTGACTTCAACATGAACGTATTTGGTTTTCACCCCCTCTGAAATGGGTTCTTTCCACCACTGCAAAGCTACTAAAAGAGAAGGAAAGAATAGAAGCAACCTTGTTCTGGTTAAGCTTCTTTGTGGCTTGACATTACAGCTGCAATAATCAGAGTACCGTATTTGGCTCTAAACTACGGTGGCCCTGAAAGTTAACCACACGAGAAAACAGATGCAAACGGACAAAGCACGAGGAAATTAAGCATTTATAGAAAAAACAAAAAAACACTGCAAAGTGAGAAAACACGACAAACGTTTTCTTCATTTGCTTGCGTTTTGTCTAATTCCGCTGTATTTGCAGTGGGGGTTTGCAGTGCATGTGTTGTCAAAGTGGTCAGATTGAGGTAACAGTTTGCATAATGTTTAAAAGCTTTGACTAAACGGATAAGAGATTATAGGATTTGTGTTGTATAAATCTGGAGGGGTGGGGCTTACAGGGAAACTCTCAGTAGCAGCACAAAACGACACTTGGTCAGTGTGTCGACTGTAGTTTTTAATTTGAGTGATTTTTTTCATTTTCAACGTAAAAGATTTTTGTTTTCATCCCCAAAACGAGATTATTTTCCCTCCACTGTAATGACATAAATAGAAGCACCCGTTTCTGCAGCCGGTTAAGCTTCTTTGTGGCTTATTTACCAAATGTGTTTACATGCAACTGCAATAAGGTATTTGGCCCTAAATTACAGTGGCCCGTAAGATCAACAAACTGTGACTTAGAAAACAGATGCAAACAGACAAAGCACCAAGAAAACCACTTTCTTCACTTGCTTAGATTTGCCCTATTTGCATTGTATCTGATGGTGTTTTAAGTCTTTGCAGCATATTCCTACATGTGTTGCCTTTGTTTTGTCTACTTGCAGTGGATTGAAAGCTCAGGGCCACCGTACTTGATAAATCATTAGCATTCATTCACATGTTTAGAGCTTGTGTGAAATATTGATTAGTCTGAAACAGGAGTGTCACTTAATATTAATATTAGGCTCCAACAGAATCACCTTTCACATTGATATAGCTAACATTAGCATACAGTTGCCTGCTATACTAACATATCCAGCAGACATGTGGCAACATATCAATCATTTGCTATCATGTGTCTGTCCACCTGGTGCATGCCAGTCCAATATTGACTTTCCTTTTAGCTCTGTTTGTGGTCTCCACCGGCTGCGGTTGGAGATATCTGGATCTGTAGCTGCTATGTTTATGTTAGGGAGTCACCAACTTTATCTGTCGGCAGTTTGACCCTTTGATTATATTTGTGACTTTCTCAGCTGATTTTATTTAAAAACAAAAGTCTTACAGGTTCCCAAAAGGCAGGCAGATACCGCTGGCAGATCACAAGCAAACAAAACTCCATGTAGCAACGAAGACGAACTGACAAAGGAACCGAAGCGTTGTAAATAGAGACGGACTAATTGGGGACGTGAGAACAGGTGAGTGCAGGACTAATGAGGGACAGGTGAAATTGATCAGGGCGGGGCAGGCAATCAAAAAGGCGGGAAAACACACAAAGACAGGAAGTAAAACCAAACATGAGGCGTGAACTTAGGAAATAAAACAGGGAACAGACGAAGCACAAACCCAGGAACATGACAGGAACTCCACATCAGTGATTCTAAAAGTGAGGTCTGTGGCACGCTGTGAAATATACAGTTGGAGTTTAGTTCTATTGAGAACAGGAGACCAAAAGGTGTCATGTGTCTTCCGTGCTAGCAGACGTAGCCTATGAAGCCAGCCGACATGAAGCAGCATCTGACAACAAAGCACCCGGAATAACGCGGCAAAAAACAAGTGGTATAAACATCATTTAAATTTAAATGTATTTCTGTTTATGACTTTAAAAAACAGGTCTGAAGTACTTTGGTTTAAAGAAAGTAGAATACAAATAGTTCCAATCCCGTGGTGTTAAGTGTGAACTGATTTATATAATTGACCACATCAGTCAGTTATATATTTTAGCTGAACTTGAGTATCGTTCAGAATCAGAATCACCTTCGTGCACATGAACTCTTGAACTAATTTAACTTTTTGTTGCATCTCTCTATGTGCTTACACAGAATTAGAAATAACAGCTAGGGACTGGGACAAGGGACGAGGACTAGAATACACAGGACAAAAAAATAGGTTTATATATATAGATACTATATAATAGATGTATAAAATCAGCAATGACCGAGCTTAATCTTTAAAATCAGTTGCAAATGAGACGGTGAAAACCCAGCCGATGTTTGTGGATCCTATTAACCTTTCCCTCTCTGGATTTCTAATCCATAATTGAGTCATGCTGTTAAAGTCTAAATCTCTGTGAGCAGAACACACACTGATGATAATCCTCTTTGGGCTGAGCCCGTACCCAAACACACACACACACACACACACACTCAGACGCACACGCACGTGCACAAATACAAATTAACACACCCGAGGCCTCACTTCATCCCACCACCTTGGATTGCTTCTCCTCCTGTGACCTACTTCATTGTCTGTCCCACTAGTGCCACAGTGAGTTTGTTTCACTTCCTGCTTCTGTGCTAATCCTCATCTCACTTTGGGAATGTCCTGTACTACACACTACCCGACCAGCACATATGGCTGATATACGCTTATGAAATCCCGTGCATTGATACTGATTGTTTACTGGAAGCATGGCCACATGTATAACTGAGGTTTGTCAGTGCTTTCTTCTTACAAATCCTGTGTTCTCTCAATTATAAATTTCCTCTACCTGCCTAATCCTTTTCAGGGTCACTAGTGGCACATCTGGGCTTTTTTTTTTTTTCATTTGAAAGAAATTTAGCTACATTAGCTTTTGCCTTTCCTTTGTGATCCCATTGTCAGACACATTTCCTCCTTTTAGCCATGACCTAACAGTCCTACAGAAAATCCACATGTTCCAAATCGGTGTCATATTTTTTACCCATCTTCCTCTCTTACCCGCCGAGTCTGCATAGATGTCCTCCTCGCAGATGAGGAACAGGCCCGTGTGAAAGACGGGGAAGACAAAGCGGTCGTCTCCGGTCTCCCAGGAGAACTGGATGTTGGTGGAGTTGGAGACGCCGGGAACGGGGATGCAGTTGCTGTGCTTGATGGGCGAACAGAGGGGCTTGGGCACCTTCTGTTGACCTGTGCACCAGTGGGAGGACATGAGGGCAATGCCACCAGTGAAGAGAGACACGACGGTCTGGATGAAGGAGAGGCGAGGGGAGCGCATCTGCTGCAGGAACTCCATGGTGCAGGGATTAAATGAGGGCTGGGGGGGAGGAACAGTAGGGATGGAGAGATGGTCAAATATCCAAAAACACATTCAAAGCATAGCCAGGGATAACTGAATAGAAGTTTTTCATTGTTAAATCAACTTGACTTTAGGTACACCTCCACTCTTGCATGTCACTAAAAATATCCCCAGCATGTTCCTAGTTTCCAAGGAGAAGCAGCTCTGTATCCGAAGCCGCTTCGCGAGGTGTTTGAAAGGGAAGGTGCGGGGGAGCCGGCGCTTTTACATGACTAATCACATTAAGAATAAAAAAAGACTGTGACAGAAAATCAGCACACTTCCGGTAATTGGCGGGAAGACAGACGGCTGAATCAAGAGGAAAAATAGGTGAAAATTGCTGTCACCATGGAAGCCCTCCAGGAGATGGATGCTCAAACAGAATAGCTCTGTGCACTCGACATCAAGCAGTGAATTAAATGTGAACGAAGGAGAGAAGAAAGAAAGAAAGAAAGAAAAAAGCACTCACCTATACTTCAGCCTCTCTTACTTCGTACTTTGTCCTCAGTTCCCTCATCGAGTTAAGCGTGGAAGTGGAAAGGAACATCCGGCCCCGGCTCTTCTACCCGCCTGCTCTCCCTTTCACTCTTCATCAGATAGTGAGAGGATTCACGCCGACCTCTGTGAGCAGAGTGACTGTCAGTCTTTATGATACGACCCCAGCAGTCAGACACACACACACACACACACACACACACACATCCTCCTCTTCTTTAATCCATCCGAATAAATCCAAACCAGACAACTCTGCTCCATCTGTTTTCATTATGATTCCTAGACTCATTTTTGATCTATATTTCATTCATTTTATCAAACGCTATCCTGTGAAAACATGCAGCACATTTTTTCATGTGAAAATCAACGTGACCTTGTAATAAATAAATATGTCAGATGCACACGATGATAACTTGGATAATATCGCTTTGCAAGTACCGCACGTGGAGATCGATATTTGACTCTGAGAGGTGGTGACTCCACAAGAGGGGGCTCTAAGGGTGAGTAGTTTAATATCTGCAGTCAACCGCAATCACTTCACTGCAAGGCTTTTATGTTGCTGCCAGAGGATAATGACTCACTTTCTAAAAAAAGAAAAGACCACACAATTCCATCTTCTTCCTTCCAGACGGAGGTATAGAGTCCCACGGTGTAGAACACAGCGGTGTAAAAACAGCTTTGTTCCAGCAGTCATCACTCAGGTGAACACGTTATAGCAACAGTGCACAGATGCTATAGAAGCAACGTCTGTGTACTTATTTATTTTATTTAGTGATTGACTGATTTGTAGCCTTGTGTACTTTTATCATGTTTGTCTTGTTGTCTGTTGATTGTAATGTGTGTCGAGATGGACGCCTCGCCTTCTACTGCAAACCAAGTCTATACGGCTACAAAGTAACCTGAACCTGAGCCACACACTAAGCTGGTTGCTGTTTAACACGGTGCATTATATGAATTTGTATATTGTTACATACATTTTTGTCCATACCATTGAATTGTACATTTTTATGTCGGTCTGGTCAAGTTTACATTTGTTTAGCAGCCTGTTACTTTGAGGAGCTGAACCTTTCAACCACGTATCCATTCATTTTGGCTCACTATTTAAACTCTCTTACTTTTAGGTATTTCACTAGTTCCCCATTAGTTTGAGCTATTTAACCATTTATCCATTACTTTTAACTAGTTTAATTGTTTATCAATTACTGTTAGCAAACTATTTCAACCATATTATTCTTTTTCTTTTAATGAAATTGTCTTCTCTTGTATTAACCGATGCAACGCTCTACTCTACCCTGTATCGTCTGCTGAAGTGCCCGTGGTTGGCAGTAATCCTTGTTCTGTAAGCCATTGCCGAAGAATATATTACATTTTGGTTCATTATAAGACGCTAACCATAGTTCCACTTATGACAAAGGAAACCTAAGCTAATGCACAAATCAACAGCCGATCGTATAAATGTTTAAAATGTCTGCTTTCACCTTTCATGGCTTTTGCATTTTAACACCTAATTCAACTTTTAACAAAGCTAAATCAGACATTTTGTTTTTTTTATCTTTACATCAAAGCTGCTCTAGTTTCTTTAAGTCTAATTCTTCACCGTATGGCACTTTGTTTCAGAAACAGAACTGACCTGGTAGACCGGTTTTAGACTCAAGAACATGCATTCATAACTCTTCTTCAGAGAGGGTTTCTGCGCCTCCCTCAAACTGAAAAGGCAGGAAGGAGAAACGAGGGAGAGGGACAGACATCGAGACGGAGATAGCTTACGTACATATGAGCCACAGGGAGATGATTGAGAATACATGTGCAGGAGATAAAGAGAGAGGGAGGCAGAGAATTTAGAAAAGGTGGGAAAGAAATCGGGGCAAAAAAAATGAAACAAAATTGACAAAAATAAGTTTCAGAAACAGTTAGAGGAGCTTACTTGAAGCATTTTTTTAAGTGTATTCATAATTCATATACATATTGACAGGTCTCTAATACAGCATGGTTTTGATAGTGTCACTGTCTTCTTCTCAGCTTGACTTTTTTATCTTTTTTTTTTTACAAGAATAACAATAAAAAATGATAAAGACAACACCATGTACGACTCACTTTTAAATTTTATGGCAATGCTTCTTGTGAATGGATTTTGTCGCTCGAGAGTGAAACCATTCAGAAGTACTCGGTAAGGCTTACTCCCCCATTGGCCAGTACGGTTGGCCAATCGCAGCCGTTCAATATGACACCTTCTCCAAAGTTTCCAGTTCCCCAAAAAAAATGTTTTTCCATCAGTGTACGGCGGCGTGCCAGTCCTGCGGAACGTCCCATGAAGAACGAGCGCATGCGTTCACCCAGTACACAGTTCCCCCGTCAGTGTCCTGTTCATCTTTGTGCTGTCAGCACAGTCAAAGATGGCAGGCACGCATTAGTCCATAGTGTTATCCCCTCCTCTGTCCCTCTCTTTACACATAACGAACATTTTGTACTTGAAAAATAAGATTGTGTCCATCGGATTTTTTTCGTGAATACTATCTGTACCGTAAAAACCCCAGTGATGAAAAATAAGAACACTTTTCAAAAGGACCAAAAATGGAATCAAAGACCCAGATATCGGCATTTTTTTCAGTTTCTCTCGCTCTCTCTCTCGCACACACACACACACACACACACACACACACACACACATTTCACACTCGTACACATGACTTTTGAAAGGCAACAGATGTCCGTTCTCCAAGGCAATAATGTCTTTGTGGCAAACTCGACCCTGACATTCCAGACATCACTCTGGCTCCTCCCTCTCCAGGAATGAAAAAATAAATCCAAATCATGTGTTGACAGAATATAAAGTGAGATACATCCATTTCATTTTCATGAGTAAATACTGACGAGGATACAAAATAATAATGAGTACTAAACATAATAATTGTGGTCATTGTAATATAAGATAGAATACTACTTGTGAGAGGGTATAAAAGTCTCTTTGTTTCTTTTCTGGGTTTGACGCCCAACTTGCTCCCAAAACGCCTCTGCATAGCAACCAAAAGAACACTTAAAGAAAACGGATAATGATTATACAGATGATGATAAACACGAGTGTAACACTTTGAGGGTGTCTGAGGAAAATCAAAGTAAGCCTAGAGAGGAAGTTTGTTTCTTTTGTTCTCTACAAAAATGTTCCTTTAGTTCCACCGTCCGTCTTTTACTTGTAGCTCCATTCCGCTCTGTTGCATGTTCATGTTTTTTTCTTTTCTTCTTTTTCTGCTTTTAAGTCAAGAGCAACAATTCTCTTAAAAAAAAAAAAAAAAGGTTTCTTTTCTCCATTGTCTTACATGTAAATAACGCCCGTTGAGAAATTGTACATTCCCTTTTGTTGTTCTCCGTCACGGATGCCAGTCCTGTCCTTTCACATTTCGGGCTGCTTCACAAACAAGTCCCACTCCTCAGTCTTCTATTGACCAAATGAACCTGGCAAAGGGAACACAAACAAACTGAGCTCAGTATGATCAACAAGGACCCGCACATTCTGATACAAACAATGAACCGCTTTCACCAATAGCACAATTTCTTTAAATGGAGAGGACCTCTTTTAAAAGTCTCTTGAAGTGCACCGTTAGGCCGGTAATCACCGGGTGTGTTGTTATTACCACACAGTCCTTTACTGATTATCTGAAGCACCATTATTTAAATGTGTAAGTTGAAGCATAAAACATAAATCTCTTTCATTTTTAGTCCACTGATTTAAAAAAAGAAAATAATATATTTGCACAAAACGTGATGAAGTAAGGGGGAAGAGTCGCTCAATCCTGAGCATAACCATTAGCAATTTACTGTAGTCTTACAAGAAGAGAAAGAGAAGGGGAGATGTACGCGTCTTTAGTTTCCATGAGGCTGATTGGAAGTGAGGGGGAGTGACAGGCAGCAGTGCAGCCACTAAGGTCAGGTGAGGAGGAGTGGGAGAGCCAGCCAACAAAGAGTAGAGCAGGTACTGCATTGCTGTGTGAAATTAAATTGTCTGAATAGAAAAGGTATAAACAGCCCTGAGGCAATAAATTGGAGCCCATTCACTGAAGGTCCATTAATGAGAAACCAGTCTCCAGACAAATGATGTTTCCAGGATGAAAATGTATTTGTGGTGATTGAACGCGCCGGGCGGTGATGTGGGGGTTTCATACCAGAGAGCTGGCTGCATTACATTACATGTTAACACCCATTTTGGGAAGCTGCGTTTTCCAGTCTACACGACTCTATCTGGATTAGGGTTGGGCAATGTAGAAATTCCTCTTCTGACGATATTGTTTTTAAGAAACACAACGATGTAGAAAATACATCGAGAGAGAGAGGCGCACTTAGGCTGGATATAAATACACACACAAAGTGGCCACAATGTATAGGAAGTAAGCGCTATTTTACACAAGGGCACGCTGAGATCAATCATCTAGTAGTAACTGCTCTTTATATTCTGCTGCCCCGATGATTGAGGGTGGATTGCTCACTGTGACGGTTCGGTTGCTATTTGTGGATGGAGTCACTGGCAGACCTGCGTATTCAGTTTGACACAAAGTGAGTGATGCGACACTGTGTTCTAGTCCCTGTAAGCATCTTAGTCCAGAAGTCATAATATAATGGAAAAAAAAGATGTAATCTTTTCCAAATGTTCATCCAACTAAATATTCAGCTTCAATCCATATTTGTTGGCTTTTAGCTACATTTTCCCTGCTGTCCACAACAGTTTAATCTCCTGCACGCACCATAATAACGGGGTGGTCGAGCAGCAATCTAACAGCGCCATAAATTATATTCATAAAACCACAATAAAACTAAATCTGAAATATGCCAGCATGTTGTCAATGTATTTATTATTTAAGAGAAAAAGACTGAATATAGTGCAAAAGCAGGCGTTGCATAAGTGATTATCGCTCCGTTATCGTGGACATGCGAGGACCATTATCGTGGCCAACCAATATTGTGTTGAATGATGAGCTCGTCATATCGCCCAAGACTCGTATGGATGCACACGAGGTCACGCAAGCATTTCCATTCCATTTTATGAAAGCAAGAAATAATAATAATAAAGGCTCCAATGACTCGATGATCTTTGGCTCAGCATTGTCTTTAGAGGAGCTGACATTTTAATGTCTTGTGTTGTAAATGTCTTCCCTTTCACTTCATTTTCTGTTGGCTTTGCTGAAGTTTATTGTCGCAGTTTGATCATTTTGATTTTGCCTGCTCTCTAATTTGCTCTGAGAGCAACACAACTGGACAGACAGACACACAGACACACAGACACACACCCTGGCCCGGATGTTGACTAATGGGGCTGATCAGACAGATCAGCCCCATTAGTCAATATTTGGCACCAGAGCTTCCTTTTGCCGCACCCCATGTTAAATTAACATGTTAATTTAGACCTTAAATTAACCTAGACCAACATAGGTAACCAGTCCAAATTATTCTGGGTGGTTAATCGTTTACATCCCTAATTCACACTATGACACATGCTGTAGACACATAGGTACACAAACACACAAAACCAAGTCTAAACTTACAGCTCCCAGACTCCGGTGTCTCTTCTTCTTCTGCGTTTCTCTCAGCCTCTCTCTGACTGCTCCACGCACACTGACTTGGCTGGCCGGATGCTCTGGGTAAACTGAGTGGAGGAGGGAGGAGGAGGGGAGAGAGAAAGAGAGAGAAAGACAGACAGAAAGAAAACTGTCAGGGTTCGATGACGAGACGTGCGAGTGGGTGGTGAGGATCTAGAATGGCAAAGGAAAATGAGAGTGAATCACACAAAACGAAGACCAACCTCTCCTTCTTTACCTTGTGCTTCGGACACCGCACTGAGAAGTTATCTTCGTTCAGAGAGCAATCTGGAAGAGGGACAGGGAGTTTTAGTACAATACAGAAACCACCACGCAAAGCTCTTACATGAAAGGACAATATGTGTTTCAAACAGGCACAAACCCTTATTAGGAAACTGTATTTAACATTAACTCACTTTCTAGAGTGTGTCTGTATTTATTGCATCCACTCACCTGCTTCGATAGCACACATGTAGTGGTAGCGGAGTGTACAGCCTTTGCTGTAGCAGCCCAGGGTGGAGCCAACCATCTCACAGTATGAGCAGCACTGAGCAGAGACAGAAAGAAAAGGTAACAATCAACATCAGAAATATGTTTCAAGGCTGAAAATTCCCAAAACAAACACAGATAAAGAAGACACTTACTGTTTCTCTGGCGCCATCTAGTGCCTCCTGCATGCCATACAGTCTCCCATTGACAAGATACACCCCACTGGTCCACACTATGCATCCTTCATGGACCCACAGCTCCTCCGGGTCCATGGGCATCTGAGGCAGCTGGGCGAGTTGTGCCAAGGGTCCCAGGGAGTCCAAGGCGGGCGGAGGGGGCTGGAAGGGCAGGGAGGCCTTACTGTTGGAGGGCACCATTCTGGGGGAATCCTCACTGGATTTGTGCCTTCTCTTAAAGCGGGGGTGTGAAGTCAGCTTTCTGTGTTGAGGTCGTTGCTGAGCTTCGTCTGTCGGCTGCTGCTGCAGCAGCTGCTGCTGGAGTTGCGGCTGCTGCTGCTGCTGCTGCTGCTCCTGCTGCTGCTTGTCTGTATCAAGGTCTGGCTCTCTCTTAAGCTTCGGGATGGGCCGGATGTCTAGATTCATGTCCCAGGTCAGAGACGTTGTTTTACTGGTGTAGGAGGAGAAAGACGAAGACGAGGAGGACGAGGAAGAGGAGGAGGCGGTGTTACTGAACTTGCCAGTCATGTGCATCATCATTTCCTCTCCACCAGCCGTCGGGGCAGTTCTGACTCTAGCGGGGAGAGGCACTGCGTTTGAATCCAGGCTGATGGCATAGTGACTCTCAGTCGGGGGCTTGGTAAACTGAGCATCTTGTGTTTGCGCGTCTTGGTTGGTGCTCAAAGTATTTGAGCTCACGTCTGAGTTTTGTCCTGTTTTGTTTGTGCCCGTGGCCGCTTGACATTGTCGGACCTGGGGCTGGTTCTTGGGGAGCTTTGCAGCATATTCAGCTGGATAGAAAGGGCCGTAGAGATCTCCAAGATGTTTGTAATTTGCCCATTTCTGACACAGGCAGCAGAGCAGGCGGCCGGAGTGATTGGTCTCTGTAATCACGGGGCCTGAAACAATATAGCCAGATGAAGGAAGTGCTTTTCCCGACTCAAGTGTTGTCTCCACCTCGTCTGTCTCCCTTTTCTCCGATTCTCTGTCTCTCCTAGATAACTGGGAGGAAGGAGCCGAGGTCAGGGGAGAATCAATCCCACTCACGCCCACTTTCCCTCCGACTGCACTACGATCTCCTTTCATCTTCTCCTCCTCAGCATTTACAATGGTGCACACTGCCCCAATCTCTGGTATTTTGTTCTCCACGTGTATGTGCGGAACAAACAGGCCCTTTATATTTGGGTCCACGAACACTCTATTGGTGCCAGGGCTCCCTCCTCCCCCTAAAGGTGTATCTGGGTCAACTTTGGCCACCGACGGTGCCGTCGGCCCTGCTCCTCTCCTTCTCCTCCTCTGTCGTCCTCTGGCCTCTAGTGACTCATCCTCACCTTTTCCACCTCTGCGTCTCCTTCGCACTGGTTTGACCTCGATCTCTGGCTGCAGGTCCTCATTCTCAACATCCACTTTCACTATCTGGGTTAAAATGGGTGGGGTCAGTGGGAGAGTGTTTTTATCGTCGGTCAGCAGGGGTGCTTCAGGGGGTGGTGTGCTGCACGTAGTCTGCTCCAGCGGTGAGGATGTCTCATCAGCTGAAGTTGGCTCGGGTGGGGCTGAGAGAGCACTCTCAGTTGTGCCCTGAGCCTGTTCTTGGGGCTGACCCGGCTCCTGTGTTTGGGCTTGGTTCTGGGCCCTTTTTTGTTTATTCACACTCCCTACGGGCCTCCCCTTCTTCTTGCCAGATGGGAAATAGCCTTTAGGCACGGAACTGTCTTGTAGCTTGGAATCTTGTGGCGACAGGCTGCCAGAGGACATTGGATGTTGCCTATTCAGCATGTTTCCTTGAGAGTGGGGTGGGGTGGCTCCATAGTAGTCACTGCCCGGATAATCATCAAATCCCATGTCAGATTCTTGAAGTTTCTGTCGAAGGAGGTTAGCCGCAGAGTGCTCCCCTCTTCTCGTCTCAAGCTGCTGGTAAGTGTTGGTGAAATGCTGAATGTCTGACAGGGCAGATGAAGATGGAGGTGGGGAACCCTGGACTGGGCGAGGAAGAGGTGGAGGAGGGGGTAAAGGTCCGAGCAAAGCAAAATCCTCCTTGTCACCCGATGCCGATGAAACAGTGGATCCCAATCCAAAGTCAAAGTCTTGTTTTAGGGTTTGGGACGTCTGATGTGGATCACATGGGTAGGCAGACGGGGGTAAAGGCCCAGTCTCATCAACTCCTCTGAAGGAAATCATGTCATCCATGTAGCCATCATCCCCTCCTGCAACCCTAGGGAAATGTGCCAAGTCTTGGTCCTGTGAATCATTAAACGGTGGCATTTCTGAGTGAGAGAAGCCTGGATAATGATTCGACTCATCATCAACATGGCCTGCTGGCTTTTTAATATTTGGTGTGATTTTCTGCACTATTGCCTCCAGTTTCAAACCTCGGCCTTTCCTGGGAGGCATAGCCCTGGCATTACCACTTGATGGAGATAGAGGTTGTGAATAGGTATTCTCTCCGGGCAGAGGGGAAGAGAGCCTGGGACATGGGATATCTGAACTGGATGAGTCATCTTCATTGTGATGACTCGACTCAGACTGAGCCCCGGGGGAGTGATGTGAATTTGTGGCAGCTCTCTGCTGAGACGCATCCTGGAGTTGCCTTTTGGCGGGAATAGGAGAGATGAAAGAACGAACTCTCCTTCGCAATATCAGCGGGTTTGTGTCTCCAGAACCCCCGGCTTTAGTCTGACGCTGCACCTGTGGCTGTGTGGCGTTCATGTCAGCAGAAGGCTTGGCGGAGCCGGGTGGAGGAGGTGGGCAGGGATGTTTGCCTTCCTCTGCGGCTCCTCTGGGGACCTCAGGTTCGGCGGCATTTAGGCCGTGAGTCATTTGTGGTGGAATGGGGACGTGTGAATCTACAGGAGCAGGAGGAGGGGGGGGAGGAGGTTGTGTTCTGTAGAAGGAGTCTCCCTCCATCATTCTAGCGCCTTCTCTGCCAGAGTGTGTCGACTCCCACATTTTCAAATCGAAGAAAGCGCTTTGATGATGGAGGGAGGTTTTGGCTGCGTGTAGTTCCCCGGGCATGTCAGTTTGTGAGACCATCCTCTGCCTCGGTTCTGTTTGGCTGACCTTATGTCTTCCAGGAGAAGAACCAGGGAGCATCATCATCTCCTTTGATGGCCTGTTCATTGCTTTTACCCATTCATTCATGTCATGGGGGTGATGAGGGGGGCCACGAGGGTGAGGGTACATTTGAAGCTTATTTGTGGACTGCGCCTGGGGGGATAAATTGTGGTACGGATGGTGGGAGGGAAAATGGGGGTTACTGCGTGGCATCATATGCCCTTCTCTTGTATCTCCAAATCGATAACCAGGAAAACCGCTGCCACTACCCGTTGATAAATCAACACCATGAAGATAGGACTGATGCCTTGAAGGTGGAGATAAAGGGTTAGTGCTCAAAGAATGAGAAGCCAGGGGTGTAATGTCAACATTACCTCGACGGTAGGGGTCCGTATTCATCACAACAGATGAATGAGCAGACTTGGAATGATACTCCATATCAGCATCGTTAGTGCAACCAATGCCGAGATGATCAGTCTGTAACGTGTCTAAGACAGCCTCTTTTGATGCCGTTTCCATTTTCACCACTTGTTTCTCTCCAATATCCTTTTTACTCAGATCACTGGCTGCTGCTGGAGAGGAAAATGGCTGTTGAATCACAGAGGCGCCACTCAGACTTTTTTCCCGCTCTCTCTCTCTGTCACTTTCCCGGTCCCTCTCTGGGGTGCCGCGTCGGTTCGGCGACACATCACAGATGACAGAGCGCCGCTCTGATGGGGCTAATATGGAGCCTGATGATTTCTGAGACTCAGTTTGACCAATGCTGCCCGTTAGCGGCTCTGGCTCTTGCAAAAGGAGCTCCTGCACAGCGGAGGGTGGAGTGGACACATTTGATAAGGCTTTTCTCTGTGGTAGAGAATAGTCAGCTAAGTTTATATGTTTGGTTGGGGGTTGCTGGGACTCTGCCGCCTGTGTTGAATGGCTCTGGGACACGCCCATGTCATTTTTCTCAGCATTTTGCATTATCTTAGTAATAGACACTTCAGACTTCACTGAGGACTGAGCATCTGTGGTAAAACTAGGCTCACTTCCATGCCGCTGGTTCGCATGTGGAGGCTTTCCAGTGCTAACCATTTGTCCAGAATGAGCCAACGCCTCAGTTATGCCGTACGGGTGTCTGGTTTGAAACGGTTGCTGAACTTGGAGATGGGCAGGATAGGCCTGCTCCGGTCTGCCATAACGTCTGTCTAAATTGTAACCTTGAAGAACCTCTTGTAAAAGGCTGGGAAATTGCTGTGAATTATCCTCATGACCTTTAGCTCCTGCTCCTTGCCCTCTCTTTACCAAAGCCTCTGCTACAGAACCAGCATCTTTTGGATGCACAGGGCCATAACCAGCTGGTGAGTGTTGATACCCCAAGTATCTGGAATTTGATTCCATCACACCCGCCGGACCAGTCCTCCCTCTGCTTTTCATCGACAAATCTGAGCCATATGTTGATTCTGGATAGCCATATTTATGCGGTCCAGACTGGGGAGGATTTTGAGGCCGTCCAAAATTGGATTTTTGATGAAGGGAGGAATATAAACTCAGATCTACACCTTCCTCCCCATTATGGCCGCTCGATTCTCTTAAGAAAGAGTGTTTCTCTTCTATGCAGTTGCCTTGGGTATGCTTGCTTTTTTCAGTGTGACTTCCCTCAGACCGAGCTGAAACAATCACACCGACACTACTGGCACTCTGGTGCTCCTCAGAAGTGTGCTTTTCTCCCCTCTCGTTGTTGTGTAATCTGGATGCGGTGTGCAACCTGTTTTCTTTGTCCTGACAATTTTGTGAATTGACCTCTCCAACTCGCTGCATTTGGCTACGGCCTTTCTCCGTTTTGTCAACCGGGCCTTCACTTTCATTTTTGATGACCTCCTTTTTTATTTCTGTTGTCCTCCTATGGCCACCACCTCTGTGGTCACTGTATGTGAGACCAGACTCTGAGACACAATTTGGCGGAGGAGGAGGAATACTGGAGGAGGTGGATGATGGGGAGGAGGAAACTGGAGGTGTTGAATGTGAAGTTGGGCCAGTCTCTGATGACTGACATCCAAAGGATGGAGATGACGACGAAGAGGGAACGCGTGCTTTGTTTGCTTTAGTTTCGGAAACACTTGGTTCTTTTGACGGTAAATGGGAGGCAATTGTTTTAACAGCTGATGCTTGCCCAGTCTGTGTTTGACTCTGAGAGGGAGGGTAATAGCCGGTTGGTTCAGACCCACTGCTTGCACCACTCATCTGCCTCACTCTCCCATGTTCCCCTTCAGAAAACTGCTCCTCACGGTCCACCTTGGTCCTCGATGAGCCTCCAACTGACATTAGTGAGGAGTCTTCATCGGCACCAGCATCTAAGCTGGCGCCGTCACCAATCCCTGGCGCACTTCCGTCTTTAACTGTGCTAGTGCTTGAGGCTGCACTTACATTTCGACTTCTTGGTTGTGATGGGGGCGCGCAATGCGTTGCCTGTTGCATCTGCCCCACATCCTTCCCCTTCTTCTGTGAAAGCACTGAGTCGGTGAGGAGCATGTGCTGAACTGTGTTTGGTAAATTGGCTACTTGTGAGCTCAAGGCATTAAGACTGTTCAGGCCAGCATCCTGCATTTTGTCAAGTGGAGAGCATGAATAAATAGAGGGGCCTTCCTCTCGCGATCCGACTCCTGTGCCTAAACCCAATTTGTTTCGGCCTGTTGGAGGAATACTGCTCCCTCCAACTGCACTCACGCTGTGAGCTTTATGACTGCCACTGCTACCACAACTACTGATGCTGCTATTTGAGTTGGGTGTGGGACTTAATTGTGGCATGGTCTGCAGTAATCTACCTTGACCATGGCTGCTACGGGGGTTTGATGAAGGAGGATGCGAAGGACCATGACCTGAGGGGTTTGCATGTACCTCTGAGACGCCCATCAAAGGGGACGGAGAGGAGCTACAACTGGGGGAATGCACTGCAGAGGCAGCTGGTGAGGGGTTGGATATCGGGCTAAAGTTTTGGTTCATTTGGGTTTGTTGAGCATTGGGATGCATTGGTGATTTGGCTATTTCTTGAGACGCTGCTTGAGGTATACTGGGATTGGAGGCTTGATGATGTTTAGCATATACAGAGCCCGGAGACGGGCCCTGGTGCTGCATCTTGAGAGAGTTGTCGTAACCTACCCCTAAGTTGTGCTGCGAGTTGCGGTGCTGTAGTGTGGCTTGCTTGTGAAGCGAAAGTGTCTGCGGGGAATATCCAGGATAATTTGAAGCATGGTAACTCTGCTGAACATTCTCCATTGGCCCCACATTGTTAGCAGCAACTGAACTGGAGACTGAGTTTGAACTAGAGTTGACACTGGGAGAACTGTTGACTTTGGGATCGAACCCCGCGCTAGCAGCCCCGTCGAGATATCTCTGTGGAGGAGGGCTGTACATTCCTGATGACCCTGTGGATGCTCCACCCTGTGGGGAGTAGTGTGGGTACTGAGGGGTCATCCTGTGCCCAGAGTGAGGATAGCTCCTATGCTGCTGTCCATGGTGGACGGCTGGGAAGGTTTGTCCAAGCTGGCGGTGTTGCATCTGAGAACCTGGCACTGACTGCATTGCAGCATTCTGACTCATATTGTACTGATGAGAAGGAGAGAACGCTCCAGCACCAGCAACAGCACCTCCACCCGAACCAGCACTTGAGCCGTAGTCTACTGGATATGGTGACATCAGGCCAGATGCTGGTGCAGTGCCAGATCCAGCATGCCGATACTGGTGAGGTATATGTCCATCAATATTAGGGTACCCAAACCCTGCCCCATAAGCCATGCCCCCCCTTCTGTGCCTGTCCTTTCCAGCCATCGAAAAATAATAATCCATGGCCTCCTTCCTGTAGGGGTTGTTAGTGTTGGCGCTGTGAATGTTACCCTGTGTTGGCGATGCCTCCACAGCACCTCTGTTTCTAGCACTGTAAGCAAGCATGTGGCTGGCTTGACTGGGATGGTGATGGCCTCTGTGCAGGCTCTGCTGTTGCATCCCCGCGTAATCATCCGTCATCCTTGGGGAAATCTGGGGATCTGCTGGCTGAGGGGGATACGGAGTTCCCCCTCCACCCCTCCCACTGAACCCCGGGGGAAGCGAAGGGGGAACCGGACTGTTAGAAAAGTTCTGCATTGTTTTTCCACGTTTGGATTAAAAATGGAAATAACCGTCAGTGTCTACACCAGGGAATGCTTCTGATCAGAAACTGGAAGGCTTACGGTAGTAACCATAAATGACAAAGAAAAGAGAGTCTATGGCCTGGCAGTAAAACAAGGAAATGCTTTGGAAAACCAAATAGTTCAAGCTGAGGAATATCTATCGCAGATGTTATTATCACTTTTTTTTGTAGCAGAAAGTGGGTAGTGAGGTTGAACAGACAATGGTTTTATCAATACATGAAAAGGCCAAATGGTAAAAGTCTTAATTCTTCAATGTGACGATGGTATATGGTTATTTTCACTTTTCTTTTGTTTAAAAAAAAAGGTTCACTGTACAGCTGGGTCTTAAAAAAAAATGGAACTTTGAAAAGAAAAAGAAATATCTAGTGAAGCAGGTTTCTACTGGAGAAAAATACAAGACTAAAACTGTGCAGTCATTCCAATGAAGCTGAAGCAGTTTGGCACCGAGCAGGCAACGATATCACGTCTGACACACCACCATGTGAGATGTTCAAATGTCTTTACATGTACACTTCTCTGCTTTAATAACAGCTCAAGCAAACTGAGCTATGTTGGAATTGAATTGTGGTCCAATGGCATCTTGTGCAAATAAACAAAAACAAAAACAAAATCTCTCAATAAAACCATCGAGAATGCGTTCCGTCGCGACAATCCTTTAGTCCGTCAATGCGTTTGCCAGGACCCGACTCACACCTGTGTGAGACCAAAACGGCAGTAACTTGAATCAATAGGTCTGAATACAGACCTTTACTGAACACTCCCAGAGGCAAACACTCCATTGATATTCTCATCAGCTCTTGGATGCAGAGTGTTATACTGTTTGAGATGTTCTTTTTCTTGGTCGTTCCCTTTCAAATACTCTTGTTAGTTGTTGTTTTTTTTGCTACGGCATGCATTCATTCGGACTGTAGAAGTCTTTGGTCCCTATTTAGTAATCGTTCTTCCCTTGTCTGTGTTCAAAATTCTTCTCGGTGCTCTCCTCTATCTTCAGCATGTGGCTGTCTTACCTTCGCTTCATTATGTTCACCACCGTTTAACTCTACCTAGTTCCATGGCAACAATTTTCCAAAAGGAGGGTAATCCATTTATTCCACCTCAAGTTCAGTCAATTCAAGCACCCGCTTTCGGTTTTTCTCTCTTCAGTATTTCCATGCAGATACGTTCATTTTCCAGGAGCTGCTGACCAGAAGCCTTTGCAACTCTGCAAACACAAAAGATGAATCAAAATAGTTAGCACACAAAAATGAAAAGGTATCATTTATTTAGTACACCTTGTGCTACATGTCTGTAATAGATATAAAGAAGAATATACTGTGGGCATTCAATAGCAATAAAAAGCCTCTTTGGGTTAGTTTAATATTCTGTTTGAGTATTCTATTCAACAATCTCATTTCAGTGGTAAATTAAGACATATTTATCAATGCAACTACTACTAATTTAATTCAGTGTTGCTCTAGGATCATATATTGCAGATTACATCGGCATTTCCCATAAGTGGACTTATCTTTTTAGCAGGAATATCACCAAGGTCCATCACAAATATATTCACCTAACCAACAACAATGTTATCATTGCTTCCTTGTTGCACACACTGCCTGCTAAACTTAAAAAGGCTTGCTTGGCCTCACATCAACACTGCTGTTTAAATATGCAGTGGGAGTACAGCCTTTAACAATACATGCCTAAGCTGTCTCTTCTGACTGATAACAAACAGGGCTGCTGGAGAGAAAAATGGGTTGGCGGCAGCACGCAATTAAGGCAACAGAGTAACATAAGACAAGGTCACAAACACTACTTCACATGTAAACAAACAAGCCCGTGTAGCCAGGACAGAGGCAGTCTCTCTAACATGAGACTAAAGGCCATAAACATTAGTGTATTTAACGTCTTTCAACAGGCCTTAATGGTTAAGGGGTGATAATCAAAAGGCATTACGACATCTTTATAGGTCAGCACCCATAATTGCAGCGTGTGACACAAGCCTCTATTGTACACTGTAAAATGGTTAATGGCCCCAACAACACAACTTTGGGCGACTTTTGTGAAGTGTCGACCTACACTGGGCCACACAACAACAAGCCCTTGCTGTTTATGATTACGACTATTCGTCTGTGGGTAACTGGTGCTACTTGTCGGTCGATCTCATCAGTAGTGTGAACCTATCTTCACCAATGTAATGCATCGCTTTCTGCACAGAGAAAGTGATGGACAGTTAGATGGGCATGGGGGAAACAACAGCACCAGGGCGGGCTAGTCATTGCTTGTAAATCTATTTGAGTCAGACATATTTGCACACAGGTCTCTGTCCAGGGTGTCACAACTGAGGGTCAGAGCTGGTGGGTCGATGCAGTGTAAAATTGGAAAAGTTGGGGAGGACACTACTGCTCTCCATCCGTCTATCAGCCCCTACCTTGATTACTAATTAATCACAGCAGCTCACTGGGCACAACCAGGCAGCAGCGATCACAATAGAACAGTGCAGCGTGAATAAAAACGGGCTCAATGCAGTCTGTCAGACCTAATTGTTGAGAGCAAACGCAATGTTATTTTTCAGACTGTGATCAAAACGCCAGCTCCGTTGTATTCCAATGGTTTGTCGTCTTTGCTTGTCATCAAACACACAACACTAGCTTTTGTACGATTACCTCAGTGGCTACATTAGCCAGTAGCAATACGCATTACAATTAGCTGTGCAGTGCTGCCTCTTTTAGCTCTGAGAGGTTAGCGTTAGCTTAACAAAAAGAAAACCTTCACATACTGCAAATTAAAGACGCGATGCAGCCGCATACGTCGGGTGCTAGCTAAGCTACAACCGTTAGCGTCCTAGCAAGCCGGCTAATTTGCGTTTATTACATTATCACGCGCATTCGAGAACGTGCACACAGCGATAGTTGTAGCAAGCTACAGAAAAAAAAAAAAGGCACGGGGCAGCCAGGCAGCGTTTAGCTACGAAAGAGAGGTGATTAGGTGCAGATGTTTCCCCCCCTCAGAAACCCAGTGGGGCTGTGAGTAAACGCGTTAGCTAGCATACATAACGTCTACTGGCGAGAGACCCGGTGTGGGTACCGCATCAGACCATCACGCAGCCTGACATTTTCCTTCAACAAACTACAACTAACGTTTGCCAGAGGGGGAAAAGGCAAAGTCAGTCAGAGACGGGCTAGCTAACGCACTCTGAAAGCATACCTGAAAACGTAGCAATACAAGGCCCCTCGAAGAGTGAAAGGCTGTTTTGTGACAATCCCGCTGCTGTGGCAGGAAACCCCAGTCTCGAGTCGACTGCTCCGCCGCTTTTCCCCTCACCCTGTTTGAGTCCAGACAACCCCGACCAGCGGCGGCGAAGTCGGGGGAGGGAGGGAGGGGGGGGGGGGCCCGTCACGACACTCGGATCCCGGGCCTTTCTTCCGATTTCCCCTTTTTCCTTTTGTCCTCACCTCCAAAAATGATGAGAGCGGAGCACAATCGGGGTGCCTGTAGGTCCCGTATCCAGAGAGAGGTCCATACACCCCCGCCCCCTCCGCTCTTGTTCCCTCGCCTCGCTCTCTCTCTCTCTTTCTCTCTCTCCCTCTTTCACACACCGCTGAGGTGATTCCACCTATCTCGGGCTGAAATTAAACACGTTGCCATCTCACGAGCCTCCACTAACGCACGAAGATCTCAAACGTCAGTTTCCGCCACTGAATTGCATTTGCACGCCTTCATCGGGAGCTCGACCTATTCGTTTTCCTGTTAGACTACTGCTTTTTTCTTCTTCTTCTTCTTCTTCTTTGCAACAGAAAGACCGCCTTGAAAATGCATACACACTCATATTCCTGCACACCCCCCCTCCCTCCCTCCCTCCCTCATCTCTCTCCATCACATCCCTCCACCTCCCCTCCCTCTCTGAAGCTTTTGCTTTCCCACTGCTTTTCTTTCACCTATTTCTACCACAGAATCTAAGATTATAGTGATATTACAAATGCAATTTTTTGATTTTTTTTTTTGCATGTCAGGGCTCAGGGATTTAAGCACAGGTCCTTTGTTCTCGTTTCATCTCCAGTGAAAATGAATTAGGGTAGCCTAATGAAAGGCACCAGGGTACAAAGGCAATATGCAGCGGAGACAGGGCTGAATGGAACGGTGGGTTGTGTCTGAAATGAACAAGTCAATAACAGATAAAAAAGACAATTTGGGACCAAATAGGTATGCCTGCGTTAGAGGGAGATTGCGGTGCAATGGTTGAAGCTTCATCAGCTCACTGTGGTCTCTCACTGCTGAAGCGCAGACCCCATTGTACACACAGTGCAGCTATATTGTTGTTTTTCCGCAAAGGAAAAGCCACTTAAATCATTATTATAACAACTAGCCATTGGTTAATGTTTGACACGACTAGCTCGGAAACATCATCATGACCAGGATGACAATGGAGGGGCAACAAACGGAATCCCTTTCCCCCCCCCCCCGACCCCCCCATTTAAATGTATTGTGTTGTTCTCTGCCTGAGCTCCTCTGCTCTCACACAGGGCCAGCGAGTGCAGTGCAGACCCGCTCACACTCTGCTACCATCATAATGATGTGCCCTATTGCCCCCCATCCATGGTGCTGCACTTTTAATGCACTGCAGTGTGTCACACACACACACACATACAATGAAACCACACAAGTACGTACAAAGACAACAAACTGCACAATCACACACAAACAGTCAGCGTGCACATCAAGTCTCCCACTTAACCTGTCGATCACGAGAGTGAAATCCCAGTGTTCCAAACAACTGTTCAACACATCTCATTCCCCTCGCAGATACACGTCTATTTCTATCATGGTTGCCATAGCAACTGCATCACAGAGCCTTAACTGTGGATAATTTTTTTAGGCTATGTAGCTACACTTGCTTTTCACATGTGCGATTTCACGCAGACCCTCAGCCGCTTGAATCGAGCCGTCGTCTGCTCGCGTTGCCACGAAGTCGAAGAGCTGAGAGAGCCGAGAGGCGAGATAAAGGGCACTGATACTCTGGGCCAGCAAGTCAGCCAGCCAGGCCTATCCAATCAACAGGAACGCCTGCTGGGATACACACACACAGACTCTCTCCATCACGGACAAGGGCACAAAATCTTCTGCAGAGGAGGCTCAAAGCATCACGGTTGTAGAGAAAGCGACCGGTTTTGAACACACTTGACGCCCTCCACATTTTTCTAACACACACAATCATGCACACACAGTGCAGAACCGTCCATCTCTCAATTTGCTGATATGTTTTGAAATTGTACACAGATAGGGATGGATTCAAAACAAGGCACGAGAAAATGTATTTAAATCTTCCACATATTTGTTCATATTAATCTCAGTTTATCGTGGGCAACAATGTTTCATGCCTCAAAAAGCTGCCTTTGTGGAGGAAGTTGAAAAGCGCCTTTGTCGGTTTAGTTGTCTTATATCCATTGGCAATGTTTTTTAATTTAGAATGATGATAACAAAAAAAGAAAATGAGAACTTTGATTTCATGTCACTGTATTTTCATTACAGGGAACATCTCAAAGGCTGCAATGCTAACGGTCGATATTGTCACAACTTGTCCCCCAGCACTGTATCTGCACAAAGGAATGGCTGAATGGTTACAGTCCCTTGAATAAATATGAGCACTAAACAACATGCCCACTACATTATGTAAAAGACCTTCACGTTTACAAAGTCCAACACAACCCAGTTAGGTAAACTTGTGAATACACTCCACTGCATTTACATATTTTTGACACCATCTACTTGCACAGAAATCTGAGCAAATATGTGCGCTGAGTAGCTAAAGCGAACATGAAAGCCTTCACGCACAAATGAAACGGCATTGCCCTTGACACGTCGGAACTAAGTGAGGACATGTTGCGTCAATGTGCAAACATTTGCATTGAATTAATTTCAAACGCGTTGAATGTGTCTGGTTCTCTGCAGAAGGTCCACGAGTTGGACAAGTTGAATGGGCAGTTTTCCAAACTCAGCTGGAGCATACTTCTGTAACCTGAGTGCATGGCGAGAGGAATGCCGGATAAGTGGCTGCATTGCGTGATCCCCGCTTTCACCGTGAATGCAATCCACTCTCAGGTGTCATTTTGATTGTGAAGGTGTGAGGCTGTAGTTAGGAGGCTCTTTCTTGCTACTGAATAACGCCTGCAGATATAATAACCAATAATGACTCCATCACAGCAGAATGGTCACTATGGGGGAGCAGATGGCCATTTAAAAAAGTATTTTATATTATGTTAGGTCTTCAGGATTTGTATGTGTTCACTATATATATATATATATATATATATATATATATATATATATAGCCTGGACAACATTAGCATCCTGCTGCATCCAGTTCATACAACAGAAACCAAAGCAGCAGTGATTTGCAGTTTCCTTGATGACCACATGGAGTCAGAGTCATACAACAAACATGCAGCTATGCTGTGACGCTCTGACGCTCAGAGGCTGGCCTTGCATTACAGCAGCAGGCTGAATGAGATGGAAAAAACAGCCCTGGTGTTATTTTGTCTGATATCCCAGTTCATCAATCCCTTTGAAGTGTGTGCTTCTAAAGTTATGCTTTGGTTCATTTTCAGTCTTTGATCCTTTTTTCCCAATCTGAAGTGTCCTACACTATCACAATTAAGTGCCCCGCGGACACTTAGCATTATATCAGCAGAGAGGCACAGCTTTGATAATACGTGGTTGAAAACATAGTTCTGAGGACACCAGACGGACGAGATCGTGAACTTTGATTGCTACTCGGTGTGTGGTGCCCCTCTCACGATCTCGCTGAAACTCTCCGAGATCAAAGAGCGTGACGCAGCCCAGTTGAAACACACTTGCAACAGCTCCGATTCCAAATCTGTGACCTTAACAGAGGCCGATAATGCAAAGATGGATTTTTACTCAGAGGGACACGAGTGGTACATAATCAGCCACCGCTCTTAAAGTGATGCTCCCATCGAACAAGTGGTGTTTACCAAGTCTTTAAATCAATAGCATACAAACAAAGTACACAGCAGGGGCTCCCACAAACACAAAGATACTCACTTCTGTGTGAGCCCTTTGCTTGTTCACCAAAACATTGAACTCAGTGGCCGGCAGAAAACCAGCAGGGGGCGCTCTCTCCCCTAAAGTCTCTCGCCGCTCTCACATAACCCTCTCCCACACCGAGGCCGGCTGCCACACTCTCCTTGTCTCCTAGCAACCGCAGAACCCTGCCTCCAATCACTACGGATACCGGGAGGGATGGAGGGAGGAGGGTGGGAGAGTGTGAAAGAGGTGGAGGGGAGAGAAGAGGAAGAGGAGGAGGAGGAGAGGCTGGCTGGGCTTCAGCATCTCGAGCAGGCAAAAACTGGAAGTGTGGATGCAAGGGTTCCAGAGGTGGGTCGTGTTGGGTGGGTGGGTGTGAGGTCGTGTTGGGTGGGTGGTTGTGAGGTCGTGTTGGGTGGGTGGTTGTGAGGTCGTGTTGGGTTGGTGGGAGACGTGAATTACAGAGCCAAGATTCTCAGGGACATGTTGAGATCATAATTCAAATCGGGTGTAATACAGTAATACAGAACGTGAAGTGGAGGAGAGTGATTGCCCCAATTAAGTTGGGGCAATCACTCCTGTTGCTCTTCAGGGTCCCCTTTTCCGTAGCCTCCACAGCTCATGGTTCTGCTTTATCACTCCACTCTTCCTCGGGGGTCCGTCCTCCTCTCCCCGGTGATCTATGTTGCCCTCTCTCACGCAGACACACATACGGAGAGTACAATGTGTGAACACACACACACACGCACACACACGCACACACAGCTCCAACCCTACATTGCATCATACAGTCAGTGATTGCATCACACACAAGTCACATATATTTACAGCCGGAGATGCCACATATTGTCGCATGTCACATAACAAGCCCATGCGACATTCTGCGTACACACACACACACACACACACACACACACACCTACACACATGCTCGTCACTCACAGTCACAACACACAAGCTTTCACACACTCTGTGTGATGCGATGGTGACCTTAGACACTGGATCTCCTCCCATCACCCCCCCCCCCCCCCCCCCCCCCCACACACACACACACACACACACCCCTGGCAGCTGTCCAGTGACACAACAGGAGTCGCTGGAGAGAAAGCTGTAACAATTGATAGGGTACTTAAAAAACACAATGACAGGAAACTGGGAATTTAACGGCTTGTAATACGATTGCACGTGCAAGTTATTTCTGAGGGCAAGCTTGTGTATGTGCGGTGCAGTGTGAGCTTGCAGAGATTATAAATATTTAACGGTGCCGGCCTGTTGCATCTTGTCATTACTGTATATTTTATGTAGCATTTCATTTCACCTCAGCCGGAGAGACTCGTGTGCAGCAATAACACATTTAAGCATAATGTGACCTAAAGAGTACGTTTATCACATCTATAAATCTTTATAACAACAACATGAAGAAGTGACGGTGACACCGTGTGATGTCATTCGATACGATTACACTCATTGGTTGAACTCGCACTACACCACTCCTTTTAAAGCACACCCTGTGCCTCCACGGCATCAGACAAACACATCGTCCTTTTGAAGAAATCTGTTCCAAGACGAGCGGCGTGTTAATATAATACGGCTGCAAAAACTTTAACTCTGAAGAGATGAAGGAGGGGGAGGGGGGGGAGGGAGGGGGAGAACATGTGTATGTATGCCTCTGTGCGTGTGTGTATGTGTGTGTGTGTGTGTGCAGGACGGATTGATAAAGAAAGAGAGAAAACGCTGGCTGCTGTTGCCGAGGCAACCATCTCTCTCTCCCCCCTCTCCTCTTTAACCCTTTCTCCTCAGCACTTCCTTTTCACCTTCTGTCTTTTACCATCGCAGAGATCTCTCACTTGTTGATGTCCTATCACTCCATCTGTCCCTCTCTTTATCTCCACGCAGCTCTCTGCTCTCCATCTCTCTCTCTCTCTCTCCATCTCTCTCTCTCCACACGTCTGCGTCTCTCTCTGCAACACGAAGTGACTGATTCGTGAGCTCTTTCGGTCACATCTCCATCCCGATTACTCATCCTCGTGTTGGCACACCTGCCGTTTTGTCTGCACACATGTGCTGTGTTAACACTGAATCATTCTGTGCTCGAGAACAGTAACAATTTGTGCTGAACCGTGTTAAGTATCAGGAAGTCATTGCTTCACCGCAGGTGTTATTGATGACAGGAAAACTTTAACGCATGGGGGGGGGGGGACACAACATAACTGCTGTCGTTCAGTAAAGCGGTTCACTTCCCTGAAGGAGTAGGTGCTTGTATATTCGAAACATTGAGTAAATGTTTGGTTTCAACGCATCGTTGACCTGTGTGGGACAGAACCCTCTGTAGAACTGTCATGTTTAAACTGGACTTTTTTTAAAGGATTAAATAAAAACAGTCAGCTGTTTCCAGTCTTCATGCTAAACTAAGCTAAGCTAAGCAGCTGCAGCTTCATATTTAGCATATATAAAGCAAGTACGTGTATTTCACTGAATATCAAACTATTCCTTTAGAGTATGTGTTGCCCTTAGTGCTACTACTAAATTTACAAACTTCAGCCAAACCAAATCCATTGGGTGAGGGCAACCAGCCCCTCCCCTCAGGCCTCCCTCCATAGCCACTCCCCCAAAACACATGAACGCCCCCCTGCCTGACTACTGCCTTTATAACAGCTTAGTGATTGTATCCACAGTACTTATGATTATTTCTCAAAAAGCTCTTTGCGCAAAGACTACAATGTCGTCGCAATATCGACATGCAGGTATTTGGTCAAAAATATCTTGATATTTGATTTGTTTCCATATCGCCCACCTCTAATGGGTTGCTGTCGGGATGTAAAGAGAATTTAAACAAATATAACCAAAAAAAACGCTTCTAAAATAAATTGCCTACCCTAGCTTTAAAATGCACTGATGTGTAAGTGTATGATATGACACAGTGCCAGCCTCAACTCTTGCCGAATTCCAGTATTTTGTATGTGTCGCTCTTCGCATGCTGCGTCATGAAAAAAAAGAAGCTTCCGCCCACTTTCAGCCAAAAATTCTATAAACCTCGTGTATTGATCACATGCAGTCTCATTACACTGCATACATCATGAACGCTGGCGAGCTGACGGTCCAGCTGCTGTGTTTAATCAGTGGCTGATGTTCCTCCAAAAGGAGCTCAATGCTTACACACACACACACACACACACACACACACACGAAGTGTCCAGCCAAATCAAATCTCAAGGAACAGTTTGTTCGCAGTGTGCGGAGGTGAGTGTGATCCATTACACCAAATGTGGGAATCAAGTCGAAATGCATGGAACGTAACAGTATTACTATAAATACCACGCTTTATATTTCATCGCTGCCTCAGACGCTTCTCCTCTCTGCTTTTTGACATAATATATCCTGTTGCTAGGTAACTGTTAATTGTTAAAAATGCAGGTACTTCGTAAAGAGCGGAAGGAGAAGGGACAGTGATGGAAGAAAAAGGTAGAGCAGGAGAGTGACAGAGCTCTGTACTGGTGCGACACACACACACACACACACACACACACACACACACACACAAATAGCTGTGAAATATTCTGCAAACAAAAGTTTCAAGGATGAAGTGAGTTGAATCACTGAAGGTGACGCTTGCTTTATCGGACTTGTGGAAGAACTGTAGCCCCTCTGTCATCTGTCCTTCTTTACCCCTCTTCTTCTCCGTCCATCCTGCTCCCCCTCTCATTCTCCATAAACCAGTGAACTCTCATCCATAACTCACGGGCCCCTCTTTCTTTTATTACCGCGATGCCCCACCACCACCACCAGCTCTCCCCCCGTCCTAATAACTCAAGCTGACGCACAATATAAGGGGGCATTGGAGAAAGTAAGAGTGTGGGGGGGGGGGGGGGGGGGACGAAGTAGGGTTGAAAAAAGGATGGGAGGATGGGGACACAGTCAGTGTTAGAGAATATCAGGCGGGAGACAGGAGAATAGGGAGGAGTGATGGGGCAAAGCAACGGTGAGAGGCAGACAGAGAAGGTGAGAGGCAGACAGAGAGCAAGGTTGAGCCTCTGACTGGCTGCTGAATTAGAGCTGTTGACGGCTTCGGCCTTCAGATAGCGGCTTCTGTTCAGACGGTCAGACGGTCCAGCTCTCCGAACCCGGAAAAAAGCAACTGTATATCATTCAGCTAATCCGTGACAGCAGCAGAAACACCGTACACTGTAGCGCAGTTATTGATATTTCCCATTTAAGGCGGTGTTGCAAACTCACATGTGAATCTCTTACTAATATATCTTGTCCACCCCCCCCCACCCCCACACACACACACACCTCACTCCCTCCATCAATAATTTAATAAGTCTCGCTCGCTAGTGTGACTGAAAAATTAATGGGAGCGAGGAGTGAGGGGATGATGGACGAGGAGGTGGGTGTCACCACGGCTGGGTGGGGGACAGGCGGGCTGCTGAGTGCAGGTATAGAGGTGAGAGCAGGTCAGATATTTAGCATACAGAGTGGATGCTAAGCTAGTTAGTCGTAGTGTTGTCCCAGCAGGTAGCCTCGCTCCCAGCATGTATTGCACTGATCAACACTGCAGAGCCCGACTGTGTTTGCCTGGTTTGCTCTTGTCAGCAAGTTTACCATCATGTCTCTGAACTTCCAGGTTCCCTGGCAGACGACTATCTCCTAACTATCTAACTATGGTCCTGTGGGGAGCCACTCCAACTCATCTTCACTCTTTTGGGAGGTAGCTTAAATAGGAGGTAGCAACCTCCTATCCTATTCCTCTATACCCCTCAGTCGGTCTCAGTTTTTAAGAAGTGAAGATCTGTAATCTTTTACAGATCATGTTCCCCTGAGGATGAATTTGGTGATCACCTGACATTTCTTCAAGTGCCATCGCCAGGTCGAAGTTTTCACATATCCTTTACGAAACATCTCAACATATACTAGACGGTTTTGGTCAAAATGCCGGACAGACATTCACGGTTCCCAGAGGATGCACCCTAAGTGCTTTGGATGATCCTCTGAGTTTTCCTCTCGTGCCAATACTAATGAATGACATGAAACACTTTGTGTTTAGTGCTTATAAATGTAACACACTAAACTAAGACAGTGAACAAGGTACATGTTACCTTCTAAACATGAGTGCGGTGGCATTGTCATCGTCAGCATGTTAGCATGCTGACATTAGCATTTAGCTCAACGCTGTGCCTCAGCCTCACAGAGCCGCTAGCATGGCTCGTTATACATTCTCACTCACTGTTAAAGGTGTTATTAAGGCTTTTCTTTTTGGCCGTAAAGCAAAATTAACATCGCTCTGCTTTTTGGGCTTCGAGCACAAAACGTGTTGGTGGTTGTTTAGTCATGTGTGAAGCTCTTCCGTCCTCCACCTTTGACCGGCTGATAATGCGAGTGATAGTGAGTCTCTAAAAGTGCCTGGCAAAGTAATCGTCGAGTCATTGGTATTGATCAACAACCATATCAAATCATTTTGTACTATGGGGCAGTAAAAACTCTTACTGCATCTTTAAGTCACTCTGGAAAAGATCCGCTCGTTAAAATGTGAAAATGTTAAATTGACAGACTACAACGCCCAGCTGTTCAACGGCGGAGCACAAACGAACTGTTGTTTTTGGATGCGAGGTGCTTTTGTGATGCAAGAGGTAATCACAGCTAATCACGCACACCTCCATATTGAATATGGCCTTCCATTTCAATGAAGGGTCATAATTCAAACTTGGCTATAGCGTTAATGTGTGCACAACGTAGTTAAGAAATGCAATGTTTTGAATGCACACTGCTGAACGAGAGCTAAGGACGTTAGCAGCCGAGCTAAATGCACGCAAATTCAGCTTTGATTTTCTCTGGGATGTTTGGCCTGTATCCTCCTGCTTATTATTCACACAGTTAAATACTTTTGCACAGGGGACCTGCTCGGTACAAGAACAATATTACACTATTGGCAACTGAACAGCGTTGGAGACCGCTGCCGGAAGATAAATGCCCTTCTCAATGTCAGTTTGATGGCAATTGCCGAGACAGGGGAGGCTTCTTCTTCATTCACTTCCATCAACCAGATTTTTCAATCTGTCCCGCTTCCCCGACCTCAGATAATTATTATGCATTGTGGAAGACTTCCTCAACCCCAGTGTTGATCTCTCCTGGATAAATACGTGTACAATCATCACAGTGTGAACCCAAATGGGTGCCGGAATCGGTTTTGAAATGTAATCACACAACAGGTCTCAGGCAGGTACACGGGCTGCTGCAAAGTCCAGCAGGAGCAGCGATGGTGTGTGTGTGTGTGTGTGTGTGTGGGGGGGGGGGTGGGGGGGGGGAGGAGAGAGAGCAGCCTGAGAGAACCCTGAGGGGGCTGGACGGCATCAGACGAGGCAGTGTGGAGCGCCAGCAACCACCCAACCACTCCACCATACAGTCACCATATGGCCCAGGAATTCCTGCCTGAGAGGGGGAGAGGGGGAGGGAGGGAGAGAGAGAGACGAAGGGTTTCTGATTATGTGCGTGTGTGTGTCCACTACAGTGGGCAGGGGAATGTGAGAGCCATGCACAAGAGATGCGAGAGAGAGAGAGGGGGGGGGGGGGGGATTCTCTGACGCATAAACACACCGGCAAAGTGAAATGAATCAACAGTAAAGTGTCAAGGAGGTCAGAGGGAAACACAACAGGCTTAAAAAGACTCGGTGCCACATGCGTGAAACTTAGTTTTTTATTATTAATACTCAACACTTCATTTTGTTCATCATGTACAAAGAGAAAGGATCGTCTTATTTGAGCACTTATAACTGTAGATATCAGTATTATCCTTATTAGAGGTACCTTAATGTTTTTTTTGTTGCGACTTTGTCATGACGCAGTTGATTTTTGTTATTGAGATTACTTTGATCGTTTCCATACAAAAAAAAAACCAAAACAAGGTAAATGTTTCCCCCGATATTCAGTATTTACACAACCTGTACAATTATTTGTTTTTGTGTCGTTTTCTGTTCGTATGGCGTAAAAATTGGGGGGATTATTTCAAAGAAAAGGGCCACAAAAAGAGAAAAGAATGGCCAAGAATAATATTATGTATATCATTATGTATACAATTGATATTACTCATATGTTACATATTGTTAGCCCACAGTAAATCTAATCGATGTGTGTTCACCTGGTGAAATACATTTAGTAGCAACCCCTGATGCCTTTTTCATTCTTGACCGTATGAATGATGACGATGGAAAATAGCAATATTAAACAAACAAAGCTGTACACAATTTAATAGAAAATTTTTGTATGCATCAATATAAAGCAATATCAATACATATTAACACACGCACACACAGATAGATCTTTAAAATATGAGCAAACGGCTTCTGCAAATGAATTAAGAGTGAACTGGAAAATTATAAGCAGCTAAATTACATGGAGCTTCACAACAAAATCAATCGCATAATATCACAGTATAATTCTTCCTATCTGCATGTGACTTGTTGATTAAAAAAAAACGACAACAAAAGAAACAACACACCATGATTGAAATATTGATGTCAAATACATTTTCACGAGTCAGTTTAACCGGTACATCGATCCCTGTGGCTGACCACGTCATGCTCTCGTTTGGTCCCGTGTGTCAGTATCCCTGACAGAAAAAAAAAAAAAACCCACACACGCGTCAGCAGAGGGTGAGATTTACACCCTCCACCTCCAGGATATCCCAGACTCGCCGACTTGCCACAGCCGTTTGTTGTGTTGTAAAAATGTGACACAGTGGTTGTTGTTGTTGTTTTTTTGCTTTACCCATTTGAACAAATGTGTTGTGGCATGAGAGCCCGGGACCAACCGGGTCGTGAGGGAAATAAAAAAAATAAAAAAATGACTTCTGGCGAGCCATGCTTACTCTGCAGCAGAGCAGCTGGAGGTGGTAAAGGCCTGATGATAGCATGTTTTACCACAGTGTCAGGTGCACCTCGACTCCCCCAACCAGCAGCTGGACGCTGGTCCTATAGCTCGCCCTCCCAGTGCATGAAAAAAACTAAAACACACAAGTGGAAGGAAGTGATGAATTGGCACATATAGTGTGTAAGAGCTTCGTTTTCTGTTTCGTCATCCGGTTTATTGCAAATGAGGAGAAAGGGTCGCGGTGGCTTGTGTGAAAAAAAAATATGCAAACCCAACAGAGTTTGTACGTGCACGAGGACACATTCTTCACTTTTCAATCAACCCGCTAGACACGAAAGCAGTTGAGGAGAAAAAACAGAAGAGAGATGAATGTCTCTCTCTCAGGGCCGGGGCGAGGATTATAGAGACTTATTGGAATCAGTGCCGTACAGAAGAAGACCGGGGGAAATAACTTCTGACTGCATGGGGGGGGGGGGGGGGGGGGGGGGGCACAGACAAACTCGCATATGTACACAACACAATTACAAATCATAGATCTCCCGTCTCGCACTGAGAAACGAGCGGTGCACAAAAGTCGCACACATATAAATTAGAAAATCCAAAGCTTTTAAGTGTTTCCGTCTGTCACACAGCACAGTTCAGCAACAGGCGAGCTAAACATGTAGCAACAGCGGTTGATTCCCCCCTGAAACGAACCTCCGCAGAAAACGAGACTTGACAGAAGAAATGTTGCACCTTTTAATGAGGGGGTTGCACAAATGCATCTCCGCTTAGAATGGATTCTCAAATAGGATGAAACTACACTCGCTGTTGGTTCAATATTGAGCTGAAATCCTCTGCAGTATTAACATCAACTCTGGGGAAATGTCCAGCGCGCATTTGTGTGTGTGTATGTGTGTGTTTATATAAGTGTGTGTGTGTGTGTATCCTTTACCACAGTGATGTATATCCCAAACATAGAGAGGGAACACGATAGGCCGGGCCCACGATGGCTCTTAAATTCTGTGTGCAATCACCGTTAAGAGCCCAGGTCCAAAAACCCAACACAAACATCCTGTAAGTTTTTGACAAGGATCGCAGCTTAAAAAAAAAATATGAAGGATCACAATATACTGCCTCTATACGCAAATATCATCGATGTATACACTTAATATTGTATTCCATAAATGTGTAGATAATTGATTTGTCATCTCAAAAAGCATGAAGAAGAGCTTACCTTAAAACGAGAGAATCTAACACAATTCGAGGGAAGCTTAGCAAGGACTCCTAAAACTAAACTTTCCCCTTTTAATCACCAAACGTCTACACCTACAGTAAATTATCCTCGAGTTCCAACACTTTAGTGAAAATATGAAAAAAAAAGCATAATTCTTAACATAATCAGTATACTCATCGGTAAACTATCATAATCAAGTAAACATGAGATTTAAAGAAATAGAGGTTCAATTATATCACTTATGATTCGTAATATCTGTGTCTTAACTATATTTTGCATATTTTTGGTCATGATGTTTTTTTTGTTTTTCCGAGTTTTTATCGTGGTTTTGTTTATTTCTTAAATTCGCTGTAAAACATATTGAAAGTTACATCCTGTCTGTCTGTTTACTGTACAAAGTGAAAAGAGTTTTAAATAGACTATTTACAGGGAAAAGACTGAACGTACAAATGCTGACGCTGATTGATGCCCAACACTCCGGAGTCTCGTTGCTTATTTCCTCGTCAGTTCCTGGTCTCCTCCTTGTACCATCTCGCTGATAATGGTTGACCTGAACTTTCCAAAATGTGTGCGTATAAAAATTCCAGAGATCCCAATCTATTTATTAGGAGAGTCATCGGGGAGGGGGAGGGGTGGATGGATCTGTTTGATTTAAGGCTAACTCGATCAGTCTCACGTTGATGGTGTTGTCTGTGGAGCGAGGGAAAGAGGAAGAGGCGGCTGAACTTATGAATAGTTATCAGCAGGTTAGTGAGGGGGAAAAGAAAAAAACAGCTGTAATCATTCAATTATGATTTGCTTCCCTCCACACACACGCACACGCCAACCCATTTAGATTAGGGTATAAGATAGAAGTTCGCCATGACAAAGATCACACTCCACACACTCCAGCAGCTCCACCACCAGGCCAGCACTCCTGCGCAGTCTCCCGCAGCCCTTGAACTTCTGACACCGCCAGCTAATCGAAGATCAACCCTTTAAAAGAGGCTTCTTTATTCTGTACAGTAATACGATGAGTCACCATCAGACAGCTCTGGGTGTTGGGGTGGGTGGGTGGGGGGGGGGGGGGGTGATGGGATGATAAGGCATGTCTACTGAGTGCCTGAACCTACACTGAGTAAAAGGTCCTGTGCAATAATAAATGAGGCCTCTCCAGCTCAGAAGCACTATATCTACATCGGTCGGAGTGAAAAGCCGGAAAGCGTTGGCAAGATGGCCGCCTTCCGGACGCCTCCGTCAGTGTTCAAGAGGCCTCTTTCAATTAGACATCCTCCTCTCCTCGAGCTTCAATCGGCATCATCGTCACGGGTGCGACAACACGTCTCCTACACGTTTTGTTGCATTTCGCCAACAAAAAAAAAAAACAACAGTGCATATATTAATCATACACAATGTACAAACAAAGCTTTCTGTGTGCGCGGCTCTCAGACCGGTTACGTGAGTGAAAAGCAACGCCTACGTCGAGAAACTGGTGAGAGAGGCCGGGGAAAAAAAATAGCGAGCGCCTGGCGACTGCTATCGTGTAACCTGAATAAAAAGAAGTGGTCTGAAGGCTGCCGGGTTGTGAAGTGGGATGCGTCGGTCCGCCCGCGACATATCCTGAAAACATCTTGGTTCGCAAAGCGCCGCTCAAATATCGACGTACGAAATAAATCTTACGAAACCTCCCCTTGTATCTTAACCGTCAGTTGTCGCGTCTCAAGCCTGCCGTAAGTTTTGAACTGCAATTTTTTGGCTCATGAACGTGAAGAGAACACCGAGCAGCCTGAAGGCGTGCCGGTCCCCCCACCCCACCCCCCCCCCCCCGGTGCTGCCTGGCGCTGCGAGGGCCGCGTGTGAACCAGAAGGACACGTCCACTGGAGACCTTTAAGGCACGTCCTTCCTCTCAGTGTCTTCAGCTCCGGACGAAACGCGTCGTTCACAGTAACACAAGTTCAGACTGACAAAATCTGCATGTGTTTAAGTGTGTGTGTGTGTGTGTGTGTGTGTGTGTGTGTGTGTGTGCACTTGTAACGTCTTGAAAACATCAAATGAGGATCTATCGGCTCTAAACGTGTCCGCCAGATCCCGTTTTTGGAGCAAATAAATGTATGAGCATGGAGTAAAATATTCTACAGAACACAGAAAAAAAAGGGAGTTCAGGACTTCAGTCTTTCTGGCTTGTTGGTTGAACTAAAAACAACCTCCCTGCTGCCACCCGGGGCAGACAGGATACAACTACAGATACTAAAACAGTAGTGAAATATTATACCAACAGAACATAAAACAAGAAAAACTTAGTGATATCATAAGCAGTGTTATAATCAGCACGAACGTCTTTGTTATTCACAATGTTATCAATATTATTGTTGTTGTTATACCCTGTGTGTTTTTTTTTTCCATAAGAATATCTTATTATCATTCATGATTGTATTTCTCATAGCAAACAAGATCAGCTCTTTTGGCGTCAGGGATGAGGAGGAGGAGGGGGGGGGGGAGAGGAGAAGAGTGCAGGATGGAGAGAGGATGGACAGGGCCGGGCTGTCTCCTTCCAGAGAGAGAGAGAGAGGCACTAGTCATCTCCTCTGTGAAACGTGACAATGTCTCCTTTCCGCGGTGACACAGGGGCAGATGGGCAGCTCGCTCTCGCAGTCTTTCCTCAGCGGGAGCTCTCAGACATCGCACCAGGCTCACGCGTCCAATATCGAACGAAGACGAGGTGTCGCCTCTTTGCGATAATAACCAACTTCTGCCCCGCTGGTGGATGAAGTGATGGACTCGGAGCGGAGTGCATTTTGGTGACGGTGAGGGGAACGTTGATTGACTGTGTTTGAGTAGCTTTGGCCGTTTCTGAGGGAGGGTTAACATCCCACAGCTCCTCAGGGTATCCTGGGTTTGATTTTTCCCTTTTCCTTCTTACTCTCATCTCACTTTTGACAGTCTCTCTCCTGTCTTACCTCATCGTTCTGTCCCAATATGGGCTAGGGTTGCAGTGTGTGGACAGTGTCATCCCTGATCTCCTAACACCACATGCCCCCCCCCACTCCTCCCTCGCCACCGTCCGCTCCTCCTCCTCCTCCTCCTCCTCCTCCTCTTCTTGCTCTTACACGTCAGACTCAATGCTGGAGAGTTTCTCGTACACATGGCCATTGCTTCCATTGAAGGGACGCGGGGGGCCGACCCCCAGCATGGAGCCGTGGTGGTTCATTCCACCGAGGCTGAGCTCTTTTGAGAACCGGGGGGTCGCGTTGGACATCACCCCGGCTGTGGCGGAGTACGACGTCGTGCTCATCTGGCTCCTGAAGTCACTTCGGCTGTTTTTGGCAACTTGTTGCTGCTGCTGTTGCTTTTTCATGTAATATTGTTTGGCTCCGTGCATCAGACACTGGTCGTCGCCAAAGGTGGGAATAAAGGGGTTTTGGTTTACCCTGTCGGGGTAAAGGGATTTGGATAAAGAGAAGCCTCCCCCGCCTCCTCCTTCCATCAAAGACCTATCCCTGTCTCGCATGTCTCTCTCTCCGACGGAGCGGCGGTGGAGGCCCTCGCCACCTCTGAACAGGCCGAACGGCGAGCCGGCTCCTTTGCGGCCCTCACCCCCGTAAAACAGCGGGTCCCTGTCTCGCTCCCTTTCTCTCTCCGAGCCCCCGTGGCGCTCAAATATGTGCGCGAAAGGGCTGGTGCCCTCCATGTAGCGCTCTTTCTCCTTCAAGCTGACGCTCCTGGGTGGGGGCAGCATCCCTCCCATACCGACACCAGTCATCCCTCCGCCGCCTCCCAGGCCCCCCATCAAACTTCCCATCCCGCCTGACTCCTCCTTCTGAAGGTCGACAAACGCGTCGTACGAGTGCTGCCGCCTCAGCGGTTTGCCGAAGCCTCCTCCCTTCCTCCTCTGCTGGCCCTGAGATTGAGACGGAGGGCCTGCGCCCATACCTCCTCCTCCCACACCTTTCCCTCCCCCCATCTGTTCCAAGAGGTGGTTGTTGTCCTCGCTGATATCGTAGAGGTTTCCTGTCTTTTTACAGCCCTCGCAGCGCATGCAGGTCGCAGAGCTGGGGCGGCTGTTTCCTCCGCCTCCCGAAGTCCCGCAGCTCATGCCGCCACCATACCCTCCACCACCCCCACCTCCATGCATGGACATCTGCTTGACCAGTCCTCCCCCGCTGGCCCGACAGTTCCTGCACTCCCACTCTCCCCCTGCCAGCCCAGATCCTCCACCAGTCTTTGGATCCGTCTTTTTGGGTTTGCTCTTAAGAAAGTCATCCACTGGAACCAGGGTGGGGCAGGCCCCCACTCCTCCGTCTCTGCCCCCAGGGCCCTCTGTCAGGTCCACGTGTTCCCACTGAGGGACGCCCTCTTTGGGACGAAACTGGTCCAAATAAAAATCCCTAACGCTCTCCTTTTCTCTGAAGAGATAGGAGTTCCCGTTGTTGTTTCCTCCTCCACCTCCTCCTCCTCCTCCTCTCTTCCGTTCGGAGGGCAAAAGCGGTGGGGAGGTAGAGCGGTGGCCGTGGTAGTGGTGGTGGCTGATGTGGTAGGGTTTCCTCCTGTAGCCCAGCTCGATCTCGTCCAGCTCCCGTCTGGACTTGGCAGAGGCCGGCCTCTTTTTCAGGCTATCACGGTATTGTTTGCGCTTCTTGGCATTACCCTCCAGGTTTCCGTAAGTCACTGTGTGCGTGGAAATGTCCGAGACATCGGACCGTATATTTCCTTCGTCGTCTCCCCTCCCTCCACAGTAGCCATGCCCCGGGACAAACGTGGAACTTGAGGCGCCTCCCTTGAAGGAGAACTTCCCGTACAGGTCCGGCAGCCCTCCCTTGAAGCCCTGGCCTGATTCTGGCCTGGTCTGTCCAGACAGCAGGTCAAACTTGCTCATGTTCCTGTGGGTCAGCGCTGAGCAGGGCTGGGTGCTGAAAATAGGGGCCACCCCTCCGCCCAGGCTGTCACAGTCGAACATGCCGCCCTCCAGAGAACTAGCACTGCCCAAACTGTGGGGCCGGTTGGCAGGCGGTCCGCTGAGCCCGAGCGTCGAGCCGTGGTGGTGCAGGTAGTGGTCCTGGTACAGGTTGCTGTCCTTCAGGTGGAGGTTGCCGAACGTCCTCTCCACCTCGCTGATGTAGTCGCTGAACATGTTGTCCTCCGGCAGGTAAGGGGGCTTGCAGTCCGAGTGGCCTGCCAGGCTGCGCCGGTGTTCAGAGATGTCGTAGACGGAGGACTCCCGGCGGATGAAGTCCAGAGCGCTGTGCGGCGAGCCGTTCACCCCCGACAGGGAGGCCATGTTCTTGGCGGTGCGCAAGAGGCGCATAATGTTGGAATGGGTGTTGTTCATGGTGCCTGATGGGGAGTTCAACGCCGAGCTGCTCTTCTCCTCAATCTGCACCCCGTGGATGCAGCTGTAGATGCCCTGTGTGGGGAAACACAGGCAAGAGGCAGCATTAGAGAGGGAACATTTGGCCAATTTTACCATTATTTGTCACTAATATTGTACTCTTAAGTTGACAAAAACAAGAAACTGCCGCTGCATTGCATCCTGACCGCCCTCTTCTTAAAAGCCCAGATGCCGCAAAATGAGTACAGTTCCTGGTGATGCTGTTAATACCTTGCTCAATAAATACAGTAAGTAGAGCAGATGTTACATGTCATTTATAGACAGTGGCATGTAGTATATCAGCTGGTCTGAGATAAAGTGAGACGGTGCAAGTGAGTGTACAGTATGTAGATTCAGAAAGGGACAGTGTAGCTGCACGGTGGATGATTGATAAAGGCAAAGGGGCTGTAAACCCCCCCCCCCCCCCCCCCCCCCTGGGTCCCACTGGTCAGCACCTTTAATCAATGTGATTAGAATTCAGCTGAACAATATCCTCCGGCAGTTATTAAACACCTTAGTTCCCCCTACCGCTCAGCGCCGCGGTGGCACAATCTCCTCCGAAAGAGAAAGGCCACGCCAAGGAGATGCCGGCTGAGCGCTGCGGTGACAGAAAGATAAACGGCACCATTTGCATTCAGTGATGTACGATACAATATTCAGATAAAAATGGATGCGCGGAGGAGAGCAAACCAGGCATGACGGATGAGGACGGTAAAGGATCAGATCAATCCCAAACAATGATTTTGCTCAGTTTTTCCGGACGTCTGTGGAGGACTGTGGAAATAAAGGGATGATTCTGGCCACTGTCAAAGATCCGCTGACCTCCGTCCTGAGAAGTTAGGGGGTCAGCTGGCTGTCAAATCCTCTCTGCTGTTCAGCTACGACTCCTCCCAACCTCCTCCTTTTGTCCACTACTACGAGTCGTTGACCCTCAGCTCTCCTCTCCCTGGCCGCTCGCTCCCGCTAGTCAATTAGCTACATGGACAGAGCCTGCACTGCAGCAGAAAAGGCCTTCATCCCTCATTCCACTTTTATGGGTTGTTACTTCGTTCAATTTCACAGTCTGTTAACAGCCAAGTATGTAAAGCTTGACCATGGCTGAAAACCAAGAGAGGTTAACACGAATACAAAAGGACTCATACGTGCATTTGAGAAATACGGGCTTCGGATCTTGAAGTGGAGGACAAATGTGTCCGCCCACCTGCATGATATTTCAGGGGTATAGAAGCATCTTTCAATGTTTATCTGGTCCTTCGCTGTCTCGTCTGTGTTTCTTTTTTTCCATCTGCCTGTTTATACAATTTGTCATCACTTCATATCTCTTGTTTTTCTTCTTTCATTGTCTTGATTACACCCCACCTGCTGCCAAATCTGTCACGTCTTCCCTCCCATGACATTTATGGGACAGCATCCCATTCTGGGCCTGGCTTTTCCAGAAGCATCCACCTATATCTGAAGATGATATACCCCCCCACACCACCACCTTTTAGGTTTCGACCTTTATAGACGGCAAAGTTTGCGTTGCATTGAGCAGCGATGAGCAGTTAGAGAGCAAGCTTAAGATGAACGCTTGTGTGGTTTTTAAGCTTTTTCCTTTAGGCGCACACACACACACACACACACACGCACACACACACACACACAAGCACAAATAAGCAACAAGAAGTTAATACTGTAGTGCATCAAACCTCGGACATTTAACAAAGTGATTGCTGCTTCGTATTCAACAGCAGATTTCCTCTACCCCGCATGCCCACAGAATGTAACAGTTGGCAGATTGCTGCCGGCCCGGCGCTACTGTAGCTGATTATTCGGGCAGGATGTGTGAATAGCAATAACTGTGGCCTGAGGCTTGCAAAGAATTTTCAATCCACCGGGGGAATCACAGCAAAATCTATAAGTGATTAGACTGGAACAGAGAGGCAGGAAATCAACAAATAACTAGCTGCCCCTATGTACGCTCGCATACGCTGCCGAGTGCCTATTGTACAGCTGAGCTGCAGCTCACAATTTCATAGTGCCTGCGTGTGGCGTAAGGATATGGGGCTAAATGCAAATGAACCCCGCCATGATGTAATGCAAGGGCCGTGAGAAGCAGGAGTGATTAAACCCCTAATACATTTACTGTTCTAAAGCCATTAGAGGCTTTTTAAATCAATATAATTAATTAGTTTGAGCGTTTGCAGGTGGGACCCGGAGGAGCAGGTAGCCGGGGGAGAGCCGCTGAGCCCCTCTCGCAGGGCGGGAGCGCTAACCGACCGTGAAGCCATGACCGAAGCCACGTGACCCGCGCCGACCGTGACAGATGTCTCGTTTTTTTACACCGTCGAGCTTAAATGTTAATTGCAGCAATAACAATAAAGTTTATTGGATTATGCTGTGAAATTAAAAAAGCGGAATTAATCTGAGTCGCAGAGCAAAGGAGGGAGGGGGGGGGGAAATGTCCAAGACTGGTACATTCGAGTAAATGAGGAGACAATGCGAAACTGTGGACGAGGATTTTGGAAAGATAATAAACCGTAGATTACACTATTGTTTCGCAACGCCCAAGCTCGCTGCTACATATGCAAATGAACACTGGATGAATATTTTAACATACTGATTCATCTGGCTGTATTCGTGGACACTCGGCGTTCATTTACGCTGTCACATTGTAGCAGAGACAGAGGTAATTTCTGCAAATGAGAGCAAAAACTGGATGTTACACCAAACATAATTGCTTTCAGATTCAGTCCCCGTACAAATTATAATGATGTAATAATAAAAATACCAAAAAAAAAAAAAAACACACAGAGCAGCCTGTCTTTGGAAATGAGAAGTCGACTGACATTTTAGCAACTGATATTTCATGCTCCTTCATCGCAAAACAGAGGCGGACACGCGCACACCACCATAAACAAGGCGACAACGTCAAAATTAACACCCCACAAAATAATCAAAGTTGGGCACTGGAGCGTAATATTAGAGCAAAATGTGTTTGTTTTTCCCCCCCGGTAGCCTTGCTTTCTTGGCACAAGCAGCTCCGACACCACGGCAGCATATCAAATGTGAAGGGGGGGGGGCAATAGTGTGTGGCTCTCTGCTGTAAATTAGCCACGTGGTTTAGCCTGCAGCGGTTCACCTTCAGAGGCACACAGTGAATTACACCGAAGCCATGTCAAAACAATTGGAATGCAAATCAAATACCTCGGGGGTGACTTTGGTCCCCTGGGATCCAGTAATCTACCCTCCACGCTTCTGTGGCCGAGTTTTGTTAAGTGAAATATTGATTTTGGCTCAACATTTTGTAAATATTTACCCCACGGACGTCAGACGGGCCTAACCGTCGGAAAACGAAAAGGAAAAAATCTCCAATATCAGTTTGGGAGTGAGAGTCTGGATTGGTTACATGCCCGTTGACTCTAAAGCCTCGGAGAACAAAGCAGAGGCCTTCCAGACGGCAACGCTGCTGAAGCAGGGCTCAACCAAGTCATGAAGGTCACCTTACAGACAACGAGGCGTCGGTGACGCAGTCGCAAATTGGAGAAACATAAACTTCTTTTTTTTTTTGTAAATGACAATTCTGGTGAGAAAGTGTAGTTGTTAGTTGCTGACTTTGGCAACCATATATTTACTTTAACTCCTCAGAACTTTCTTTAAATCCTCACATTTTCTTTCCCATCTTTCATCCCAACGGAGAAAAGACGAAGCCAAACAACAAACAACGTACACTCAATGAAAGTTCATATTCTAAAGCAAGAATGCTGACGAGTGCTGACAATATCATCTTTTGCTATCAGATGTGTATGTTTTACCACTATTACGAGATCACGGCGAATGGTGAGAAGCAGTGAAAATTCCACGTTGCGTTCCACCATTTGTGGTTATTCGCTTCATTGGTGCGATAGGAGTCATTAACTAAGCCATTTATTTCTGCCATCAACCATGGAAGAAATAACCAGTATTTCTGCTGAGTACTTGTTGTGGAAGTCCCAGATAACCCGGGAAGATTTCATCGAGGTTTCACTGTGTTTACTACAGCTGTGATTTTTGCTGTGATTTAACGGCAATAAAGAGAAAAAATGTTGCCGAAATAACTACGTAATGATGCCGATTTGTAAAAAAAATCATGTTTCTTTAGTTCTCTCCGCAAGACGAGAGGCAAATAACTTTTAAAATACTTGTTTTCAATGGAACTCAGATCGATCGGTGCTATGCTAAGCTAACATTGTAGCAGCTCCATCAACACTCGACATAACGTCATATATGCGTAAATACGGCAGCGTCTTTTTTATTGTTTCTACCATATGGTTTATACACACAGTTTCGTCCGGTCACTACTAATATGAGGTGGTAGAGCTCTGGGTGAACACCTACAGCTACACTATTTTAACAACGTCAGTGATGACAGGAGGAGCATCTCAACGCTGACAGGCTTTCGCGACACAGCGTTGATTGCTTCTCAATGCGACGTTTCATCTATGGAGAAGAAGAATGTGACCTTTCTTATTTCAAACGTTACATTGTCTCATTTTAAACATCTAAAGGTTGGAAGTCACCATTTTCTTAGCTTGATTAGCTTGATTTGATGCTTGAAAACACAAGCCTGATGTGAAATGCATCAGCTCCAGTGTCTTAAACAGACCTTACTGGCAATCAGGACATTAATAAAGTACGAGCCATGGAAAGCTGATGGTCAATTGTCAGGTAAATACTCTGCGTTGCTGTGCAGATGGATACATTTACGATTCATGAATTCACTTTGACAACATTTTTGATATCATCTTTAAAGTCTGAGGACATTTTCTCCTCACTCCCGTCCTGCGGTCCCCCGCCCCGTCTCACCCTGCTGATGGAGAAGACGAAGCCGGGCTGGCCGGAGCAGACGCCCATGAAGCAGAAGCGCAGCTGCCAGTAGAACCAGTGCTCGCAGATGAAGGTGATGAGCGACAGCGCCATAGCGGCGCCGAGCATGTAGAAGACGCCGGCCATGTTGTCGATGTCCAGCTGGCTGGACATCACCTCGTTCTTCTCGTGGTGGCAGATCCCCGTCAGCCACAGGGACTCCAGCTCCTCCATCTCACCTGGATGGAGGAGGGAAGATGGGCAGAAGGGAGGGGAGGGGAGGGAGGGAGGGCAGGATGGTAAAGGAGAAAAGGAGACGAGACAGAGGGTAGGGTGCACGATGACGACATGTGGAGAAGTGTTTTATATGATTCGTACGGGAATCAGAATAAAGTGGGAAGGAATGTAAAATAAAAAGGAGAGAGGAGGGATATGATGTAATAACAGGACGGGGTTTGGAGGACACAAGGGACGGAGAGGTGATGCAACAGAAGAAGAGAGGAGGGAAGATGGCGGGCAGACGGTGGGGAGAGGGGCGGGGGCGGTCAGGGGAGTTAGAAACGAAATACAGCCTTGAATTTTGCAGTACGCCTCATTGCAGACTGGTAGACAGTAACACACACCATCGGTCACACGTTAATTACATCGATCGTTTTTTTTGCACTCACTTCTGCAAATGATTGTGTTTCTACTGTGGTATATTTTCAGGCCTTGCACAATACAGAGAAGACCCCAAGTGTAGTTGTCTTAGATGAAAACCAGATGTGCAGGAGACCAGGGGCAGAAGGGTGGATGTGCAGAATGAGGGGGCCACATACATTCTCTTATGTTCCGCCCAGATGTAAACATAACATGTATCCTATATAAAGATGAAGCGAGCGCCCTAGAGTCAGGGACTTTCGGATTCGACTTGAGACCTCCGGACGATCTAGACGTCCGTAATGGCATGTGTTGCTTGTTTGTAATAAACTTTATTATACCAGCAAGAACAGTGTCCACGGAGCATCCTTCCTCATCACTTCAACAGAACTGCCGCATGCAAGACACGACACTACCTACCACACAATATGTCCAAGCCTCAGGTTTAATGTGAGTGTGCATCTATGCAGTGTGTTAAAAAAAAAACTACAAGTGTTAGCGTTTGTATGCATGTGCACGTATGTGTGTGTGTGTGTGTGTGTGTGTGTGTGCATTTGATGCCGGTCCCTGAGCTTCTGGTCTCTTTTGTGGGTCACCTTCTGTTTCACCACGAGCTGTTCTCTATCAAAGCCGACTGTGGCAGGACAGGCCTCGCTTAATTAATCATACATTCAGCCGTTGTCGCTGCGCGTCCGCCGCGACTCTTGCGCCGGAGCACTGGCTAACCTCTGAGCGTCAACGAGAAGCGCCACAGCATACAAACTCAGGAGGAGGAGGCGCCGCACACACACACGCACACACACGCAGGCAAACATACAGACACAATCACACAGCAGACACTACTTTATATCTGCTGAGAAAGTGACTGAAATGCAACCATTTTACAGCCAATAAGATGCGCCAGTGTACAACACTGGTGTGCGATCACTGCTGGGAAGGTCCGACACTGTAGAAAGCGATCTCCATGACAAGTGAAGATTGTTAACATTGGGATGTTTACTGTATTTTTTCTCAAGCAAGTCTGTGTTTAGTCTAAAACAGTTGGGTTGAGGAATGTACTTCACTATTATACTATTACATTATATACTATTATACTAGAGTTTGTAACCTCAAAAGTTCAACATTTTGGGGAATACACTAGCACTGTGTTCTAGCAGAGGTGGATGAGAAGATCAATATCCATTTCAAGTCTGCATGCTTACTGTGAAGCCTGCAGCCAATTAGCTTAGCTTAGCATACAGACTGATAATGGGGGGCGAAACAGCTAGCATTGTTACTACACCAGCACCTCTAAATTCACTAATTAACATGTTACATCTCATATATTTTAATCCATTAAAAAAAAACTTGTGTGACATTTAACTATTCATTATTTGGTATGGGTGAATACGTGTGCAAACTATTTCTTTATGCTAAGCTAAGCAAACCGGCTGATGGCAGTAGCTTAATATTTACCGTACAGACATGAGAGTGGTTTCAATCCTTTTATCTAATTCTCCCCCCAGAATGTAAATAAAGAATATTTCCCAAAATCTCTTCCTTGAACTTTTATGGTGCCTGTAGACAATAATGCAAGCAGGGGTGTAAATATAGACTGTGGAGTGTGTGTGTGTGTGTGTGTGTGGGGGGGGGGGGGGGGCCATAGAGAGAGCTATTACCGATACAATAGCCTTAGTAACTCATCCGACAACACATTGTAGGTGACGTATAAATAGGCCCAACAGTGTGTGATTCATAACTAGTAACTAGCATACACTAGGGCCCGTCATAATAGCGTACACTCAGGCCCTTTATTACCACCTCACGCCACTGAGAGCAAAGGATATAAAATAAAGGACTAAGAGGATTCAACTGAAAAATGACAATTGTGCTGACATTTGACTTTGTCAACTCACATAAAACCTTCATGCCCGCAGCTCAGTTGCCTATCTGCTCATAAACGTTATTGCAGGTCGTCATCTTTCATGTTTCCACTGTTCTTATTTTTAGTCACTTTCCGTATTCTAATGACTAAAACCTATGAGCACGAAATGTTACTTTAATCATTCACGTCTGGTGTTTCTGAATGATGCAACAGGTCTTTCATCGCTCTCAAGGGCAGAGGGTCATTGAACTCAACATCTTCCATCCATATTTTGTTTTTTATTAGCTCAGGCCTGCGTCAGACTACCCAGACTCCCTCCCCAGCCCTCGGTACCAGGCCACTGGCCCTCCACGTGAGTCTGATCACGCTTTTCTAGGCCACCAGGAGGGGAGTGCATGGCGAGGCGTGGCAAAGTGACATTGAAACCCTGAGAGGGGCGAGACGGGGCCGCTCGGTTCCTGTGCGAAGGCTTTTTTCGCCGTGTGGCACAGGGTGACGTTACTGCGAGCCGACCCATATTCAAACACACACGTGTGCTCTTAGAGAAACACAACACTCTTATTGAGCTCCATGTAGGTTGATAAAAATAAACCTGTGTCACAAATTGTCAGAATCTCTACAGCACTCTCTTTATCTCTCTAACACGCAATCCTGCTTACACACAGAGAGGCCTGACCCATATTCACATGCACACACACACACACACACACACACACACACACACACACACACACACGGTGTTGAAATACACCAGGAGCTATGCTGGCACCCCTAACTGGGACGCACTATAGTGGGCCCCCCGAGGGCCCTTGGTTCAGGATGCTCACAACACGCTGGACCGTGCCCAAACTAACTAGGAACAACACACACACACAAACTTAGACAAGCACACACACACACACACACACACACACACACACACACACACACACACACACACGCACACACACACACAGAGCAAACTTCCATTCTGCATTGAGCTGTATATCAAAAGGGGACAATGTGAGAATTAGACGGCTGATGTCGATAAACAACAACGAGCAGCAGCTGTCTGAGAACGTTGTGACTTGTTCCTGATGAAGAGCTTTCGCTCCAAAACCGCAAAAGCATGTGCCATGCGGGTCAGGAACGGACATTTTGAACATGTTCTGACTCATTAACGCTCCAGCTAGAGCTGACAGGAATGAAAGCCTTTCAAAAGAACAAGCCCCGGAGAGCTTGGACAGTCCATAAAAGGCAAGCGGGATCATAAAGCACCGGGCTCCCACGGTGGAGCTAAATCTCCAGTTATATTCATTCCTAGCAGCGCTCCCTTACCTTCTCTGTCTGTTCTTGATATATACGAGAGCGGACTTACGTGTACTTTTGACTTGCAGAGCCAATTAATCATCGCGATTACGGTCACAGACACAGGAATTACTGAGAAGAACTATGATTAGAGGTGTGTTTTAAAGTAAGGGCAAATTTGGGAACAGTAAATGTTTATTACAAGTACTATTTCTTTAGGTTTAACTTGGATGTTAACTGTGTTTCTTCGTTTTAGCAGTGTTGCCATGTAAGTTGTCGAGTAAAACATAATTATAATAGAAGAGGATAACAGTGGCCAAAGCCAAGAATATAAGAAGAGTCTCCTTTGATGTTCGCTTCAAGGCTTTTTAATTTAAGGAGTGATGTTCTGCTGCATTATCTCAGCGACTGACTCGTGCATCTTTGAGTTGTTATTTACTACTCGCCACATCAACACAGCTGCATGCGTGATAGACTCTCTGCCTGCCGAGAGCATTAAACCGTGCGCCATCTATGAATAAAACAGTGGAGGGAAAAGCAGGCGCGCTGCTGTCTCACCGTCTCCGAAGAGCTGCAGGATGGCCAGGTCCACGTGCCTCTTCCAGATCGACTCCTTCTGGATGGCGATGCCGTAGCCCGTGGTGGCGAAGATGTAGCCGCTGCCGATGGTCACCAGCTTGCAGCCCTCGTCCCTGCCGGCCATGTAGTTGAGTACGGCCGCGTCGTAAATGAAAGCGTCTAGTTTGCTAATGAAAAAGAGAGAGAGAAGGGAGAAAGAGAGAGTGAGAGAGAGATAGGTTACAATTAATTAGCACTTAGGAGTCAGACATCACGGCTACAACGTTCCAATTAACCTGCTAAATAACTCTAAGCTGCTGATAAGTGTAATAGACTTCCACTTGGTTTGCCAAAGGCTGGAGCTGGCACACGGGCCGGCAGGAAAAAAGCACACTTGATGGAGGAGGGGGAGTTATTCAGCTCCAATATGTTTACATGCAGACTAGTAGGAGAGACATAAACGGGGAACTTTAGCATCGATTGTCTTTGGAACTATTCGCCCCACAATTTTACGCAATATGCGAATACTAAATAATGACTGTCAGTTGAAAGTGCCTCCTGCTTTTGATTCCCTTAAAAAAAATCTGCAACAGTGCTGCAATGAAAGCAGCAGGTTTTACTAGGAAAATCTAAACTAAACGAAACTAAATGAGACACTTTAGTTTCTCACCCGGCCTTGAGACTCCCCAGAGCTTCGTTGACGTTTTTCTGATGGAACTTTGTCATGTAGCCGTGCATCTCCGGATAGTTGTTCCTAATGTTTCTCTCCGTACTCCCGTTTGGGACGGTGCCGAACCGAAACGGAGGCGAGAAGTCGTTGGGACTCTGGAACTAAACACGGAGGACAGAGCGTGGACAGAGAGAGAGTGAGAGAGAGAGCGAGAGCGAGAGCGAGAGAGAGAGAGAGAGAGAGAGAGAGAGAGAGAGAGAGAGAGAGAGAGAGAGAGGGCATGTGAAGCGTGGACTTTATTACGCTAAAAGGTGCAGGTGAGAAAAAGAAGACGGGGCTGGCGCAGCATCAAACAGAAAACCTTCCATCTTACCTTTTTGTCTGAGAGACCAGTTACCTGGTCCACATATTCCTCCTGGATCATGAAAGCGGCCAGGTTGGCAGTGTAGGAGGCCAGGAAGATGACAGCGAAGAAAGCCCACACCGACACCATGATCTTACTGGTGGTGCCTTTGGGGTTCTGCACCGGCACGGAGTTGTTAAACACCAGACCCCACAGCAGCCAGATGGCCTTACCGATGGTGAAGGATGGACCGTGAGGCTCTGAAAGAAACAACGGACGGATCAGCTTTGGTTTTGAAACCGGCGCGTGGGTCACACAGTTGGTCCGCTTTTACTGGTGGGTCTCCAGCCGAGCAGCGCCTTTTGTTCAGTAGAATGAAACCTAATGTCTTATTTGATTCCTGAACCAGTCCAAATCTGTTGGACGAACTGGAATTGCAATAACTTTGGTGATCACGCGACTTTTCATGTAGCGCCATAATCACGTCAACGGTTCAATTAGTCCAATACTGTCGTTTATGACCAAATACCAGCAAAACTAATGGCATTCCCATCAGCCTCAGCTGCACTTTTTAGTGCTAGCAAGTTAGCATGCTAACAAGCTAAACTAAGCTGAAGAACATGGTCAACATTATACTTGCTAAACATCTTTGTGAGCATGTTGCCACGTTACCGTTTAGCATTTAGTAGCCCCACAGAGCTGCTAGCATGGCTATAGACTTGTTATTTTAGATCACTTATATGGGCTCTATACACATACATCACACATGTGTCACACATTCATGTATTTTTTGTATAATTTAGGGAACTGTGTTGGTCCAATTCACCAGTGAGCTGGCAGCAGACGGGTTCATTCCAGCCATTGTGCTGCGATAAGCAGTTGGTTCATAATTTGCTGTGTGGGTATGTGTGAGCGCGCACGAGCGTGTGGGTGTGTATTGTTGTGTGGGGCTTTTGTTCACGGACGAACTGACTTCATGGTGCCAAACATCTCCTCCGTGAAGTTTTGTGAAGAAAGCTGTTTAAATTAATCGGGCAGAGACTTTACAAATCTGCAGTCAGGCCATTGATACATCGTTACGTCGAATCCTTTTGAGTCCAAACTTCGATCTGCACTCTTCGTGATACCAAACTCCCACCGCGCAACAAGCAGATAAAAAAACAAGGAGGCACACAGAGAAGAGAACAGCGCTTTAGGGAGGAGTACATCTTCTCCAGAACATGATGAAGGATGAGAAGAATGAAGGGAAAAGATAGCCATTGTCTATATATAGCCACTTCAGAGAGCTGTGGGAAGACATTGATTATTTTTTTTTTGTTTCTTATCTTTTTTGGCTGGGGGAGATCTAACACAAAACTAGCCCCTAGCTGTCAGAGCTGACACGTGATTTTTTTTTGGGAAATATGGAAATGAATGCAAAAGCCTTGTTCGGTGTGAAGGAAGCAGCACTTGAGGTGTGTTGGATCCCAGGCAGTGAGACACACCTGCGAAGGATCAAAGGAGAGCAGCGTGGAGGAGGAAGAGGAGGAGGAGGAGGAGGAGAACGAAGTCAGAGGGTCAGCGAGGAAGGCTGGTCTATATGTGGAGACGGCACCGCGGTCTGTTTGTGCATGTCTGTGTCTCCGTCGGTCTTTGTGCACCGCGAGACAATTTGCACAACTGCAGAGAGAAAGCATGAGCCTGCAGAGCCGGACCCGTGCTCCCCCCGTTTGGTGCAAATGACTAGTTACAGCATTACTCATCGTACGCTCTCTCTCTCCGCCATGTTCTCCGCATACTTTGGATCCTCGATCGCTGACTTCACCAGCAAAGATGAAAGCATTCCATGGTTTCACTCCCTCGTTGAATGTTGGAGTTTGGTGGACACTCGATTTGGATTCCAACATCAGACTGGTTCTATTGCCAAAAACAATTTTACTGCTTTCATGTGCTGGTGATAATCTCACATCCAGGACTTTTTATGTTGGCTGCCTAACATTCTGCTAGTCAGACGCTATTCAGAGAATCAGAAACCTGACAAAATGCCAGAAACTTAAAGCCAACAGGAAACCGAACACTGGGGAGGGCTGGTATACCGGTGGGGGTATGAGCCACCGACTTCCACTTCCATCATTTCATCTATCAACTTATCAGTGCAAATGGTAGTTTGATGCCACAAGAAAGGGAGTAAATGAGAATATTAGAGGCATCTGACACAGCATGTGTGTTAGAAGTGAGATTTTCAGATTCACCAAACATCATCACTGTATATCAAAAGGCAACCCTGTCCCCAATAAAATGCACTTATCCTTCATCCAGGTCCTTCATTTGTGAACCACTGGACAAAATATATAATTATACATCACTCACAGGCTATCTAACGTAGCTTGTGCTTCAAATCAGTGTTGACATTTTTCAATATTGAACCAGCACCTTGACCTGATGACCGTAAAGCTAGCGCCTTGGGTTGCTCATGTTCAGCATGAACAGTTTGTGCTGGCAGAGACACTCACTGTAAGACGCGTTGGTGTCTTGTAGAGAAACGTTATCTGGACAGCATTACTGTACATTTCCTACACAACAGATTTGCTGCGGAGTGCTGAAAACTCTCGCCTTCATTCCAAAGTAATACGTCACTTTGAGCGCATGTTGCAACGGTATCATTTCTATGGTAAATTCAACCTGAGCGTGCCCTCCCATCTGGCGTGGTCTGAGAGATGAAGGAGAAAATATCTGCAGCCATTTACATCTATATCCTCAAACAAGTAGAGCCCTCCCCCAACAGGTACCATAGACCCGTGTGTATGTGTGTGTGTGTGTGTGTGTGTGGGCGTGTGTGTGCGTGTGTGTGGAGCTGGAGCCTCTCACCTTTGCCGTCAGCCAGACAGCGGTTGTAGCCCACAGGGCTGAAGTACTCGAATATAAACACAGCCATTGCTGACACCAGCAACAGCATCACGAACATCATCACCCACACATCTGCGCTGAAGGGCTCTGGAGGGCAGGAGGGAGGGAAGAGAGGAGAGGGAGAGATGAAGGGAGGGAGGGAGGGTGGACGGACAGAGATTAGGACAAGAGAAGAGAGAGGGAGGGGGAAGAGGTGTGTAGGAAGGCAGAAGACGGGGGAGACATCAGGAGAGGGAGGAAGAGGGAGAAAAGAGCGAGGGCGGCAGAGAGAGAGAGAGAGAGAGAGAGAGAGAGAGAGAGAGAGAGAGAGAGAGAGAGAGGAAGTGAAAAAAAGCGAGAGAGGGCAAGAGAGATATGCAAATATGGAGCACCAGATTGAGAAGAGGAAGGAAGAGCAAGAGAAATGGAGTGGGAGTGGGAAATATAAGAGGGCAAAGAGACAGGGAGCGAAAGAGAGAATACATAAACAGTTAGCCATATTATCAAGCACTCCAGTCTGCCTCCTCATCATACAAACACGTTCAAACATGGGTCGAATCACATGGGTGCACCAAATCACTTTCTGAAGGTCTACAAATGGATGTCAACCAAAGGTGACCTGACAAAGATCCATACAGCGAAAATGTACATATTACATTCAGTTCAAACTTTGGCTAAACTCATTCCAAAGAGTCAAACAGTCTGCGGGAAATTGTCAAACATTTCGCAAAACTGGCGGAAATGGGCGTGGCCTACACAACACGATGCAGCTAAATGTACCGAACAAGTAGATGTAGAGATTTAAAAAATGGTGATGTACAGTTTGTGAGCGTAAACCTCCATCAGCAGCAGGAGGCTGTTAATAATGAGCAGCGCTGGATGCTGCGCCGCTCACCTAAGAAGGCCGAGGGCGAAACTGTGCCATTGCTGCGGGAGACCATGACGCTGATGCCCGTCTCGATGAAGGGGACGGAAAAGTCGATGACCTCTGACCTCTCCTCGTTGATGGTCAAGGAGCCGACGGCCATGTGGGCGTTTTTTAACACCACCTGGTAGAGAAGAAAGACGAAGAGCGGCCATTATTCAAACGTTTGAAATGTCTCGTTTGAAAAACAGTCAAAAAAACAAAATCAAGATAGTTATTAGTTTATAGTGAAATAAAAAAACAGCATTTAAACACAATCTTAAAAATAGCTCATCACAGTCATGAGGTGGACATTCTCCTATGTCCCGTGCATTTCTTTGTCCATTTTGTTGGTCCTGCTCTCCTTTCTTCTGGACGAATGAGTAAATGTGACCGAGCCTCTTCAGCAATCTAATACATCAGGAATAAATATTAGGTTTCAGTGTCAGCGCCTATAATCCAAGAGCAATATCTTCTGTCGAGACGCATCGCTTTACGGCGAAGTTCAGCAATCATGAAGACAGAATCCATTCCCCCAAAATAACCGTTTTTTCAACCGCCCGCCTTGCGGTTCAGCAACAAGCTCATTCCGAGTAAAAGGGGAAAAGCCAGCGGCGCTATCGCGGTTGTCTCTGTTAGACGTGTATTAAAGCATGCGGCGGATTCAGGCACTCTCTCCGTTAGCTGTCGAAAAGTATTTTTGGGGGGAATGCAGGAAATGAAATCGGACATTAAAGCAGATCGGACAGGTTTGAGGGGGAAAGTACATCTTTTTTTTAAAAGCGGAGGAAGAATTAGAATGAGCTAGGGGGAAGCAATGAAACACGGGCTTGGAGACATCAGAGACAAAGACAGAGCAGGAGGACAACAAACAGCTCGGAGTGGGGGGGGACAAAGAGGGAGGAAGGAAAAAGTGGGTCACCACAGTGGGTCATGGCTGCTTGAAATAGCCGCCCCAATGCCTCTCTCCTTCCTCTACCTGCCTCGCTCCCGTCACTACACAGGTGGTATATTTAGACCCCAAATCTGTACAGCCCTGCAGCACAAAGGGGACTGTCTTACTGAGTTAATAATGCGTTTGTATCTGTGTGTGTGTGTGTGTGTGTGTGCGCCCATATGAGTGAGTCATAAAAGGGGAAAAAGACAGAGTGACAGAGAAGCGAGCGAACCTTTGTTCCCCACCTGTGAAGTGGACCTTTACAGGCGGCGAAGAATATCGCACATCTACTCTGCACATTATCTGCAGTTTTCAAAGTGTTTGTGTCTGCTAGCAGGCGTGCATTTGTAACTTTTTCACTCTTGTTTGTTCTGTCAGCATGTAAGTACGGATGTGTGTGTGTGTGTGTGTGTGTGTGTGTGTGTGTGTGTGTGTTGGTGCCTGAATGTGCGAATGTCTTCCCGGGGAGGAGAGCGAGTCCATCCAGCAGTGTACTCACTTCCCCTCTCTCTCTCTCCACTCGCTCTCTCCATCTCCCTCCTACGACTTGTTCTCTCAGCGTTATGAAAGTGACCCGTGTGGGTGTTATTGAGAATGAGTGAGCGAGGATCTGCGTTTGGGTATGTGTCTCAGCTGGTGTGTGTGTGTGTGTGTGTGTCTTTATGTGACTGTTCTGGCGAGGCCAAACTCATGTAATCAAGTGTATTGCCTCTAATATTTTAGATTAGGAGTGTTAGGGGCAGCACAAGTCAATGCAGCCCATGAAATCTGACACAGACTGCCAGAATCGAGTTATGACAAAATGTCGGCCATCTTAAAAGTGTTCATTGATTTTTATTCTTCCCTTTTTGATCTTTTTTCTTTCTTTTCAAGCTGTGGCAAGTTATGCAACGGCCCTCAGTTATCTCTGTGAGGCACATCCTAGAGGGTGTGTGTGTGTGTGTGTGTGTCAGCATCAGCTTCTGGTCCATTAAGGGTGAGAGATATACTGTAGTTTTGGCCTCGTTCCAACTGTAGAAGGACACGGGTTGGTTGTGTTAGATACAGCAGATACAGCAGATATATACGGTGTGTGTGTGTGTGTGTGTGTGTGTGTGTGTGTGTGTGTGTGTGTGGGGAGATAAAGTGACATTACGAGTGTGTCCTCTCTGTCCACATATAGAAACAGTCTGGGTGTGTGTGCCTGTCTGTGTCCATGTGTCCGCATTCACGCATGGATTCTTTTATTCCTGTCATCGTTCATGCATAAGTGTCCCTTGTCTGCGTGTGTGTGTGTGTGTGTGTGTGCGTGTGTGTGTGTGCGCATGATCCATCCTCCTAATGACCATTCATCTGCGGAGGTGAGGAGGCGGCGGCACATTACGGTGCTTTTAGTCCAGAGGAATGCGTTTATTACAGGTGACCACACTTCCAGCTCAGTGCCCACTAAAGACACTTAACTGGCTTTATGTAACAGATTAAACGGGTCAGTTTAATGTAAATTGAAGAGCAAAACTTTAGAACTAGACACGCCACCTTGACTGTGACTTCTGAAGGTTGCTCAAACTTCGGCCGTCCACACAAAGAGACACAGAGCGTGTCGTCAACCTGCGACCTTTGGGCTCCTATTGATCCGTTTGCCCTTTTTGCTTCCTTAAGTAATAGCCAAAGTCAGACGGCACGGCTGTGGGTTTGAGCACGAGAACCGACAGCGACCTTACCTCGGGACCAATGTCGATTAGGGAATTTCCTCTCCCTCATCTCAAACACCTATGAGCACACAGCTTCGTCTTGTTTGCAGTGTTAAAGCTATCTAACTGTAAAATGTGCACTTCAGCTGCCAGACGTAAAAAAAAAAAGATGATTTGCAGACGATACAAATTTGATTTTGGAAAAGAAATTGAAACTTTTAAAGCGTTTTACTTTAGCAAACTATCTGAATCAAAGATGTTCTTTGGTAATTGTGTAACAAACTTACAAAGCAAACTTATGATAAGTGATGCTGAAACTGAAAAGGAGTCTGAAAACAATAAGATGTTTGGGTGTGATGATGACAGACGATAAACCAAGTTGGCAACCACATAGATATGATATCAGAGCAAAGATCTATTGACTTACTGTACAAGTACCGTTCACTTATACAACCATACATTAGTTATTGTGTGGAAGTATGGGAAACACATAAAACAAATCCAAATCAAATTTGTTAACTTCAAAAGAGAGCTTTAAGAAACGTAAATAAAACCACTTTTCAGGAACAAACTGGTCATGTAATTAAAGACCCTTAAATACATGGACTTGGTAACTGCACAACGTGAAAGTGTCAATATGTCAATATGATTTGAGATGATGCTGTATGTTTTTTTCTGGAATCGTCGTGAGGAACTGAAAATGTGTGGCAGACATTACTAAATACTTTAATGGGCAAATATAAAAGTGACTGATCCGAGTGGTATGTTGCCGTCAGTGTGCAATGTTCACAGTGTTTTCTATTGTACCGTTTTGTCGAGAGTAATTTCAATTTCCTATTTTCCCCAAATTGTTGTTGAACACATTTAAATGTCAACTTCTGCACTGACTGCTGACTGCTCGGTGCACCGAAGCCTCGAAGCTATTCTCCTTTCCTGGCCTGGACTCGTTGCCAAATGTGTCTCTCTGCGTCACGCTCTGACAGCTCAAACGTCTTAACACCGACGTTTAAACGGCAGCAGCATCAATAATGATAAGACGGTGGCGCAAAGTGGTGAATTAGGTGCAATCTACATTTGCACGCTTTGCCAACAAACTGCACTAATGAGACTGTCATATCATTTACACACGCATGACCACGACAAGCACAGAGAGGCTTCACTTCTTGACCTGCAGGCCTCTGACTGAACATTTAGCAGGTGTTCAGTAAGACACAGACGTAGCCATAGGAAGACTGACACACACGAGTTATCTCCTCACCTCTCCCACCATGCCGTTCCACGTCCCATTGATCTTCTTGCCGTGCTTGCCGTTGGTGACCAGGTAGAGGTCGAAGGTGAGCTTCACCGTCTTGGCAATCTTCTTCAGGATGTCGATGCAGAATCCCTTACAGCAGCGCTTTATGTAGATCCCCGAATCCTTCGTCTGATTGCTGCAGAGACGGACGAACAAGGTGGACAGACGGACAGGAAAACGAGTTAATCGAAACGTGTACTTCTGTCGGAATCGGCATGAGTTGCTAATTGTGGTCGTGATTTGGTGGATCTGGCACTGTCACTCCCGCACCGACGGAGTGTGAAGTGATTCTACCTCTGGCTCTGTAAAGCTGTTGCGGGAAATTAACATCATTCGCAGGCAACATTTAGCCATTTTGCTTTTTCCTTTTCCCTTTCTACTTTGGTCACGTCTGCAGCAGGTAGTCTGTATCTAACTGTGCCAAGTTCAATCCTCACAATAACCTGATACTTAACAGAAATGCATTTCTTCTTGACATGCGTCCTTACTCTTGTTCCTCTCTGACACTGATTTGGTATATCTGAGCTGTAAGTCTCACAGTGTTTTGATCTGTTTCCGACAGGGTATGGTGTTCCTCATGCAGGTCCCGCTGAGCGGATCCACGTCTTCCACGATGACGAACGGAGCCTCCTCCAGCGTCACGATGGACAGGTGGTCGTCCTCCCTGCTCGCCGCGCCCCCGTACAGTTCGTGGCGAGGCCACACGTGGTACTTCATGGACAGGGAACCGTTCTCCCATTTACCCACCTGCAGAGACACGCGGCAAACAAAAGCTCGTTCAGAAAAATACATACATGAAATTAATCACTTGGCAGGAATCTAATTTCGAAAATGAATTCAGGTCAAATTCCCACGCCGCAGTGAGTCCAGTGCATCAAAAATGACTTCAGCTCTGCTCTTACGGACAGTTAGAGTGGAATGCTTTAGTATTTAGTTAAATGCTTAGTATTCAAAAGCATGTCATTCTTTTGGGTCGGTTTAATTGCCTCATTTTCTGGGTTTATCTGTGATTAGTCCGTCTGTCAATAAAACAACAGTATGGTAACAAATGAACAGGAGCATGTCATGACAATAACAAACTGCACAAATGAACACATGGACGTAGAAAGATAGCGGGAAGAGAGCAGAGAAGAAAAACCCCAAAGGAGGAGAGGAGGGAAAAGGCACCCAGCATAGAGAATGAGGAAAAGGGTTAACGGGAAGGACACTACTGAAACGGGGGGGAAAGAGCAGAATTCAGATGAAGAGGGGAGGCTTGGGAGGGAACTGGATGGAGGGATTAAACGAATAAAAAGAGAAATATGAGGAAACGGCTACATTTGCAGATCTGGAGGGCACCTCCAGCACATTATGGCTTCACTTCAGTTAGAAAAATGTCCCCGTCACGTGGAACCATACCTGGCGACTCTGCCTGCGCCCTTTCCTCTAGAAGGGCCCACTCGGCCACTTACACGGAGAGGAAGACGTGGGTGGAAATGGATATGGATCGGCAGCTAATTGGACACACGGTAATGGGAGAGAGAGGGCAGGACAGGGAGCCGAGGCGCGAGTGTGTAAAGTCTGGTTTGCACACTCGTTAAATATGTAAATGTACACGCACACACACATGCATCACTCCAGGGAAGACAAATTTGCCAAGGCTGCCTGGAGGAGACAAGTTAAGGCTGTGTATCTCTGGGGCACAATGCAGCCTTCTGGACCGGGAAAAAAAGAGAGTGAGCGGGAGTTAGTGAAAGAGACGAACAGGGATGGAGAGAAAGTAGGGGAGGGAGGTAGAGAAGAGGGTTCAAATCAGTCCGGAGGAGAGTAAGCTGGACCTGGACGCCGCAGAGTCTTCACGCTACTTCAAAAAGGTGCAGTGTAGGCACGGTTGTAGGAGCTGGAACTCATTAGGATCCAAGAAAAGTGGTTCAGCTGGAAGTCAAGCTAAGAATTAAACATGAGCGAGGGAGCGGAGGGGGGGAGGAGGAGGAGGAGGAGGGGGAAGAGAAGAGAGGAGGTGGTGCAGACTGCAAGGGGAGAAAAGAGAGAGAAGAGAGAGGGGAGCGATTCACCTTGTTCTCTGATCAGAGGACGGAATATAGATTAGAGAGGCGGAAGAAAGAGAGAAACACTGAGAATAAAGAACAGGCAGAGTGGAAGGAGTCAGGTGGCAGGACACAGACACAATGGAGGGGGAGCGTGAGGAAACACAGATGCAGGCTGGTGACTTTGCAGGTGGCGCTGAGCATCAAGTTCGTTTGAGGGTGTTGGTTCGCTGTGTGACTCAGGATTAATGTTGCCCCGTCTGCACGACCGACGTCTCCTCCACCTGTACTTAAAGAATGTATTACTCTAATCCGTTTCTCCATCTGTACAATAGAGCTTTTAACCTTCATATTCAGAGAAAGCTGACTGTGCATATACAAAGTTTGTATTTTTACTCGGTCACACATGAGCCAGCCGCCCAGTACCACCACAGTCTTTTAAATTGCAGATAAACGGATTCCTCAATTACAGACACGCAGACCAACTTCACCGTCTACCTTGTGAGCGTAACGGATAGACTGTAAACTGTCGTTCCTGTGGATGTGCATTTTCATTTTCATTTGGGAAAAACAAGGTAATAAAGTGTCAGAACGAATCTGTGCAATCGTTTGTCTTGTTTGTTCAGCGCTGCATTACCGAGCACCTGTAGCTCCGTGTAAGAGATTCAGAGGATCCTTGAATGACATTTGACTACTGGACTACAAAAACATGTCAACACTACGACCTATTTGGCGGTTTCCAGGGGGGGGGAACCGAATTTCCTCGTTCTCCTCACTTGTGTTGCAAACTAGTTACTGTACGTGTCTGACAGCGAAAATGGCATCCCAAAATACGAGTGTGGAGGATGTTATGGACGAGGATTTCTACAGCGTACATTTTAACAGCATTTCGGCTCACTTGGATAATCAGCCGTGTTTACTCGAGCCAGAGAGTATACGGCCGAAGAAATGCAGCGGAGAGAGAGGCCCGGGCTGCATTCCCTCCAGAGAACTGAGCTGCCGACAGACAACACCAACTGGCGGTGTCTTTACTCAAATGGCCCTCCGATGCCAACAGAAACAGCATCATCCTGCTGCAACAAATGTCAGCGTGGGCAGTTTCTGTTGGCTGCTGTCGCCGACGCCAATTAACCCCCAGAGAGCCTGTGTGTGCGTTACTATGCGTGAAAGTTTTCCTTCTCACTTGGGACAGAAGTGTGCTTCAGGAACTAGAAAAGACAACCAAGACCAGCGGGGGCCAAGCGGGGCAGACGACCATGGAGTGAGTATTTTGGGCTATTATCAGCTGTTCTGTTGAGGTGTCTCTTTGCGAAATGCTGAGTGAATTCATAAGTTGGGCTTTTATTGTGAAAGGTAAAAACAGTGAAGGAGTGAAGCTGTAATGTGATGCTGTTTTTACTTTATTATCTGCAATAGTATAGGCGCAACTCGGCCACAGTACGTTTTGACTGGCCGTCAGTAACTTGTGCGCAATGCATCCTGGTACATGTAGGCACTGCCGGCACGGCTCCACGAAAAAGGAGGACTCAGCTTTCTCGGTCAATAAAGCTCGCACTGAGGAATTTATTGCTCCATCAGCACTGATTGGCCATCGACATTAAAAGGTGGCAAATTGACCCTGTAAGCAAATCCGACCATTACCGAGATGATTCTTAGTGGAAGCCTACGTACTATGAGCAATGTGCAGCACAACATGTGCATAATATTTGTCCTATCTGAAAGTGGAAGTCTCTACTAACGATGTACAGCATGACCACTTGATGATGATGATGCTGCACACTCGACAAATGATATGTAATAGCTTCCCAAACTTTTAAAAACGAACAGAGCAACATTCTTACTACCTCATCACTCTGGAGCCCGTGGGCTGTGCCGTGTGTTGCTCAAAGGCACCTTCGCCGAGTTGATAGCATCTAATCAGAGCAGCGCCTGTAAAGCTTAAGGCTGAAAATGCTTAAAAAGTGAAAATCAGATGATAAGAGATGCAGATAGACAGACAGATACTCTTGGACCGATCAGGTACAGTACTTACAGGACACCGCTGAGCATAGATGCACACACACACACACACACACACACAACTTGCTCCTTCTCCTCTCCTGTGTCTCTCTCACCCTCTCCCACTGCCTCTCCTTGTTGAGCAGAATGATGACCAGCTTGGGGTGCATCTGGTATCCGTCCTCGCTGAACGACAGATTACGCCCCTCGAACGTCACATTCATCAGGTACCTGTAGAGGGAAACATGGAGTAGAGAGAGACAGAGAGACTCATTGAGACGTACATCGCTTCCCGAGAAAAGCTCTCGCATGTTTTATTTGCTCCACGCGTCGATACCATGACGCAGTTTCCCCAGACATTGAAGTTTCACGGTATGTCGATCTATCTTTTTAAGCATTTATCTTTTCAGACAAACCCACGGACATGACCCAAATCCATCATCTGCCGGGAAACAGCTATTGGCCGATGTCTAAGCAGGGTTTTCATAAACAGATGAACGTTCATTAGTCATCAGCTGCAAACAGGCAGTTGAGGAAAAACAGCATTTTGAGACGGGACGGAGGAGAAGCAATTTTTTCCGATCATCCCAGGTTCAATGTGTTCACTCTTACTGAAGTGAGTTTGAAGAAGTCGTGCATCATTTTGGGAAATATGCCCGTTTGATACCACATGTCTGTCCATTGAATATGAAGCTACAGCCAGCAGGTTAGCTTAGCTTAGCGTAAAGGCTGGAAACAGGGGGGACACAGCTAGCACGGCTCTGCCCAATTACAACAAACCCCCCCCTCTAAAGCTCACCAGCTAACACGTGATACCTTGATTGTTTGATTTGTAAAATGTACTCACTCACTGGGAGCTATGTGCTGAACTCTTTCACGGCTGGGAACAGTTGCCAGGCAACCAGCTGAAATCCGAGGAAGTCAGTTGTCCCGGCCAAGAGATAGTTCATAACCCATTGTTTGTTTTTATGAAACGACAATGTCAAAGAAGTACGATGTGTTAATTAGAGAGCTTTAGAGGTGCTGGTTGGTGGATTTTGTTACCGTTGGACAGAGCCAGGCTAGCTGTTTCCCCTTGTTTCCAGTCTTTGTGCTAAGCTAAGCTAACCACCCCATGTTTCCTTGGCTGAATGGAGATTTCTGCTTGTCTGCCTGCCAACCTGTCAAGGAAGTGATGCTGACATAAAAAAAACACTGAACTCCTCCATCCTCATCATCCTGTCCTCATGGCAGCTCAAGTGTCACCAGAATACTGAATATGAAATCACTGCTTGGACACGACAATTTATTATATAAACATGCCATTTTAAAATAGTTATTTTTAAATTGCACTTTAAATCAGCAAATACAAACAAAAGCATTCAAAATGAAATATGCATTATTATTATGTACTTGTTTATCTAGCTGGACACATGGATGACTAGATTAAAAAAAGTTGATGACAGTGAGCTCTGGAGAGACAATATGCAATGCAGCAAGTACAAACAAGTACTAGCCCATATGATACGGCAACAGCAGCTTGTCAGATCACTGTGTGTCGGTGTGTGTGTGTGTGTCTGGCTCTGTGTGTCTGCTTCTGTCGGTGTGTTCGGCTTGGCGCAGAAAGAGAAACGGAGAGAAAGCAGCATTGTCAGGTGAAATCATTTCACCTCCCTTCAAGTAAACACAACACACATGCGCGCACACACACACACACACACACACACACACACACACACACACACACACACACACACACACACACACACACACACACACACACACACACACACACACACACACACACACACACACACACAACACTGTATTCTCTTGCAGTGATTATAGTGTATGTGCGTGGGAGTGTGTACGTGTGTGTATATGAGAACAGGAATGTTTATGTCAGGCGAACTCAAATCACTTCACTGTCATCCCACACACACACACACACACACACACACACTTTCTCTTTAACTCTTTCACTTCCTCACCCTTTACTCCCTCTCTTCTCCCCTCTCTCGCTCTCTCTGACTGTTTCCATGGAAACTCTCTGCCTCAAAACCATGCACACAACATACATATATATACATATATATGTATATGTATGTAGATGAATATATAAATAACAAAAACAACGGTGCATGTGTCTGGAGACTTGGTGTGCTGATGGGGTCTGTCAGCAGCGGACTGGGACCAGTATGAGGACACACCATCACCAGCAGAACCAGTCTGTCTTGCACCATTGTGTTCTTCAGGAGAGAGCGACGAAGCGCAACCTTACTGCAGCGGCACCTCAACGTTACACACCACCTCACCGCTGCACTCAAAGATCATTGTGTTTTACCTTTAACCCCGTCTGACTTTTAAGCCGGAACAGATCCCGGATCAGAACACGAGGCTAAAGCCAAGAGGAAGCCACGCAGAAATGTAATAGTCTGATTGAAATGTTTTTGTTTTTTAATTGTTTCTATGAATAAATGTATCAATCTATGTATTGCATACGTTTCTATGCAGGTCCTATGCACATGGAGTGACTTATGATTCCAGCTTCCTTACTCTATTTCCTGTATTAAATATTGATATTTTCAATGGGCCGCGATGAGCAGAATCCTCCAGCATCATGGCGTCTCATGCGGCCCCATGTGTCCAGCTAACCGCCCCGTCCCGTAGAGCCTTGGCACTGACACAAAGTGCACAGAATCTGCTGCATAAATCATAAGCCATTTACAAAATGACATGACGCTGCGCCCCCTTTAATCTTTACTAAGCAAGCTATTGTTACGAGCAACAATGTGGGGCCTTTGTGTGCGTCTCCGTGTGTGTGTGTGTGTGTGTGTGTGTGTGTGTGTGCACGCGCGTTGACGGCAGTAACAGAGCGAAACGCAAGCATATGTGTGTTGCCATGGCACCCACAACTGCTGTGACTTCCAAGCCAATCTGGTGGGTTACTATGGAAACGGTAATCTCGCAGAGGGTGGGAATATATGAGAGAGAGAGGGTGAGAGAGGATGGATGGATGGTGGGACATATTACGATGAGACTGCAACGCGCTCTTCTCCCTCTCTCCGTCACCTCCTCTGAACCCCCCCCCCCCGCATCACCAAACATGCACACACTCAAAAAACAGTGAGCGCAGTACATCCGCATCTGGAAGCTGAGCAGGTCCGCTGGGCGTCGAGTACGTCGCTCAGAGACACAAACAAACCTACACCCCACTCCTACAGTATGTGTCACGAGATGGCGTTAAGTAACGTGCACGCTAAAGAATGCTAGTATGCACACACCCCCCCACGCACTAAACCCCCGTGTTTAGATATCGAACCCGTCAGCTTCCAGCTCATGCGAGTACATCTCAGCCGTACTGTACAGCAGCTGTCTCCTCCTGGTGACACTGACTCAACAGTAACAATATCCGCTTCATAAACTGCCGCGTCTTTTTTGCAGACATTTCGATGTAATGTTTTGCCATTATAAATCAGAACAACTTAGTGCCCCACACACACACACACACACACACACACACAGTCGCCATGCTAACTCCATGGCCTGACACAGATACGTTTTAGCGCATGCTCCGGTGTGAATAATGGAGGAGTTGCGTGAAATATTGATAAGTCAGTTTTAATAAATTAACCCTGACATAAATTAGTCATGAGTTACACTCCTTAGCAATTACTTGTGGTGCAATGTACTTATTGGGTTTGTAGAGGAGGAATCTATATGAGAATGATAAGATGCCCCATATGGCCTGACAAAAAAAAATACTGTAGCTTTGCTGCTTGTACACTTGGGGTACACAGTGTGAATGTGAGGGGAGGTGTGAAATAGTTTGTGTGTGTGTGTGTTTGCACATGTATGCATGTAGTGGTGTGTGTGTGTGTGTGTGTGTGTGTGTGTGTGTGTGTGTGTGTACTCAGACTTGGGACCTGAATGTGTAAACAGTGTAATAAATGGTGCTAAAAGGGAAGAGAGCGGAGGGACGACAAGGCAGGAGGGAGAAGGACTGAGAAGATTTGATTTATTGTCGACAAATGACAGACAGCACTTAATTAAATGTAATCATTATGAAATTCATTTTAAATGACAACCCTCAGAAATAGTTTGGTAAAAACATTTGAGGATTCTGCTCTTTGTTTTTCTCATTTCTGAACATTTAGGAACAAATCTTCAAAAGCCTTAAAGGACAAGCTTAACGTTTAAGAAGCAGGTATTATAGTAGCCTGCAGAAGGAGGAATCAGGGGGGTGGAGGACACAGTGTGGGGCAGCAAAGAAGAGACAATAATGTGATAGGAACGAGAGAAAACAATGATTATGTGAGAAAAAATAAAGAAAAAGTGATGTAGTGACAGAGAGAGAGAGAAGGAAGAGGGCAGGAGCACCCTGACCCAGTTCCAATCAGGCCCCATCACAATAGGTACCTTTTTAACACCTCCCACTGGCCTGCCCCATAAACACACACTCAGCTGGCTTTTATAGACTCCGTCTGAAATAGCACACACACACACACACACACACACACACACACACACACACACACACACACACACACACACACACACACACACACACACACACACACACACACACACACACACACACACGAAAAACAAACACATGCGCTCCATTGAAAGCCTCGCCGGGGCCACGGAAGTTCAAAAATGTCCACAGAGCTTAAAAGCACTTGACACCTTTCCAAGTCCGAGCTCATTTGGAACCTGTCCACGTCTGGCAAGGTCAGGGCCGCTGTTGTCAAACTCATGATTCTCACGCTGTTGTGTATTGCTCACCAGTGGTGTCTCTCTCTCTCTCTCTCTCTCTCTCTCTCTCTCTCTCTCTCTCTCACTCCCCCTCACTTGTGTCTTTTGCTCTCTTCTTCCTCTTTCTGCTATCTCCATTTGTCAGGCTCACACACTGTAGCATTAGCAGGAATGTCACAGTGCTGGGCTACAGAGGACTTAATTTACTTAGCCGAGTGACGCGTCCTTCTCTTGTGGTATTCTGCGAAGCTCCGAGGGCTGAACAAGGAAATGCTAAGCGGAGAGGGATCGGCATAACGTATGGCTTTATAAAGTCAAGTAGATGGCCGTGACCATGCGGCCATTCCTCATCGTTCAACGGCAGACTGAAAATGTAAACTAGATGTGATTTAAATATTTGCCATGCGTCCCTTACTGACTTCACCCGTTTTGTAATCTGCAACCTTGAAAGGCATGTGATGGTGTGATCAGAAACCACAAAGTCATGTGTGATCATCTCCATTAGTCACAATGCCCACCAGAGTACCAGAGTAGCTCTGATCAGGGTGGTAAAGACACGTATGTGCTTCCTCTTAACATGCGGCGTTTGTGAATTATCGACGAGCGCCGTCCTCCTTCCTTCGCCACCTGCTTCAGACTTTCAATCTGGATTTGTTTTAAAGCCCATGTTTTCAAACGTGGCCGGCCAATTAAAAAAAAAATCTCTGCTCCGTCTCGGATTAAATCTGAAGCGAGAGAAATAGGCCGAGCATTTCCTGAGTCATGCTCACTCCACAGTTAGAATAGTCCTCCTTCATGAGTTGGAGATATTTTTTGAGAGGCGGAAGTCACGTCGTTCTCTAAACCAGTGACTCCCGACCAGGGGAACTTGTACAGTATCCCCGTTAGAGAGCTTTAGAGAACGAGGCTTCGTTTTCCGAGCTATTACGCCTCATTCTCGACGGCTCAGAATTAATTTGTGACTTTATCTGATTTATTAATGACGTGTGAACTGACTGGCGAGTGCCACTGATTATAAGATTTTCCTGCCCTATGAAAGAGCCTTTTGTTTGAGTTCCCTTTCCACCAATCTTTCATCTATTCATCCATTGATTCACTTAGTATGGAACCAACCAGGACAGTGAGGCATCCAGCCCACCGACCAAATAGCCGGCAAGCCAGGCAACCAGCCATTCATTCACTCCCCGGTATGTATAGACTGTAGGCCAAATGCTAATCTCTTGATTGAACACTAGAAGACAAAGGTTATCACCGAACAAATTTAGTAAAGGAAGCGAGGGGCAAAGGATCTTAGCAGCGCTCGCAACTGATCTAATCATCAACACGGCTAAGTTGATTATAACACTGCAGGTCTGGAGCGCAGACGATGGCTGGGAAGGAGGAGAGGAGAGGAGAGGAGAGGAGAGGAGAGGAGAGGAAATGAGAAGAGAGGAAATGAGAAGAGGAGAGGAGAAGACAAAAAGGTGTGAACAGATAAAACAGAGCGGAGCAGCTCTACAGAAGAGAATCAAGTGGAACAAAGCAGACCGGGGCGGAACAAAGGAGAAGACTATACAGGGCAACGAGTGGACAGAGAGAAGAAGATGACTACGCGGTAAAGTAGAGAGGAACAGAGCGGCACACGGCAGCAGAACGGGGGGGGGGTTGAATTCTGGGGCAACAGCGGCTGCCATAAACTCCACCGTTATCTCGGAAGCGGCGAGCAGCGGTGAATCAAATGCAAAGCTTCAGAAAGGAGCGGACAAGCAACGCGCGGGGGTTGAAATGAGATCTGAAGAGTTTACTTGGATGGACAATAAAGCTCTGCTGCCTTAGCGCGGGGATGCGGTTAAGCTCGGAGCACGAGCAGGACAAATCCGAAAAGGTGCGCGTCTGCAGCAGGTGTCTGCTTCCTCCTGTGAGCGTGGAAACTTCTGGAGGGCAGAAAGAGACTTTGGTGTCCGTCTGAATACAAGTGTGAGTCACTGCCAGAGGGTTTGTGATATGTCATTGAGTAGGAAACCAGACTGGTGTCCTAGAAGACTCCTTAGCACACACAAACTCTACAATACCTACACACAAACACACACATCTAGCCTTGACGGTCTCTATTTAGCACAATAAAAACACACACACACACACACACACACACACAGCTACAGTCGACACACATTTAGAGAGGCAGAGGGGATGGAACTGCCCCTGAATATAATGCTGTGCTGAGCTCTGGAGCACAGCACCACACAGGGGCTACAGTGTTCGTCGACTGAAACGCCATTGGGACCAATTAGGCAGCGCGCGGAGCAAAGCGCCGCCGAACGCTGCGCCTCGCAAACCAGTTCAAAAGGCCTGCTGCTGAGACGGACAGCTGAGGGGGTGGGCTCGGATTTTTCCTGAGGAAGGAGGGCATGTGAAGAGGGGTGTTATGTGTGTGTGAAGGGTATTATTACGTGGGGGGGGGAGGATGATCACAGTTTGCAGGGGATGAAGGCGCATGCGTGTGTGTGTGTGTGTGTGTGTACGCGCCAGCATCTGCTGCGTCCGAGGTTGTGCTGATCCGCGCCAGGACTCTCGTGTTGATGCCACGCCACCTGAACCTGTGCACCTTTTTTTTTAAAGCTGCTGTGTGTGGCATTTGAGCATCTATAAATCACTGCCACATTAAATGTGGAGACATTAGTGTAGTTGTGAACGCATGAGACCACTGCTGCGGCCTCCGTACTGTATTACATATTGTACGCCACAGAGCTCGTTATCATGGGATGTGTGCAGGTTGTTTTAGGGCGAAAAAAAAAGTGAGCTTGTTTTAATGCACGCTAAGCAGAAAAAAAGAAGGCTATTCCTGCAGTGCACTCAGAGTTTCTCACAATAACGGATTCTGTAATGATTTAGCAGACAAGTGGCAGCATTCGACAGGAAGTGGAACTTTGAAATGCAGCCTTCATTTTGAAGAACGCAAACAATACAATGCCTCCACCAATTGTCGAATATGTGAAAGATACAGATACCAATGAACTTGCTGTAGATAAATAGATTTTTTTGCCAACAACTACTAAACAGACATGTGAACTTTGTCCCAGCTTTGAAGTCATACATATTCAAAGTCCGATATAAAAGCTTTAGAGAAGCAACATCTCCTTTGTTGCCCTCAGCGTCCCCGAATCCACTCCACCACTCCATTATCAAACTGGTGCATTGACGGTAACAGAATCCTGCCTGGCAGCTCCTCTAAAGCTCGCTGAATAACACGTTTTATCTTCTTTGCTCAATTTGTACAAAAAGCAAAGTGTAAAAGCAACAATTGCCTGTTTTTTTCCGGGGGGGGATTATGCGTCGGACTATTTATCGGCGCAGAGCAGCATCTTCTGGAAACTGTTGCCTAGCAACTCGATATAACGAGTCAATTTGATAAGCGTTAGATGTGCTGGTTAGCTGAGTTTGTTACCTTAGTCCAGAGCCAGGCTAGCTGTTATCCCTCGTTTCTAGTCTTTGTGCTAAGCTAAGCTAACCAGCCGCTTACGTTCATCAGACAGATATGAGATATGTGTCAACACATTGTTAATCAATGCTGCAAACAAAGGGAAGTTATACAGATACACAGCTAACGTGGTGCACTGTTTACTAGCTGTCCACCTCATGTGATGACGACTACACGGCTCATGTTCTATCATGGGACTCGTTAGTGAGACTCTACAATCCCGTCCTTCACTCACCTGAGCACTTCGTTGGGGTTGCCTGAGATGGGTGTCTTCTTGTCCGGGGTCCCGTGGCACTCAGACTTCAGCAGGGTGTGAGGTCCGCGGTCCATCATCATGGTGGAGGTCGCCATGGTGATGATGGCCACGCCGTCGCGAACGCGGGCCTCCAGGCCGTAGTCCCACTCGTCATAGGACACGGAGAGCAGCCCTGGGGTGGACAAAGCGAGAAGAGGAGAGAGAGAGAGAGGGATCAGAGAGGAGGTGTGGAAAGAAGAAAGATGGGGGGGGGATGGAGGGATCTGTAAAAATAGAGAAAATGAGAAAGCTGAACTGGATCGTATGTGAAAAAAGAGAAGCGACAGAGAGACAGAGGAGAGGAACTAAAGCGGGGAGGGATGGATAATTCCGTTCGCGTATACACAGTGTACATGTTTTGAACGCACGCCAAGAGACAGAGCTCACACTACGCGATGACTCACGGAGCCGATAGCGCTCCCATCCTGCCCGACTACGCGTCTATCACCTTGCTGTGTTTGTCCATCTGTCTGTCTAAAGCACTGTCTGTCTCTTGTTTGTTGCCCTTTGCACTTGTCTGTACGCCTGTTTATCTGTCCTTCTGTCCGCCTGAGTCCTGTTCTCCCTTGACAATCTGTCTGTTTATGAACAACAATTTGTAAGTTTATGTCTCTCCCGGTGCCCTTCCAATCATCCATCAGCCCATTTAACTGTTCGCCAGGACGCCCGTCCTTCGTCCTCCCCTCTGTCCCTCTCTGCTGTCGATTATCCCGCAGTGATGAGTGAGAATATGGACGATACAGGAGTATTTACACTTTTGTTTTACCTTTATTTACCCAGGAAAGGCTGGCTGAGGACCTGACTTACATCAATCTGTTTTCCGTGTTTTATTAATCTAAAATAAAGAAAGAAAAACGCAGAGAAAGAGCTGATTCACTATGAAACTTAGCCTATTATGCATCTATTCAAACACGGCTGACATTTTAATAATGAGCATCATTTATATTAAACTGCCGTTATTGATAATATGATTAACTCGTGACATATAGTCCCCATTAATTGATGACACACAGTGCATGAAGCCCAAGCACTGAGCCTATGGTGTGTGCAATGTTTATCTCTTTTTAATCACCAATCATTTAGCTCTCTAGTTCACCGCGGTCAGGATTTTAGCAGCTTGGAGCTAACAGGTGGGATTGTCCTCGGGCTCTCTCGGCTCTCATGGAGTCTAATTGTTTTGGATCTATTTATTAAGAAATTGGATAACTTTTTTTTTCAAAATAATTGATGCACGTTGGGTTTAAGGTCACAGGTCCTTATTGGACAGAGTCTAATGTTTTGAACAAGTTCGGGTCGCGACCACCCAATCGACCATGGAATTACACAATCGGCGCAAATTAGCACGTCCAGTAGAGCAGCTAGATGCTCAGGACCGTCCTCGAGGTTCACATCAAGGCAGCTGTTACTCTCCTCGCCCTGGTCTGCCCAGCATGACTAATGGACGTTCGCTTAACCCCTACCCCTGAACAGCAACTGTCCAATCACAGCAGCCGTAACTAGACCTGACAAGCTGTTTAAAACCAAAAACAAGAGAACGAAAGTGTGAGGAATGGGCTAAACTACGGCTGGGCGATATATCGATATATAGACATATCGATATCGTGATATGAGACAAGATATTGTCTTAGATTTTGGATTAAACCGCAATATGGCTAAAATGATTGATTTTAAAGGCTGCATTACGGTCAACCATACAATATCGTCGCAATATCGGTATCAAGGTATTTGGTGAATAATATAGTGGCTCCATATCGCCCAGCCTTAGGTTAAACTGTGTGTTCAGCTGCTCTAATGTTAGCTGCAAACGTTAGCATGCCCAGGCTAACTATGCACCAATTCAACGCAGAAAATCTTCCACATCAATAAGCCCCGTTATCGAAACCCTCGGCACGAAGTCGCCCTTTATGACTTCTAAAAATGGCCACTAACTGATCTTTCTGTTCGCGACCCGCCGGACGCCTCTGGGTTCGGGTCACAGAGCTCTCAGTGAAGTGCGGACTGCCTTTGAGTCAATTTATCTGTCCCCCCTCTCTGTCCATCAGTCGGTCTGCATCTATCTGACAGAGTATGACCACATGTCAGCCGCTCCACTACTGTGTCAGTGGGCAGAAATAGACAGGCGGCCCTGGCAACCTGCCGCTCCTCGCGGGGCCCTCAGCACTGACAGCTCCGGCCCTCCAGGACCACATCTAATGTCACACACTGTTGACACTTTCTCACACACTCACTCACTCACTCCTGCCACTGGCTCCTTTTTGCACACTTCACTTTTATTATGTGAGGCAACGAGTCTTTCATAGGAAGGTGTGTGTGCCGTGCAGGGGCATGCAGCGTGTGTTTTTTATCTGCATCTTGGGAACTGCAGCGTGAAGTGTACATGTTCATACATCTCTCAGGACATGTGTTAGTGTCACAACAGAGGCGTGTCAACTGGCAACGTTACAGCTGAACAGCACTGTGGCAGCTGTAAAGCCATTTTTTTCTGGCCCGTAAACTGGCTACTGACTCGGTTTGAAGGCGAATGCCGTCTCCCTGTCACAGAGTCGCACATGTAGAAGAAAAATGACAAAGACTGCAGACGGAGAGCATCCACGTGCAGGCAAATTGAGTCGGGGAGCGTAATAGCAGAACTACCGTATCACTGGGTATTTTTGGAAACAGCTTATTATTGTCAGTGATGTCCGATTGGGTGGTTACGTTAGCACAGTGTGTGCAGCAGGAGTGTGTAACTGATCAGGAAGAATAGAGACAGAAAAGCTGTTAGTAGGAGAGAGAGAGAGAGAGAGGGACGGGGAGGGGAGGAAAAAGAGGGACGGAGTGGGCAGAGAGAAAAAGTCAGACAGCGGCAGCGACACAAAGATAAAGAAGCGGAAGAAACAGGGGGAAAAAAAGGGAGTAGAGAGTTCGGAGAGAGTCAGAGGAGGCTGAAATAGTGAGACAGAAACGACAGAGACGCGAGGGAACAACAGCAATGAAATAAGGAGGAAAAGGAAAGAATGAACGGAGGGAGTGGGAAAAGAGATGGTTCCCCATAGCGGCACTTAAAGAAGGCACCAGTTGAATTACCCATGAGGATTTGAGGCTCTTATTAAGTGTGCCTAGTAAGCTAAGCAAAGCCCCCCCCCCCCCCCCAGCTAGCGTGCACCTTCTGCCGAACCCTGAACCGCTGGTTTCACCCAGAGCGTACACGCTGCCGCGCCATCAGGGACATGCTGTGCCACGGTGTCCTTTCGCTCTGTGTTAGCTCACAAGTTGGTGTGGTCGACTTCAGGCTCCGTGTGGCTTTGAAGATGCCGAGGTTGAAACTCAGAAATACAGGGGTTTGTTGAATTATTGAGCTGCGCAGTTGAATACCTAAATAAATGTCTACAAATATAACGCCCGTCTCTTGCTTTTGGTACAGCAGCATCTTCTTCATCGAAGGTTACTTCAGGCCAGTATCTGTCCTTTTCTCATAGCAACAACAAAAAAAAAAGAAACGGTCCCTCTATCTAATGAAAGTGCGGTTTGATAGAAAGTCATTGCTGAAGCTGTTAAGTAACATCCTACCTTCATGTTCATGTGGTTGGCAGAGGGCAGCATTGACAAGCACGGATCCTGCAGCAGCAGCGCCGTGAGCACAGGCTCAGCCCTCTGCTCACAGACTTAGACTCAACATACACTGTTATATGATTTTACAAAAAAAAAAAAAGCTTTATTTAAGCTAAAAACAAAATATAAATGATTAAATATCTGTCATTTTGTTGTTAATGTTAGATTATAGGCACATTCTCTATCCTATTCATCACGCGTTGAATGAGTGGATGACATTTAGCCCGCTATCCGTCATTGTGTCCCACGAGATTAATCCCATGATAATTCAATGCGAGCTGAAAGAGGTTTGTTTGTGTCCATCAACGCGGCCTCTCTGCCAGCTCTACTTTGTAATCACCCAGGCAGAGCATGAGCTAGTCACGATTATCTCTCTGGCAACATAAATCAAGAGCGGTGTTGCTGTGTGATTTACATAACTGATTTGGTGATCTATCAAACTTTATAGAGTGTAACCTTAATTTGGAACTGACAAACTTACACACACACACACACGGTTTTGTTCCCCCTTGGCCTTCAGGTAATCACTCTCGCTCTCCACCGTATGAGGTACACGCGAAAGCACAAACACACGCAACCCATTTCATTGCGCTCGGCCATTATTTTCTCACCAAAATTAAACCGTAAACCAACGTTTCGCAGACAAACGCACGCAGACAGACATCGCGCGAAAACACGCTCATGGGCACACAAACAGGCTCGCTAAAACACTCCCAACTCCCATTCAGAGTAAATCATCCATGGGTGCCAATAAGGGAGCAGGGGTGGGGGGGTGGGGGGGGGGGGGGGGGGGGGGGTTGAGTTACGGTGCTTGAGCGGCACAACGATCTCAGGTTCCGCCTGGCAACCATTTCCCAGAAACTGCTGAGGACAGGCAGCGGTGTAATATCTCCCCCTTCACTGTAAATCAAACAAAAGCCAAACACCAACAAATTATCAGGCTGGTATGTCCCGCGTAAATATACCTACCTGCTCCCAAAGTTTTTCTGTCCTACTGACATTAAAACAGACTGAAGTCGCAAAAAGTTCTACGGTTTCGCCATCAGAAGCAGGTCGGTTTCCCCACCGAGACCTGGCCTTTCTAAAAGACTCTGTCCACCCCCCCCCCCCCCAAGTGCTGAAAGTCCCGTTACATGAGGCGGTCTGACAGGTGTCCCTGACAGATTGCGTGAGCAGGTTCACTGCTTAATGCACCCCAACATAGATGTCACTTTGGTTCCACGTTTTACCTTCAAAGGTTAGAATGACCTCCAGTGGTGTTGAGGCATGGGGCGGCGGTGAGAGACACTCCCTCACTTGGTATTAGGAAAGGTCAGTTTATTTTTTTGGTCTTGAAGAACAAATCCAAATAGCAGAATCTCAAAACCACCACGACATGACACTGCTGCTTCCAAGCTAGCCATTAGTGCTGCGTCCTCACTGATGGAATACAAATGTTCATTCCTGTCCTTGGGGTGGTAATTTGAGAAAATAAAGTCCACTTAGCCTTTTCTGGAACCTTTTAATTGCATCTTAGTCTCCATTAGCTGATGATAAAGGTTGTGAAATTAAAAAAAATTGCCTTCTTAAAGTGAGACAATGCAACTCTTGAAAGACGAAAGATCACAGGAGGGAATCAAGACGCAGTTTTGACGGTTCTGGATCAGACCGGGGCGACCTATGTTAGAGAACGCATGCATTCACGGCGCGCTCTTTGGATAGACATCAACCAAACGCTGCACGTAATGTAATTACTCTACTTACAACGGGATTAGCATTTGTGCTCAAGGCAAGCAAAGATCTCTCCACACTGAGATTGTGTCAGATAGAAACGGGATCCAATTTGAATTCCTGATTCGACCTCAGTTTCATACAGCACCCCCGTATACTCAAGAGGTGGACTCGGGTCTTAAGCCAGACCAACAGACGATTGAATCCGAACCCCAAACTAAATGTCAGTACAACCTGACCTGGACTGCTTGCGAGTGACACATTGCCATCACGTCACCGTGTCCCTTTTTTTTTAGCCTGGTAGCCACATTTAGCAGACTTGAAATGTCATCTTTAGAACTAGCCATGCGAATAAATGACAGGTCAACGGTGAAAACATGCACTTGAGGATCAGTAGACTAAGGAATCGTTGTTCGTCGTATCTGAGAGGAGAATAGGCTGCATCATTTTGGGGCGAGACAGTGATGCCACTAAAACACCAAACATCTTGAACCAAACTGTGCCTCAGAATATGGAAGCAAGAACCACAAAACGTAACCATCTGACACCGTCAAATCAGGCAAGACTGGGCAGTGAGTCAGCATTTTCAACTATGAATACCGTCAAAAAGTCCAACAGAGCCGACTAATAAACACCCTTTGCGCCCAAGTTTGAAGACATGGTTACACAACAAAAGGTTAATGCAGAATATGTTATGTGTATGCAGTTAAGGAGTTCTTTTTTCATTCCCCTGCTATAGCAGATTTCCTACCTGTGGGGAACTCTGCAGGCACTACAATGGTGTCTCCAGCTACCAGCGAGGGCACTATCCACGTGTAGCCGTAGCCAGTGATCCCGACAGAGTGGGCCACCTCGAAGATGGTGTTGGCCTCCTCTTTTGTGCAGTAGAGAAGAATGACGGGGCTCCCGAGCTTCTTCAGCTGGTTCTGGATCTTCGAATCTCCGTCATCCACCGACATGTCCAGCAGTATAACTTCCTCCAGCTCCCAGCCCACGAAGCTGTTCTCGGTGGTGCTGCGGACCTGGATGGGGCCGAGGCGGATCAGAAGACAGAAGAGACTTGTACTGTTTCATTGTAGTGTGACATAGTTCCATAGTCATGTTTGCATTATCGTATGAGGATTGGCGAGGATGAAAATCTTCAAAATTGGGATTATAAGAAAAGGTTCAGAGATCCAATATGGAGTTCCACTGAACACTAAGCAAACCTGTCTCTAATCAGCGTTATATAAATACAAAATCTATATTTATTCATGACAGGGCTGCAACATTTCTATTGTGACACCAAAGTGCCCTCAATGCCTGATTGCTTGCGGGTGTCGTCTCAGCCGGGTGCCGTTACCTTGGTGACAAAGTCCTGGTACCCCGGGTAGTACGTGGTGACGATGGAGAAGATGTACCAGTCGTACTCCTCCATGATGTTCAGCATGACCGAAGCCTGCTGCTCGATGGAGGGGCCGAACTGGAAGAACATGGAGTCGTCATCCTGGAAATGACAAGAGACAAGGAGGAACGGAAGAGCGTGAGTGGTTTGCGTAACATTATTGGCCTGAACTTTAATTTAGCCGGCTCTCCACACAGAGGAGAGCAGACACTGCTTAGAGGACGGCGGTTGGGTTTTGTGACATAGCGGGGACATTCATTTAGCTGCCTTTTATTCTCTCCCGCTCATGGAGGAGAAAGGCGAGAGGACACCAGTGGGCTTGTAATGATCCCGGTCATGATTTTCATTAGTTGCCTTTATGACTCTTTTAATGAGTCTGCACACGGGGGGGGCAAGTCCTGGGGACACGAAGCCGCCGTCCTTAACCTCACTGATCATTTTCATCAATTTGTTTTATGACACCGTGTTGGAACAACGCAACCTCAATGTAACCTGCAAGGCGCTGGATATTAGGACGATGTATACACGAGGGATGACACACACACACACACACACACATAAACATTCACTAAGTCCCTTCCCAATGGAGAGGCTAAATCTGAATACGAGAGATACAGAATGTACAGCGGTCCAAGCAGCAGTACAGTCGGAGACAGACTCGCCAATAAACATCGCTCACAGACCGATACCCGAGCTTTGCCACCGGTGTCGAGACGGAATATTGAGCCGGACAGAAGGAGAGGAGGAGGTGAGGAAAGTCTAGTGTAGACGAGACTCTGCAGTTCTGCGACATGAGCTCGTTACTGTGCATGGGCCCAAACTCCTGCATGCACGCTGGTGGGTTTATGTTCTCGGATACTTGAATGAGAGCGATTTCGTAGTGCGTTTCCATTGTGGACTGCATGTGAGCGGAGTCAGGTGGAGCTGAAATCCCTCTGGCTCCTCAGGACTCTCTCTCTCTCTGCGCTTCACTCCACATCAAAGGCTAACCTGCCCCTCCCATGGGGGGGGGGGATGCACGCGGGTTGATCCAGCTACCTTGTTTCTGCATTAATAAGATCAGGGCCAACGCCGTCGAGGTGGCATGTTGAGAGCTAAGATGCGCAACAGGGGGGGGGGGGGGGGGGGTAAAAACGCTTGGCCCGAACGTTCTCGCGAATAACGCGCCGCAAAGTGCGCGTATTCAAGTTCAAAGCGGAGGCCGCGTTTTCAAAATCGTGAAATAGAGACGCGCACGCGGACGTCGCACTTCTCCAGCTCGCTTGAATCCATTTTGCTCCTCAACTTTCTCCGCTTTTCCTTTTCACTCTCGCCCTCCATCCGCCTCCTTCTCTCCGCTCTGCCGTCCCGTTTCCAGCAGTGGAATTACTGCCAGGGCACAGTTATAATTGAATTTCCAGATTCGCGCTCTCCCGCTCCACCCTTTATCCTCTATACAGCGCCCCGCCACCCTCACACACACACACACATACACACACACACACCCTCACACACACACACACACCATCTCCTCTCTTCTTAAGAGCAGTATTAATGTACTGTCCAACACACTCATTCAGAGCGCCAGAGGTCTGCAGCGTTTTCATTAGCCTTTGAGAAAAAAAGACATGCTAAAAGGAGCGCAAGACAAGAAGCAGGGAAAGAAGGAGGGTGAGAGATATGGTGGTAAAACAAAAGAAAAAGAAATCCCTGGTGGGAGCGGGGCTGAACGATAAGAATGAAGTCCTGCAAAACACCTCTCTTTATTTACAGCAACAATAATTAGTGTCTGGCCACATGATCACCTCTGTTGGCACGAAGGTGATCGATGAGAGAGTGTTAGAATCCCCAGAGGCAGTGAGCGGGGCCCAGGAAGCCGGCCAGCAAGGCTGTGAACGCGCTGCTGGGCCCGCCGCTCACTTCTCTGTGGATCCGCGGGCCTGACGTCAGCGCGGGCTACTGTACACAGACAACAATACGCCGCACAATGAATGACCGGCGGAGACCGGGGGGGGGGGAAGCAGGGGGAGCAGGTAAGAGAAACACAGAGAGAGAGAGAGACTAAAGAGAGAGAGAGAGAGAAATTAAGCAAGCAAGAATAAAAGATAGAGATGTACAAAGAAAAGCAGCGAGGGTGTTGGCGAGATGTGAAGCCTGCGGGGGGGGGGGGGGGGGGTGACAATAGGATGAATGCAGAGGGCTGGCAGACGGCTGTGATCCTGTGTGTGGAGCGGTGTGAGCAGTGAAGGGGCAGGGAAACATAGGTGTGTGTGTGTGTGTGTGTGTGTCAGGCAGTCAGCCAGCCATTTAGGCAGGCGGAGGCTAAGCCTGAGTTGTTCAACCACAGAGGACCGCTGCTGTCAGAGAGAGGAAGAGGAGCGACGGGACACATGCGTGCCTTCCTCCAGGGGAAGCGTGTGTGTGTGTGTGTGGATGGATGGAGACGTTTCTATGTGTGTGTCTGCCAGTGTGTATGTCTGTATCAATACGTATGTGTGTGTGTGTGTGTGCCTCTAATTTTGCCTGTGTGCGCCTGGGTGTCTGTATTTGTGTAGGTTTGGGCTCAGTAGGGCTCTCTGTTACATGTGTGTGTGTGTGTGTGTGTGTGTGTGTGTGTGTGTTTTCCATGGTTGACGGGTCCTGGTCTGGCCCAGAGCCTCCAAACGAGTGCACTCACACACTCCTGGAGCAGTTATTTGACTTGGAGGGGAGAGAGAGTCAATAACTCAGGTATTTCAATTACACACACAGGGGCACATCAGTGACTGCAAAAGAAAGAGACCCACTTCCAATCTTACTCTGGAATATGCACACATACACACACCATTGAATGCAGACACACAGCCCCCCCCCCACACTCAGCTGCATTTCAAAAGCCACCCTCGACTAGAATGGCGCACTCAAACACACACCATCATACAGGACACAAAATGACAAATCACGACCGCAATCAGAGACTAATTATGGCGCGTCGCTTTGGACACACACGAACAATCACACACACTTGACACACGTACACACACACACGTAACAGCACGATAAAACAACACGACTCACTCTGCTAAACTGCAAAGTGTGTTGTACACTGATCACACAGAGCAAACAAGCGGAGTCTCCGTCACACAGACTGCGTTTGAATACATTCTGACTTCAAATGTGGCCACAGGAAACACAACAATATAATGTGTGTTCTCTGGGTTTTGTAGATGCCTAAACAACAAAAGGCCCTTATGGGTCCACCCAACAACTAGTCTCTACAAGCAGATATCTGCTTATGAATGCAGAATCCGGAGGCACTGGGACAGGATTTCAGTATCGGGAGTGTTTTCGATCCGGTCGTACGCGTCTTATCTCAACTCCAACTCCATTCTCGCATCTATTGCCGATCGGGCCGCAAACAGCGACCAGGTGCACGTAAGAGGAAGTCGTGGCCCCGGGGCCCTCGGCCTGATATCTGCTATCCATATATATCCGCCGACTACACCGGGACTCCAGAGATATGGTCCATTGCCCCTTGAGGCTAAATCACCGCCAGATAGAGAGCCGATGGGTTCCAAGACCAGGACCAGACTCACATCAGGGTCCGAATTCAGTCCAGTTGGTTGGGTAGGGGTCTCCTTTTACCACCATGGGGTCTGTGTGTCAGTCTGTCTCCCAACATGTAACCTATGTCAAAGTAAAACTATAATCTTTGGAACTTGATTCACAGGTTAATCGGTTAGAATGTGATCATCTTATCGGCAGGTTAATGTTGGTGAATTATGTCTATGAATTATCTTTGGACTTAGTTTCTATGTCTTTACAATAGTTCTTATAACGTTATTAGTATTATTGAATTGCTGCTCTTTTCGATCTCATGGCTGCTTGTTAATAAATGACATCATCATGTTGCTGTCGTTGTTCTCTCTCTATGAGGGTTTGTTTGGGTCAAGTGCATTGTGGATCGGGTGTAATTGTCGTGGGGTCTATTTGGATCGAGTAGGACTGTGGAAGTGGATCTCTATTTCTATTTTTTTTATATTCTAAGTCATCCACGCAGGCAGGTTCAGTTTGGTGATTTCCCACCTCTAATACATACGTTTAAGTGGCATAATAAGAGGCAAATCCTCAACCTCTTGTGCTATTTTGAGATGATTATGGATCAGAGTGGATTACACCTTCCATGCTGTGTGATTACAGAGGCCGACACACATAACTTACAAGAACTCCCACGGATCAAGTGGGTTCATGTGGACTACTTCCTAATTGGCCCATAAAAAAAAGTCACAGGTTGACGTTCCCTTTGCAACAATATTGATTTCAAGGCATTTCTATGAAACCACATAGGTATTCCTTCTTTGAGAGGAAGTAGCGACGAGGCAAAGACAGACAGAGACAGCGTGAGCGGAGGAGAGACGAAGAAGACTGAGATGGAGAGGTAGAGCAAGCCAGAGAGAGAGAGATGTCTGTTGCTGGGAGGTTTTTGGCAATGCATATTTCTATCCTGCCTATAAAGGCTGCTTTGAACTTGAGCGGTGGGGTGGGTGGGGGGGGGGGGGGGGGGGTACTATTGACTGCTGCTGCACTCACTACCTGATGTAGAGAGAAGCAAGAGAAAGAGAGAGCGAGAGAGAGAGGGATGAATAAAAGAGAGCTGGAGTGGGAGGTGAGGCAGGAGGAAAGGAGGGAACAGCTGGCCTTCGCTTGAATATCGTGAATTTAAAAGACAGTGGGCAGGAAATATACATCACACACACACACACACACACACACACACACACACACACACACACACACACACACACACACACACACACACACACACACACACACACACACACACACACACACACACACACACACACACACACACCATGCTCAAGCGAGCGTTCATTCCAGATAAAGCCTGTGTGCCGCCATCGCCACGTGCGCTGCAATTACGTATTGATGACAAGCCCGTCATTCCTCTGTGTCGCTCGCTCGCTCGCTCGCTTCACACACACACACACACACACACACACACACACACACACACACACACACTCATCGTCTCTACCTCAATTAAACCTCCCCTCGCTCCCTGCGTCCCTCCTTCCCCTCTACTTTCGCTCTCCTCGTGCCTCATCATCACATTTCTTATCACGGAAGCCTACTTATCTTTAATCAAACACACGCGAGCTTAATTAGCTCGTACATTTGTCAGACCATCATCTAATTAACAGTGACCTTATTTTAAGTACTTTTTGAGCCTTCATTTACAAGAAAAAAACGGAAAAAAAAACACACAGGTCTTCATTAGAGTATTTGACAGAACGTTTTTGCCTCGACATGATTGTGATTGCAGTGTGGCTGTCCTGTCACAGCCACCGTACCCTCTCAAGGGCTTCAGAGGATGAAGAGAAAGAAAATAAAATCCAAAAAAAGAAACTGGAAGGGACAAACTAAAATGGGAGAGGGTGTTTTGTTTCTCGACAAAATCAGGCAGTGTCTGAATGAAAGTTAATACCATTTAACACACACACACACACACACACACACACACACACACACACGGGCGCAGACAGGGGAATGCACAGATCGTTTCTCTCTGGCCCATTTCTGCTCTAAGTTTAGCAGCCGACCCACCGAGGGGCCTCTGCAGTCTGATGCTTTCCCTGCTGCTGCTGCTCTTGTTTGTCCCCCGGTCCTTGTAGAACGGTAATAGTTCTTTCTCCGAGTGTGTGTGTGTGTGTGTGTGTGTGTGTGTGTGTGTGTGTGTGTGTGTGTGTGTGTCTCGTGGAGTTAGACTAAATAAGGCGGCCGGAGGGAAAGGGTGAGCCTGCGACACGTACGGACGTGGTCTGGCTTTTTTTTTTTTTTATCTGTGTTTTTAGTCTCTGGGAATGCGTGGCTGAGGGCAAGTGATAAATAATGAGGTGGAAATAGAGTGACTACATTTATGTAGGACGTCGTAGATACGCAGTGACAGACTGGCTAAGCAGCCAGAGGACTTTACGCTCAGCTTGTAAAGTGTATGAGGATGGTGCCTGTTTTCTTTCGGCCTTTTTAAAAAACTAAAGTGTAAGTTATGGATTCAAATGTGATTATCTGTTCTCACTTCAGCTGCAAATGTTTGTTTTTTCTTCTTTATAAAGATATCTGCCTTCACTCGGATGACGTGCCTTAGCCATTCGGCCACCAGGGCTCTCTCCTCCTTACAGAGGAAACCAAGCATTTCATCAGCCGAGTACATTGGATGACACAACATGTCTCTGTTTTCTTTCCTTTTTGTTTCAAAACCCTGCTCGTGACAGCAGAAGTATCGAAACTTTTCCAGTCAAAGGATACAGAGATACCACGTAAGTCCAATAAAAATAAATAAATAAAATTCGGATGGATTATTTAAGGAAAAACCAGATGTTGAGTAAAAGGATAAAGCGCCTCATCTGAGCTTGACTTATTTCAAATCCTACCTCTAGTGTTTCCTCACTGTAAATTGATGATATTTAATGCTAAATGCTAACTTCCTGTGTTGTTTTGGGTGTTATTTGTATGAAAAGTGATAAACAAATAAAGTCTGATTGATTGCTTGATTGATTGATTGACAGCTGCATCGTCTTCTCCTCAAGAGGACAGGCATCGCTCTTTGATTCCTGCGGGTAAGATCAATGGTTACTATGAAGGCTAAGAGGTATCAAAAGAAGTACTCGTATCTGTGTCACTCTAAGGGTAACGGTGTTGGTACTGGTATTTTATTTTTTCAAACGATACCCAGCCAAACACATTTGTTGGTCCTCGTTCTGAAAGCATTTTGCCTAACGCTGAAGATACGAACAAAACATCTGTCTTGCTTATCCAAGAATGAGATAAGCAGCTAAACAGGATTATGTTAGAATTAGATAAACGGCCTGTTCTTATATTTTACAGCATCACACTCGCAACACTCGGATTAACCAGCGCTACGCTACAATACAAGAACAATGATGTTTATTTCAGACTGTCAGCTGGCTTCTTTACAATTGAGGCACGATATGGTGTAGATAAACCGAAGTAGTTTAGTGGTGCTTTCTAGACGCAGGGTTCGGCTTTAAGGCTGCAATCTATCCATTATGAGGTTGGGACGTTTGCTGGGAGAGAACATTAGTAGCTGCATCTATTGGGATCTTAATTGAATATTTGATGACAGAATGAAGCGACAGGTGTAGAAAAGGTTTATGTTAGTAGAGCACTGTCAAACATCTGGCGTAAAAAACCCGTGAAATAATGTCCGAACACTCATCCACAGCCAAACCACTACGATCAAAGCAGAGATTAGAGAGATTTGCTCTCAAAGGAGGGAGCCCCACAGATGTACGGGTTTAACCTTCATGACCCCCAAGTTTCAACGAGGCAACTCTCACAGTTTCAAAATGTTCCTCAGTGAAAGAGAGGAAGTCGTGTGGTCGAGAGTGAAAGTGGCGAAGGTGAAGACGCTGCGGTTCAGGAGGACCACAGAGTGTCCCAGGGCAGTTGTAAAGTGGTTTAGGGAGTTGGGGAGGTGAACACGCTTCTGTAGTCAGACATCTTTCTTCCGGAGGGGAGGAGGGGAAAGGTGACGGCGAGTTGAGAAGGAGGGGGGGGGGGGGGGGGGGGGGGCAGAGAGAAGTGGCTGGGGAGGGAGCGAGGGAGAGGGGGACAGTAAGGTCCAGATGAGGGATGTTATTAATCCGTTTATCCCCTCCTCCACTCTCTCCGGCTGTCCTCTGCTATCTCTTCCACTCCTGTCATATCCACTGATTTCAATCTCCTTCTCTGGCCTGCCCTCAACTCTCCCCCTATTATCCCCCTCTCTCCCTCCTCCACCCCCGTCCTCCCTCGCGCTTCGCCTCCTTCCCTCCTTTCGCCTCTCCGTTTTTAGACAACCTCTGTAACTTTTTTCTCCCATCTCGTCTCAGCCTCCCCTCTCTGCTCTCCTCCCTCTCTCCCTTCCTTCCTCCTTTTCTCCTATCTATCATGCGTCCCAGGGTGCACCTGGTCCGTGCTGTCAGTCGTAGGCCCAGAGCCATCATCATGCTGGGGGCTGTTTCTCGCCACTTCACACTATGAACACTGAATTCTCTCCCTCTCTCTCCCTCTCTCTCCCTCTCTCTCCCTCTCGCAAACACATCAGCTCATCTCACGTGACCCCACGATCGGGGATTCTTCACCTCGCCTCTAATTTCACAGTTTATCTAAAATACATTGGCACGCGCAATAAAGCGAGGGCAGAGGTCAACACTTAAAACTGTCTTCAGCCTAGAGGAGCGAGTGAAACATGCAACCGCCCGATCTTCAGAGGAAAGAGACAGAGTGAGGAGGAGGAGGAGGAGGAGGAGGAGGGGGTCGAGAGGCGAGTGGAGAGCAAAGGGAAATAGAGTGAGCACAGTTGATATGTGCTTCTGTGTTCTTTTCCTGGCAACACGATAAAGGCTCGCTCTCAGTCACTGTCAGCGGCGAGACCACCCTCTCCATCTCCGCTCCCCCTCCTCCTCCCCGATCCCATCCCTCCCAAAGCAAAGACTGCCCTCTCTATCTCCCTCCTCTTTTATCTCCACTGCCCCCCCCCCCCTCCCTCCCCCCAACCTCTTGCATTTCTTTTTACATTTCGGGCATTTGGGCGGCGCTCTCATCCGCAGTGACTTAACAAGTGCAACTGCAGAGGACGCCTCTCCGACACCTCAAGAAGCAAGGGTGCAGAGGTCGACGCCGCCGCTCGACAGACAGATGGAACAAATGTTCAGTGTAACCGGAATGATGAAAGGAAGAAACTATTAGGAGGCCCGTGCTGAAGGGGGGGGGGGGGGGGACTGAGTATGTACCGCTTCATCTCCCCAGTCCTCTCTCATTTTCCGATTCACACAGACCACCCCGCTCCGTCTCCTTTCATTCACTGGGATGAAAATTCAAATTTAAATCTGCTTTATTGGCGTGACGAATGGGGCGCGGGGGGGGGGTTGTCTCCACAACAGAACATGTTAGAAGACGGGCTAAGACAATAAGCCAATCTGCATGCTCCTCTTCTCCCACCTCGCTCGTTCCAGTCTTCCCTCCCTGACTAACGAACCCTTTTTTTTTTTTTGACGCGTAAAGCCGCGCACAAGAACTTAAAACCCTCCGCACGCCGCCCTCCCTCCTCTTCACAGTCTCCGACGATGCCAACGCGTAGAGACGCTTCCCCCGTTTTGTCACCATAGGATCCTTTTCTCAGTGTGCACTTGTGGTTTACCTGTGTCTGTGCGCATACACCTGTGTGTGTGTGTGTGTGTGTGTGTGTGTGTGTGAGAGCCAGAGTTGCGTGTACCAGAGATGTGAGATGTTGTTTAGCTTCAGGCCAGATGGACTCAACACTTGCCGCTGGACTTGTGAACGCTTCAGAATGTATCATTCATAATCCCAGGATTCATTCCCTTCCTCTGCATTCTTCCATCTCTGTCTCTTGTCTTTTTTTTCCAAAGAAGATTCAACATGAACTCCTTTAATCGATTGCATACTGGTGTTCTTAGGAAGTTAAACAGGTCAAACAGGACCCTCTCTATTATCCACTTTATATTGCCGTGAAAACATCTTCAAACAACTGTATTTAGCAAGTCATTTGGGAATTTACCTTCACCAAATAGATTTTTACTTAATAGAGCCTGAACGCTTCACAATGCACCTCCCGTTAAAGTTACTAACAGCAGACGTTAACTAGCTCTCGTTCTGCCGATTTCAACACGGAGTTGTTGTTCACGATGTAACATTATCAGGGAATAAATAGGGTGCGGTCCCAAACACATTTTCTAACGTCACCGGTGCGACGGGACGCCGTTAGTCTCGAGCCCTGACGGTATCTGAATATCTGGTACCTGCCGTACTGTAAAAAAAACAACTAGTTTTAGCATCGACTTGGTTCTGAAATCTCGGTTCTTGAGACATTCCTAACCGCCACAAATAAATCACTGAACAGGAAACAATGCATTCAATGCGTTTACATTCTGTTCACCATGGTAGTCTTCATTGTTAGTGGCGGAGTCCGCCATTGCTGCACATACGATGGATTCTGTGCCATCCCGTTGATATCCCTCCTCACTCTCCACTGTTGTCTCTCCTAACGCCGGATCACAGCTGTAATTACTTACTGCTAAATGCAAAGCAAACATTTCCTGCTGCTGCTGGTTCACACTGCGTTCAACTGGCAAAACCAGGCAGGCGCGGCTTTTATCTTGCGAAGCAGCGACGATCGAAGCGGATCTGCCCCTCTGTGGACGGGGGCCGCCGTGTCAAAACACCGTGAGCTTGTTTGGCTGCACCATGAACGGGGGCACGCCGCTCCTCTGCCGACAACGCTGCTGCTCAAGGAGTAATAAACAGCGCTGGCTGTTACCACGGTAACCGTGGACTGAAATCGGAAGAGATTGTAACAAAAAAGCTCACAAAAGGTCACACAGTAAAAACGACTACGCTTCACACGCGACACGACACACGATGATGAGATACAGTTTGACAATGTTGCTCTGCTGGTTCATGCTCTGAAATATGACTCTATGTCAGTTTTCTTTCCCCAAGTAAATATTGTGAGAGTGTCAAATGATTTGAACTTCAGATTGATTTTTTTGTTTAAACATCTTCTTGTCTTGATGAAGTCCTTCAGCATGTTTATGTGCTGTATTAAAGTGAACTGCTGTGCATCCACCTGTGGAGAGATGTTCTAAATGGAAAACACAATAAAGCAGGAATAAAAGAAATTATATAACTGTTCTTTCTTCTTCTCACATCTACCACTTTTGTCTCTTTGCTCCCTCTCTCCGTCTCTCTCTCACACACACACACACACACACACACTAAGCCACACTTGTGTCCCGTCTTCCCTCTCCCTCTGCGTGCTGCCCTGACAGGCGTCCTCTGTGGCTGCCAGAGCCTTTTAACCACAACAATATCTAAATGGCACACAATGGCCCATTAGAGTCATCAAGCCATTAAACCAGCAACCGGCAACCTTCAGCGTGGCAATTAGGAATATTTCATTCAGCCTGCCACCCCTGCACACACACACACACGCCCATCCATTATTCTCTTCCTGTTTCTCATCCACATGCTCCCTCTCTCTTTCATCTCCACCTCCCCTTCTGCACGTGCACACTCTCACTCACGTGCACTACATCTCACATCAATCCACATCAATCTCTCTCTCTCTCTCTCTCTCTCTCTCTCTCTCTCTCTCTCTCTACAACAGCGGCCCACAATCAGTGTCACGATCGATTAACAGATTTCACACCGCTTTTACAAAGAACCAGATGAAAATGAAGAGAAGGAGCAGAGCCAAGATAACAGGTGGAGCAGAGAGAAGCTGGTTTAGCGTGGTGGAGGATACGGTGGCCACGTCACACCGTAGAGGCACGAGAGAACATGGATGTGAGGGAAGAGAGAGAGAGAGCGCCTGCTCTGTGGTGGCACGCACCGATCCAACAGCGGAATGGCTTTGGCAGCAACGTCCAAATGTCATGCCAGCAAAGCTCACCTTTGAACCGAGGGGGAGGAGAAAAGGGGGGGAGGGGAACGGTAGGACACAGGAAAGACCGGCTGAAACACTGCTGCTGAGATTCATGCTTTTTCTTTCTCTCGTATATTAAGCGTAGTGGAGAGAAGATTAGATTGATGCCCTTGAAAGACTCAACAATGGAACTATGTTATTTGGTGTTTTAGCAGATAAAATAGGGACAAAGTTCCAAGACAATCATTTGATGTTAAATTACTTGTGTTGTAATTATAAGCAGTTGTTTCCTTTAAAAAGATCTGCTCCATTTAAAGCCAAAATAACATTCACTGTTATTGGGGAACCTCATTCTCCGTGTATGTTGGATTGTATACTTGCCAGTCGACAACTGACACATTTTTGCATTTGCTGCTGTCCTGCTGCGCACTTATGTAAAAACTCTCTCGATTGTGGGGCTTAAGACGCGTAACCGCCCCCGCTTTAAGGTCCGAATGCAGATTTTGGACGCATCTCTCTGTCACTAACTACCTGTCGCCCGTCCACTGTCTTTAATAAAGACACGTGCTCATATGTATAGATTTTTTTAGAAATCTAAACTGTAATTTATATACAGGTATATATATATACATATATATATATATATACATATATATATACAGGTATATATATATATCTTTTTAAATGGCACTCTGTGTTTCCGAGCCAAACACAACCCCACAAATATTCAGCCTGACCTGACGTCAGCCTTTCCTGCTCCTCTTTGGTGTAGATATCAAGCTACACAGAGTTCGCAGCCAAGAAGTATTTTGTTAATTTTATTTATGAGAACAGTTTATGAGAATATCAACCCCCACTTTTGGGTTATTCGATCAAACATTTAGATGAGGGTTTGATCATCCTGAATGATGACGGTTAAAAAGAATCCATCCGAGCGCCTCTCTGATTCACATCTGGGTTCATAACGAAGGGAAGCCGCCGATAAACCCTTTGCTGGCCGATTAACCCCTTAGCTGTGCTTTCATACGTATAAACACCTCCGATGTATGGTTTTCTACATCCATAAGCATCGTTTATGATTTCACACCTTGTCAGCCTGCTCCCCCCCCCCCTCCCCCTCTGCCTGACAGTTGGTTGCAACAGCAGCCACAGAATACACACCGTGGAGGCGCGAGCCGTTCTTCCTCCTCTCCCTCGCTGCGGCTATGTGCGCATGCACACACGCATGGGTGCGCATGCACCGTTTTCAGCGTTGCGGTGGCTCTCAAACGTGCGCGTTTGGAAGCATGCGCACATACACATAAGGGCGCACCTGTGTACATTCAAACGCACACACACACCAGCTGTGGAACTGAAGCCAGCTTTTGGCAGTCACATCCGCTCTCTCTCTCCGCGCCCTCCCTGGCTGCACACTGTGCCACTGAGGATCCTGCATCTGGAAACTGTGCTGGTGACACACACACACACACACACACACACACACACACACACACACACACACACACACACACACACACACACACACACACACACACACACACACACACACACACACACACACACACACACACACACACACACACGATTCCTATGAATAGCAAAGCATTCGGGCGTAATGGCCTGTATTTATTGGACATGCAGACACTGACGTATCATCCAGCGTGCATTTGTCAGACAGCGATAAGAGGGAAAGGTGAGACATTTCAAATGTTGGTTTTTCTACACTATCTGTGTATTGTTATCTCACTCTCACTCTCACTCTCACTCTCACCTCTCTCCTCTTCCGTTTGCCTCATCCCGTCTCTCCTATTGTATCTTTCTCCATCCAAAAGAATCTGAATTCTTAAAATGTATTCATTTTGAAAAGGTGCTAAAAATATCTGCCAGAACATGATGGTATCACTGTGGTGCATAAATACACACACACACACATTAGCGACTTACTGGGTTTGTTTCACAACCTTAGTAAGAACACATTGTGTTCACAGTAAAACAGAAGCGCCTGTTGTTCCTCACCTAGAGCGGGAGACTACCGAGGCAACACATGTGATTGAAATGCAAGCTACGGCACGTAAACCCAAGCAACAGCATGAATCGCATAGAGAGAGGCAGGCGGGCTACGGTCACCTGACAAATCCCTCTGCAGGTAATGGAGGTACAGTGCTGCACTGTCCTGTGTGCGTGATATAGGCGAGTGTGCGTGATGAGCTTCCGCAGCCCCCCGAGAGCACTTTCAGGGTATGAACTCTGAAAGCAGGCGTAATGTGTGTTGCACAATCACTGGCTGAGGGCGAGTGGAGTAACAGTATTCACTGAGCAGGTATAAGCCGGGCTTCAGCGAACGAGGTGATGTAATGGTATTAACATACATGTACATGCACGTACACAAATACTGCGTGCAGTCTGTAAAGGACATAACTGGAATCCACATCCACGTGCCTATTATATTCAGTGTTTTTATTAAACATCATCGGTTGCATTATGCTAATAGGGTCATAAAATACGTTCATTAATGCCTTAATTAGAAAATGATTCCATGTCATTCATACTTGTCCTCGCACACTAAATGGATGCTATTAATACAACAATGTTATTAAGGAGTTACGGAAGAAAAACAAATCTTTTTCTCATATTAAAATGCGTATTCCTCTTTTTCAAAAGCAAACTTCCAGGATTTTTATCAAATACTGAATTTAAAAATTTCCCCCAAAAAACAGGATGCCAGACATGTAAAGACTAAAATAATCACACTTTACAAACACGGCTACTAAGTCAGGTCACATTACGCTCAACGCCCGTTCGCAGCATTTATGCTTTGATACACGAGCAACACGAGACCACTCACAGAGCTTCAAAGAGGACAAAACATCTGTGTCCAAACTGTCCGACCAGCCGGGACGTGATGGACAAACATCACGTAACGTTCCACATACAAGCTCGTAGATAATGTCATATCTATCAAGCTATAATAATATGTCACTGAGCCATTTTACTGCACAACAAGTGTTTTTACTGTATTTATCAAGTGTGTTCTTTTAAGTTTGTTACTTATAAAGAATTTAAATAATTCAAGGGACATAAAAAAAAAAAGAAGAAATGTCCCCTGTGCAGTAAGGCAACCAGGGATTATATAGAAACGAGTGGGATTCTCGTGCCCGCAGAAAACCTCTAATCCGAAATAACGTGAAAAAATCCCCGTCCTGAAGCAGAGCACGCCGGCTCCACCTCTGCCTCGTTCTTCTCCGCGATGTTAAATTATTACCTGCCCAGGATTGTCATTAGAGGAAGGTGCTCCATCATTGGCGTTTCCTTTTCTGTCATGGCCGCCCGCCCACGTCCTCCTCGGAGTAATGCGCCCTGCTCGCAGCGTAAAACGTGACTTAATGTTTGCTTTATTTGTCTGGCCTGTGCAGTCAATAGGGCAGGGGTCACACTCCTCTTCAATCGGGAGGCGGGTATGAAGAAGGGAAGAGAAGGGAAGAGAAGGGAGAGAAGGGAGAGTTAAAGAGCAAAAGAGGAGAGGAAGCGTCGGATGCCAGAGGGACCGGGAAGTGAAGGCAGGAGACAAAACAGACAAATGCGCCAAACCTCGTTTAAGTTTGCATGACTTTTTTTTTTCTCGCTTGTCACACATTTTGTTCCTCCAGCTTTGTCGCTTCGCATCCGTCTCCCTTCCTCCCATCTGCACTTGTCCTGCACATGCATCACTCGCATCCCTCAGTTTCTATCAGCCTCTTTCTCTCCTCTTGGTATGTTACGCCCAGCACACACACACACACACACACACACACACACACACACACACACACACACACACACACACACACACACACACACACACACACACACACACACACACACACACACACACACACACACACACACACACACACACACACACTTCCTCTTTTCCCACGCTCAACCTTCTTTACTCGCGTGTCCTTTCTCTCCGCCTCTGCTGGTGTTACAGCCCCCCCCCGTTTTTTTTATCTGAACATCATCCAAACCTCTAATCTGTCCATTCTCTTTCAAGTTACGGGCCTGTCTCTCACTCCCCCGTGTTATCTTTCCCTCCTGTTCCTGATTGGACTATTACTATCCCCCAAATGGATTTTTGTTCTGACGATTCAGCATTTAGAATGAATATTTAAAGGGAAATTTCGTAAAGTTATTGTCCTCCAAATGGATTATTATGCACAGCACCCAGCTGGAATGTATAAAGTGGACTTTAGCGTGTTGATTTTTTCAATTTGGCGAGTCCTCTCAACCCCGAATGCTCTTTCCCTCTCGCACGCTTTTTCCCTTTGTCTCTTGCCATCTCTCTCTGCGTCCTACTTTTGAACCCAGTTATTCTCTCTCTCTCTCTCTCTCTCTCTCTCTCTCTCTCTGTCCTCCCTCCAGACCCTCACTCTTCCTGCCAAACCCAACCCTTCGTCCCCTCGCGCTCTCGCCCTCCTTCCATCTCCTTCTCTCACTCTTTCCTGCTATCTCTCCCTCGTCCTGCATCTCCATTTTTATCCCCCCGCCCCCCTCAATCACTCTCCCTGCAATGTTAATTCAAATTGCCTGGTTTGGGAGGACAGTGCGGTTCCAATAACGCCGAAAGCACTTAGGAGAACATAATCAATCTCTCTCTCTCTCTCTCTCTCAGTTTCTCCCCTCCTTCTTTCTCACCCTATTTTATAGTCCCTCCATATGTGGAACAGGACTCAAACTCTCTGTCTGCTTTAATTCCCTCTCTATCTCCACACTCTGTTCTAATCGAGCCTTTTCCCGTTTGAATATTTTATCCCTGCTCTCTAAATGTCCGTCTTCCTTTAACATGAGCGTGACATTACACGCTGCGTGGTTTGGTTTGTCCTGGTTAAGGCCTGGCCCCTTCATGCCACAAAGAGAGACCACGAGTCGCGATGTTTTACCGCGAGAGTCCCAGTTTAGTTTGCATTCTGCGTGCACACGAGGATGCTCAAGCAAACGGGCGACGCATTACACATCCCTGCTGCCGGTTTCACATTATCACACCGATACGACGGAAGCCGACGTGGCATCATGCCAGCAAAGGCAGAAGGAAGGAAGAAGAAGAGCTAGTTAGTAAACACGGATGTAAAAAATGTACTTATTGCAGTTTTGCAGATGTTTTATGAAAATTCGTTCAAAGTTCAAGAATTTAAAGCAATCAGAAAAAAAGTCTCTTTTTATCCTGGTTTCTAAACTCAAGGATTTCTAAACTCCTGGCTTATGCTCCAAACGCGTAGATAAATTCGTAGATAAAGTCGCAAATAACGCGGCGCGAATAGCGCGAAATTCGCCTCATTCAGAAATTCGCGTGACGCCGTCTCGCGAACGCCAATCAGCGTTGAGATGCTCCTCCTGTCATCACTGACGTTGTTGAATCAGGAAAAAGATATTGTAGCCGTAGGCGTTCACCCAGAGCTCTACGATACCTCATATTAGTAGTGATCGGATGAATGTGTATAAATGTATGTGTACAAACCATACGGTGACATAAGCCCTGCAAACCCCTTCCTGATTAGCTTGTTGTTGCCTAGCAACGCAAAGGGCAAGAGTCGCTGGAACCCAAAACATTATAATTTAATCTGAAATGCGACTGCAGAAGGTGAATAATACCCTCCATGTTCGTGTGTTCCATGATTGTAGTGTGTGAGCTAACAGACACCTGATGCTGTCGGTGTCACCCTCTTCTGCTCTACGTGTCCACATACTTCTGGACATTTGGTGGTTTTTCTTTGCTCTGCTGCTTCGTGCTCTGTTTCATGAACAGCTGCCCCACTTTTCCTCTTTCCCGTCCCCAAACATTTACGTCACATCCCTCTATTTGTCCCTCCCGCTCACTAGAGTTTTCACCTCGACAAAAAAAAACACCAACCCATTTCACCCCCACTCCTCTTTTCACTCTTCCCCTTTTTTCCCCTCGTCAGTCTGTCCCTCGCTCTTTTCATGTTCCTGCACACACCGCTCTCCAGGCGTCAGCTGCTGCCCTGTCACGTTCAGAGGGGGAGACAGGTGGAGAAGAGAAACAGAGAGGAAGAGACAGAGAGAGAGAGAGAGAGAGAGAGAGACGGACGGGGAAAGAGGACAGAAGAGGGTGACGATAAGGAGAAAGAGAGAGTGAGAGAGAGGTTGAGAGAGGGAGTGAAATACTTCTAATTCATGGAGACAGGCTGCGTTTCCGTGGCAACGTGGTTTCCATCGTAACAGCCCTGCTAAGGATGCCATTAGTGGGGAACAAGAAGAGAATGCCACTCACCGCTGGTATGGAGCGCACACACACACAGAAACAGTCATGCATTTATACGTCCTACTACAGTAACAAACACACAAGAGCACTCAAGATAAGCCACACACACACACACGTCGCTCTATTCCCCCCCCCCCCCCCCCCCATTCACCTCAACACACATCCTTCCCCACTGCCCACACAGCAACTCAGACTAATACAGACGTATACTAATCTGTCTCACACCTGTCCCGCTGCAGCGCCTATATAATACCAAATGTAATCATTCCGCACTTTGAGGCGAGCGCCGCGGCCCCGCCATCGCGCCGCGGGGCACAGCGGCTTCCGAGGAGCGTCGACGCTTTGATACACATTCTGCATTGCTGACCGCACACACACACACACACACACGCATTCGCATTTAAAGGACTCGGGACGGTTCTCTTATCAAAAAAACATCCACAAGAGGAGGAGATTAAATGTGTAAATCAGACAACAGTGAGGAGCGTGAAGGTCAGAGCACCGCAGGAGTAACGCGTCCCTTCCGACTAATAGTCGCGTTTGATAGAGAGAGGCTGAGTGGATGCTCTCCTTTAGTATTCAGAGGACATGGTTCCTTATTCAGAGCTGCAGACCACTGAGTGATGCTCAGCAGCATCCTGATAGGTCTACCAGGACAGAGGAGCAGACAACCGGTGTTCACGTTATTAATTAATAACAAATCAAGTCAGGAAGTCACATCTATCTCATCTAAAGAGGGGCGTGGCACAGATGACCGCAGAAGCTCTCAAGTCCGATTTGAAGAGATTGAATAATCCACTGTACGTGTTGCAACGCTGCGATATGAGTTTATAGAATGTGCACAGTCCCCCCCCCCCCCCCCACACACTAGACAGCATGTTGATATTACTATAGGCGGCAGGCATGTGTCTCACTCTCTGCTTTGCCCGAGGGCGTCACAGACAGTAACCTAGTTTCCACTGCAGGGCCCAACCTCCAAACAAGAGCTTGCTCACAACCTGCCGCACGTCGCCGAAATTTCACCTAAAAAAAAAGTGATTTTTTTTTTTTGCTCCTTATTGCCAAAAGGGATCAAACACGCACTAATGTTTGAAAACGGTTTCCTTCCAAAATGGGAGCGAAGAAAGCCGGCTTTTGGAGTAATGAGATGAAAACGAACCCCACCGGGGGGTTCCTACAGGTTACTGAAGCATTTTGAAATAAAAACCTCGGGCTGCAAGTCATGCTACGCTGTTTACATTTAATCATGCGATGTGTGTTAAAGGGTGAGGTCGGGGTTTGAAGGTGTGTTTCTGGGTGAATTGCATGTTGCACGACTCCCATCCATCATCTGCACAAACAGTTCTGTCGACACTGGTCACGCTCCCCTATAAGTCGAGCAAGAAGACACGTCGGAGAAATGATTTTGGAAACAGTGCAGGGCGCTAAAACGGATACGCACGAATGGCCTTCTTGATAACAGAAACTCCTGCAGGGCGCAACACAGAGAGAAGCGATGCTTGTGCCCAGAGATAGCCAGAGTGGTGAAGTCGGCCGGCCCCCCGAAGCCTCGTGTGGCCCCCTAAATGACCCTCGGATCAAACGCTGCCGCAACTTTCTCGCCTCTGTTTGAGTCTGAAACATGGAAGTTGAGCAGAAGCCCAACGAGCGATCGTGATTTTTAAAAATGCGATTGAGGTGTTTCATTAGCGTTTAAAGAAAATCTCAACATTGCAGGGGGTGAACATGACAGAAACGCCTTATTAAAGAAAAAGACCTTTGAAGTACCTGAAGAAACAGAAAGGCCACTACAGCTACACAAAAGAATGACGTCAAATTGAAGGGCAATCAGTAAAAAGTGCATGCTAATTAGCTGTGCGAGCTCAAAAAGACATCTGACGGTCGACATTTTAATTTACGAGTTTCAAAGCGACGTGATTTCGCTGATAACGTTCAGAAATTACAGCCGTAAAAACAGCCTCAGAGCCGACACCTGGCTTGCTGTACCTTGATGCAAATTTGACAGATTAACAATCGTTTAGTCAAATGGAGGTTCATTGATGGACGGTAACAGACCACCACCCGCCTCTGGTCGTTTTCAGATCTACATTCAGAAAAGTGTGGTTTATTTTTTTACGTTTAAAGATTACATAAAAGACACTATTAACGTATGTAATATGTATTTATGTATTATTGAATCAGATTTATCCCATTTTGGAGTTTTAAATGTGTCCCCCTAAAGCTTCCTGTATAGAGCGCTGCAGGGAGGACATTTGTTTTGTAGGTGAACCAAGAAGTTAGCATCACACTGGTTCCCTCAACAACAACAAAAACGAAAGGGATTTTTCCATCGGATTTTAGTTTATTACATAAAATAAGTGTTAAATAAGTTTCACGCATTCTTTCATGATGTCGCCAAATCTTGGGACCTCACACGTGTTAGGACCGTCAACAAATATTCTGAACACGTGTGGTTACATGACCAGAGGATGGAATCAGACACTTTCTTTTGTCTCTAGACCAACAGAGATTTACACCTTCTCCATTATTCAAAGAACTACAATCTTCTTCTTCCGCTGCAGCAATCCAAGGACAACTCAAATTATTCTGAGGGCATAATGTGACTCGTCCCCTCACTTACTTTGCGTTTCTCGCTAATCTTTCTGGATGCATATTTTATTCAGTCCACTCTACACGGTATACATTACATCGAGTACTTTGTTTCGTGTGGTCACATTAATCACGCTGAACACAGCACGAGATCTAATCGTTCAAGCGGATACAAATTTGGTTCTCCCTTCTTCTTCTTCTTGTTTTTTTTGGACACTTATCTTTGTTGCCGGCATAAACTTACTAAAATGAAAGTTCAGCTCAGTGTGTGGCAGAATCTGCTTCTGGAAAGTGATGCCCAGCACGCTGTAGGTAGGTGCTACTCTCATCTGGCCCTTATCCAGAACAAGGGTAGAATACAGCGCAGGTCTGGTCCATTACTTCCACGTTCTTATCTCACAAAATAACCTTGGCGGAAGTCGGAGGAACTAAACAAAGACTGTGCTGCGACAGTATCGGCTGTTTGTCTTTGACAGTATGCTAAGATGCAAAACACAAATATTACAATTTGTAGATAAGGTGAATAGAGTTACAGGCCATCTTTACCAGTAGAATTATGTTTAATATGTAAAAAAAAATAATGAAAATGGATTATTGATGCAGGCTCAGGGATTGGGTGCCTGCATGTGTACGAAGTTGTTTTGTTGTTGTACAAGTTGTTGTCCTAGTACACAGCGTTCTGTTTATTAGCATATCGCATTGTCTCAAAGCCCCCCCCCCCCCCCCTCAGCGCCCGTCCGCCTCACGCCAATAAAAGTCTATTAAGCCTGTTTGACTTCGCTAATGCCAATCAGTCTTTGGCGGAGAACGGGCCGGCCAGAGCTGCAGCCCACCAAACAAGAGGCTGGTGTGACAGAGAACAAACACAGGCACTAATGCAAGTCACTAAATGCCCAGTGGGGGTTGTTTTTATTGATAATGTATGTGTGGTAATGTTGATGATGATGGTACAGAACATGGTAATGGTGGTAAAGATAATGGGATGACAAGTAATAAAATGCCCAGAGGCATGATAATAATGGTGATGATGAACTTTATGACCTCCCCAAACTGTGTAGCTGTTTAATGAGGTCTTCTGGTATTTTGAGATTCCAACAATAACAGTGTGTTAAATTGAAATGAATGCACCTTCTTCTTCTTGTTTTTTTTTTTTACCATGCTAACGGCATTGCTGTAGGGATGGCAGGGTCAGCCAGTCCACCACTTTGGTCCAAACTGAAATAGCTCTACAGATATTCAATGGATTGTCATTCTATTTGGTACGGACATTTAGGCTGTGCAGAGGATGGATCCTAATGTCTTGGTGATCCCATGACTTGTTCCCTAGCGCCAACATGAGGTTTGCATTTGTGGCTTTGAGAGAAGCGTGTCATCATTGTCACTCACTAGTGGATGGATTGTCCCGAAATTGTGCACAAATTCATCTTCCACACAGAACTGATTGTAGTAACTTAAGTGATCCTCTAACTCTTTATCATCAGGTCAAAATGTCTTGGTTTACGACCAAATACCTGCAAAGCTAACGCCATTCCCACCAGCTTTACCTGTACTTTGTGTTCAGTGCTAATTAGCAAATGTTAGCATGGTAAAATGATAAACATCAAACCTTTTTTACACAAGCATACAAGCATGTTCGCATGCTGACATTTAGCCTTCAGCGCAAAGTACCTGTGAGGCTAAGTACAGCCTCGCAGTGCAGCTAGCCTTATGTTGTGATGTATAATTCAGATCTTTATTCATGTCTAATGAGCCCATGGTGCAAACCTCATTTTACCCGTTGTCAAATCATATTTTTTTTATTTTGAATCGTTTGACTGCAGATGATGTCAAAAGAATGCTCCTTCAGCGTCAAGCAGTAAAGAAGATGAAAAGATCGAGTGGTGTCCGTTTTATCGGCTACATCCTCCCTTCTGACCTCCATCCCGGCTGCGAAAGCGGCTGCGAAAGAGGCCTCTGCGCCGTCTGCGCCAAGCTAGCATTACAGCCGCTAGCCAGTTCTGTGCTCGCATGCCTACGGGGGAGCATCACGGGAGGCCTTCGTGGCGCTTCATGTTGCAGGGACGGCAGCTGGGTGTAACAATACATCAATATGGATCACTTTAAATGTCCTGAAGAGCCCAGAAATAAAACTGCCGAATGGTATTTTAGTTGCTTTGTGTGAATTGATATAAATGTAACTGATTGTGTTGAATGGGCATGTGATATTGTTTGACGTCAAAGGGCCCTGAATTGAATTTAAGCGGTGTGCTGCCTGCTGCATCGTGTGCTTCTCTTCTCTGGGTTGGTTTTACAACACTGAATGGAATGCTGGAAGTTGTCAACTCCTGTATGTACTGTTTACGTCAGTGTGCGTGTGTGTCAAGCTCCATTCCCTCTGCTGGTTTAGTAGTTGAACTAGTTTAGGGTGACAAGGAGCACTATGTTGTTCTGTTAGTGGAGGGAAACCGAGAGGATCGGTGGCAGCTCTACTTCCATATTCAGAAAAAACTAATCCATGGGACTAGTTTGCCTTTTGTAATTGTCCCATCTTCAGTGAACTGTCCACATAGTTTTACAAGAGTAGATACTTTTCACGAAATGCTCTTTTACTGCCACACCAATGGTTCGAACAACATTTTACCATTTCAGGAAAATTCTGTTCCCATAAGCTCTGCAGTGCAGTAAATCACATTTGCAATTTCAGTCCTGCAAAGATTTGAAATGTGCATTCAAATGCATAAATATAACATCCTGCCTGCGTCCGACGGTGACCAATGCAAGGATGGGGAGAATGTGTTCAGGCTCTGCTGGCAGTCCCGCCTTCACACTGTACTGAAAGTGTCCACACAGAGTACGCATCATGCATGCTGGAGGTGTATTATTGCGGTATTGTGTATTTGTCGTGTCTGACTCACGCGTCTGTGCACTGTATCGCTAAATGTGTTTGCATGGATGCTGACGGCTGGGCAGATTGCCCCGCTGGTCGACGTGCGAGGACGAACTGCAGGGTTGTGGGTAAATGCAGACAGACGGACGGAGCGGAGACTAAAGAGGAGGTGGTGTTTGCTGTAATTTAGGAGAACAAGGGAGGGGAGGAGGCAGCATTTACATTCATCACAGGAGCTCGCCTGGCCTCAACTCACATGACGTGAGAAAGAGAGAGGGAGAGGAGAGCGCCAGAGCAGTTGAGATAAAAAAAAATAGAGAGGGAGAGATACAACGAGACAGAATGGGGTTGAGCAAAAAGATGTTTTCTGTGTTTCTTGTTTTCCCTTTTCTTTTTCTTTTGAACGCAACCCCAGGAATTCTGTTGTGGTGATGAATCTATAAACACCAGCCGTTGGATTTTCAAAAGACGGCAAACAGAATATTCCTGGGATCTGTTTCAAATCATCTCGTCTATGAGCTGCAGCAACGCTAAAAACAGAGAAACGTTTGAGACCAAAGGCGCACTTTTATTTGTTACTAAAAAGTATGAACATATTATGCTGTTTCAAAAGTAATGCGCTTCCAAAACAAAAAGAAAAGAAGACCACAAAGCGGTTTGCTCCCGCGTCTTCATTGAGAAGCACAAAGAGGAAAACTCATTTCCGCAACAGCGTCCATCTATTGACTGTGATTGACTACAATTACTGCACAGCTGTAGTTTTACCTTTCCGATGACCATGATGTGTGGTAGCACACACACGGGGTGTTAGGGGTGTTGATGGTGGACCGCTGGCCTGTTTTCCCACCTGGCGTCCGTCTCAGGGGGAAAACCTTGTGCGTTAACGTCTAAGTTCAGATGGAAACAGTCTCTAACACCTAAAGGGATGGACCCATAGGACGTGCGATTGTGTGCGTTTCGATGTATTTTTTTACATGCGTGTGTTTGGGTGTCTGTGAACACGTACTAGGAGGGAGCAGTGGAGCTTATGTAAGCGTCTTTGTGTGCGAGTGTGTCTGTACTCAGCACAGAGTGTCTAGGTTGAACCATTTTTATACTGTAGGTCAGCAGGAACACATCTGAACATATGATGTATAGGCTGCTGTGTGTGTGTGTGTGCGTGTGTGTGTGTGTGTGTGTGTGTGTGTGTGTGTGTGTGTGAGTGTGTGTGTCACAGCATGTGGCTCTGATGAGCGCCAGCTTGGCACAGCACTGGTGAGTAATTGAGCGATCACATTGTGGTCTTCGCTCGCGCCTTTCTTCTTCCACATCCCTGCCTCCTTCTCTCCTTCTCTCTTTTCTTTACTTATTCTCCTTCTCTCGGTCTTTCTCTCCCTCTCTCCTCCCTCCCTCCATTATCCTTATTTTCTCTCCTCTCTCTGACGCCCCCTCCCCCTCCCTTTTTGCTCCCTTCTTCCGTTGATACGGGGCTTGCAACAGTTGCGAGAGACGCAGGAGGCCATGGGTGAGGCAGAGCACGGACAAAGCAAGGGCAAAGAGGGGAAATGGCAAAAAGAAAAAGAACAAAAGGATGAAAATTAGAAAAGAGGTCTGAAGGAGAGATGAAGTGAATTTGAGAAAGGAGAAGGAAAAGCATTAGCGAACAGTGAAGGGGAAATATCCATGAGATTAAGTTCAAATGTATGTTTGCGAAGGTAAATGGGAGTTTTGTCTAATTCGTGACCAATGGTTAATTTGGTTATTTGATATGTGAACTTTCATGAATTTGCCATTATGTGATACATATATCAGAAAAATGTCCCACGGTACACGCAGATGTGTCCTTCAGAATTTGTTTACCGATACGACCGGACCAGCTGGTGACTCACACGGACCGATCCTCCTTTCTCAGACTCTACTTCTTTAATCTTTTGGGCCGAGAGACACCGAACAAACAGACCTCGAGTCTCGGTGACATACTCAGAGGCAATTGATAATTGTGCTGCAAGGCACTTTAAGGAAATGAATGGAGCCGTCTAATCAGACATTCATATTGTTGACATTTAAAAGTGCTACATGAAATGCGCAATGGCATTTTAAAATCAATATATCACGAATGAATTAATGTGATAAGCTGGAGTAATTAAAGAAATGAGAGGCATGATCAAGACACGTGATTTATATCGTCTCTTATCGGAGGACAAGAGGAGAAACGTGGCTATTTACTGTGGGAAGAAATAAAAATCTTCATTTGCATCAGAAGAACGGCCCCTCTTTTCTGGTTTAAGCCATAAAATTGAGTCAAATCTGACCCAGTAGCACAAACAACAAAATCCATTGCAGCGGCTGCCGAAGCCTTTCAGCGACGGCCTCATTTGTTTACAGTGATTACACTAATGAAACAAAATGAACGGCGTACTGATTCTAAGGATGTTAAAATACCGCTCGTACCACCTGTGAATGACACTCTGATCCGGTGTGACTTACAGCGAAGACGAAGCGAAGACGAAGCGAAGTCTCGCTCGGTTGTGTTCTCACAGGAGCACACCGGGTGCCGTAAAAGGCTGCATCTGTAAACGTCTGTTTGGGACCAGAGAGACGGAGGTTAAAAGAGGAGGCGGTCCGGGTGAGGCAGCACGCCTTTTGATCCTTTCAAGGTGAGTTATTAACCAGAGTCTTAAATTTGTACTTTTTCCATCCATATCTCCTCTCTGGATACACTCTACACTTCATGGGGAAAGCACTGACTCATCTCAGCCTATGAATAGATAGAGGTCCGGTCCCTCTCCACCTCTGGATCGGGGCGGGGGCAGGCGGAGATAAGGCTAATAAGGGTCCCAGCAAAGGGCTGGTGTAAGGCTCGCGAGGGGATAAGAGGGGAAGATGGTTGTCTGAGGAGGGGAGGAATAGGAGGAGGAGTTGCTTGTAGGTCTAGGTGGTGGTGGTGGTGGTGTAGGGAGAAGTGGGAAAAAGGGAGGGCCAGACTACTCGTGTCTAGTGGGACGAGAGGTAAAGGAGGAGAGGAGAGCAGAGCAGAGAGGGAGGGAAGATGGGGATGGTGCTATAGTTGCAATGATGAGGAGGAAGGAGGTGGAGGAGGCTGTGGGTGTGAGGGCATGTCCGGGGGGAGTGAGGAGACGTGAGTGGAGGACCGGGATGTCGGGGAAGGTGTGGCTGGTCGCGTACCCAGGAGGGGACACGGAGTGAGAATGAAGGAAACGAGGCCAAGCGGGAGGAAAAGAGAAGGAGGGATGGGAGGGAGAAGACGTCAGAACCAGAGGGGGGGGGTCAGAGGGAGGGGTGAACTTTTGTTGCCGTTTTAAGGCCTTTACACACAGGGTGGCAGAACAGCGGTACCATTTGTTTTTTGGAACAAGGTTGATTTTTCGCAGCTTTTGCACCACGAATAAGAGGCATCAACCAATCACGTTGTGCGGAACGGACACATTGGGAACATACACTGTAGCTGTACAACAACACAGAGGCTCCGTAGTCGAAACGGCAAACTTTATTGTTCCTTTCAAACTGGACAAAGGCAGCGCAGACCAGATCCATTCCTTCCATTCTTACCTTTCACAATAAAAGCCCTAGACATAATCACTGTGTAACTGTTTACCAGAGGAAAAGTATTTTTCTAAAAGGAAACTCAATAAAATAGCTTTCAGTAGCTCCGGCTACACATCAATGGAATTCAGACAGACGATAGTGGAGTAAGTCCTCTGCCAGCGTGAATCATTGTTTCAACGGTTGCAAATTTGCATCGCTGCCGGTATGATTAGTTTTGATGGAAAATATTCGCTGAGAATTTTCGATTTTTCGTGTTATTTATTGGTCACGCCCCCGGTGTGTAAAGGCCTTTTAGTGTGCAAATCCTGTTCACTTCTACTGGCTTCTACTGGCATCTTGGGCACGGAGAGAAACCAAGGGAGGGATGGGGGTGAGTAGGTAAGAAGGAAAGGGAATGAGGAGAGTGTATTCACAACGGGACATCTAGTGTAGGTGCCTCCTGTTAGCTGCCACGGGATTAACCAGACCTCGGCATCAAGCCACATTCATAACAAGATAGAGGAAGAAGCATGGAGGGACAGGGCAAATTACGGATAACTTTTTTAAAGTCGGAGCACAAGAGTAAAAGGGTGAACCTTGATGGAGGGATGGACTAAATAGAGCAAGGGCACTTCCGGTCCATCATGTCACGTCTTTAAATCACAGCTGTCTCATCTCACTTTAAATTATTTCCCTCTCTAAGTACACATTCATTCTAACTTGTCTGCATTAATCTAGTGCATGGGAGCAATCTGTCCACGGTGTAAAGCAATAGAGCAGAGGAGAGAGGCCCGATTGCAGATGGAGAGAGTGAAAGTGAGGGTGAGCGATAGAAAAACAAAGTTATGGAGCGAGTTTAAAAATGGCCACTTTTGTAAATGGCCGGAGTAAATTGAGACCAACGGGGTTGGAAAATAGGACACATAAATTTAGGACTCTCGGTATTTTTCACTACCTCTCCCCCCCCTTCTCTCCCTCTCTCTCTCCAGAGAACGGGAACACACACACAGTGGGTTGTCACATTTTCTAAACCAGGACAATGAGAAGGTAAGTAGAGACCGGTAGTGGGACATTGCCGTCATAGTAGATCAGGCACTACTGAGCCCAGCTGCACCAGGAAACCTTTCAATACATGTGGATGTGTCTTTCTGCACCTACAGGGTTGTTGTTGTTGTTTAATCCTTAAGATTTTCATGAAATGAAACCCCAGGTTTGAAGCTTTTTATATTTTCTAAACAGCCATTTCATAATCCCCTTATTACACCATGGGTGTATACTCCTTGATTCTGATTGGCCCATTAATTCCTGATAATGGACACCTACTAAATAGTCCCACTGTTCACCGTTATATTATCCCGTTATGTTAAATGTACCGTTTCTCCCGTTGCCAAGTCATATCTATGGTGCGCCCTATTTACTGGAGTAGTGAACAACTTTTCCATTGTATAAGAACCTGATAGAGGACGGTAATTATTATTCAAGGTACTAGTAAACCCTCTGGCGTTACCACAGAAACGGAGTTAATTCCCGATAATGGACACCTTTTCGTGTATTATCTCTAACATATAGTAGTTTTAATTGTTAGTATCTATGTACTCTGATATTTCCCACTGCTTTTGCTCCACATTTTATTGTGAACAAGCGTCAAGAAACGCAATGTGTTCCACGTCAAGACTGCAATCGTTCATCAAAATGCTTCTAGAAAACAAGATAACGGTCCTTTTCTATCTGCGGATCAGTTTAAAATATTGCCAGGTGCAATGGAAGGAGGAGGAGGAGGAGGAGGAGCCACAGTGAGCTGGTAGAGGAAAGGCTGAACACCTCAAACTCCTCTGCAAGGTAACCAACCCTCACTTGGACTCCTGCTACAGTGCTGTGGTGCTGGAAAACCACACGCATCATGCACAGCAAGAAATCACATCGGTGTTGGTCATGATGTGTTAAAGGCAGATTGTTGACCATCTTCTTTACCAAAACAACGTGGGTTTGTTATGCTGCCAAATCCTGGGTCCTGAAGCCAGATATATATATTTTCCACCAAACTTAACGCATTCATGCAGGTTTTTTTAACGCAGGAAAACACACTAATAACAGGCGATGGACTCCTTTCCCATTGCCAGGAGACGAGTATGCTTTTCTGATTGTTTATTGCTATGTCACGTACATCGGGCTGCAAAAACAGGGCTAGCAAAAGAGTGAAAAGCAGCATGGAGGCCAGTGAAAATGTTACAGTGGCTACTTATTTTATCATTCAGTCTCTCTTTTAAACTCGGTGCCAATTACTTTGGGATGACGATCAAGCGTTGCCTGGATGGAGAAACGGAGAGAATATGGAGATGGAGAAAAGGGGCTTTATGTTGCTACCAGTGTCGCCAAATCAACCAGGACTGCATTCTCATCTTAGTTTCATTGGAGATGTGTCATTAGCACACTACACATGAGCTATTGCATTAGCCTACATTTTGAAAAACTGCTGCTTAAAAATAAAGACAAACAGAAAAACACAGACATTCCAGCCCTTGTGCTGTATGTGTTTGTGCAGGAGAAGTAATTTTTTGCATTGAACCCAATTTACATGTTTCGCTTTCAGAAATCTCCAAGTGAAGTATTTTTTGCAATTGAAAATAGCCAGATATGAGAAGGTGCTATTAGACAGAGAGACAGGGGAAAAAACCTAACAGAGAAACAGCGGGGAACCAAACCGGACAAAGGGAGCAGCAAATAAAAGGAGAGCGAACACATCCGGGATGAAAGGACCGATCAGAAAGCTGTTACAAGGGGGTTTAACTGTGCTTTGCTGGACACCACAAAAATCCATGAATGAACCAAACAATTAGGGGAGCGAGATGAGAAAGAGACGGGAACAGAGAGAGAGAGAGAGAGAGAGAGAGAGAGAGAGAGAGAGAGAGAGAGAGAGGAAGAAGAGAGGCACCGAGAGAGACGTCAGGCACAGGAACACTCGCTTTTAATTCTCTTATCGTTTACAAATGCTCCTAATTGCGTCTGTGTTTTAGCGAGGACGCGGCGCTGCCAAGTCCAACAGCACATTACATTAATAGAGTACAGGGCCTCAGTGATTACTACAACAATAGGTGCTATTGTAGGACATTAATTGGGAATATGAATGCTGGCACATTTAGGCTCAAACCGCTGGATTAAAAAAAAAAAACCTCATGAGGACGTGGAAAACAGGAAGTGAAAAAAGGACTCTTCCGACTAAATGTAGGATGAACATAGATAAATAGCTTATTTGGAAAATGAGGTGAGGACAATAATTGATCCCCTGAATTCACCCCTGTGCTGTGATCGAATGGTTCAACTGGCTCACACACACACACACACACACACACACACATCCTCCACAACAATTATCCCTAGACACAGTTCAACACCAATTCTACACTATCAACCAGCCCGTTTCCTCTGAAGAATCAGCACACATTTAACCGCACACGCACACACACACACACACACACACGGTTGTGCATCGGACACAAAATCGCTCAATCTCTTCTCACAAAAGGCTCGAAAACACCCACGGGCCAAAAGAGACCACACTGTAAACGATGAAAAGCCTCAATTATTTGGGCAAACGTTAATTGATCACATCCCGCTGTTTTGTTCCTGGAGACTGCTGCCAGTTACACACAAAGGGTGGCAGTGTGTGTGTGTGTGTGTGTGTGTGTGTGTGTGTGAGCGCCTGCGAGGCCGTGCGTCTCTTTGTGTTATGTGTGTACGTGATGACGACGGTGCAGCAGCAGTCAATCGTGGATCTAGCTCAGCATAGTGTGTTTAATATTCATATATTAATCGCCCTTGTAACACACGTCTTCCCATATATTTGTAAAAGAAACAACAACACATGTGTGGGCGTGTATGCTGTTTTTGTGCGTCTGCCTGCATATGTTTGCATGTATGTGATATTCATATAATATTTCCCCCCCAGGTCTTCAGTTTTTCATTAATTGCCGATGATCCAACGTTTACACCCCGACGCTATATCTCCCTCCTATAATCTACAGCGCCGGCAGCCTCCGCTGGTAGATTAGCTCGCTGTTGGTATTATGTAGCGGGCCCTGGGGTGATCGACGACAACTACAGCTATTTGTACCGCTACAAAGCCGCACCTCCTAGACAAAGCTGAGGAAGAAACGGCTCGCCGTGTCTCGATAATGTGAGCATCAGCCAAAGCTTTATATCACGCTGATTACTGCAGTCCAACAGACACCGTAGAGGGACGGCGAGCAGGGTGGCGCTGGAAACCACTACAGACAAAAGATTGGCAGCTACGGTCGTGTTGGCTAGGTAAAGACGCACACACACACACACACACACACACACACCCTTAAATTGTTGGATGCTTTCCCTCCTCCTCCTCTATCTTGTCCTGTCTTTCACAGATGTGGGTACAGCTGTGCTCTATCCATCTCTCTCTCCTCCTTCATTTAGGCCGCTATCTCCCTGAGCGAAGAGGCAGCTTCTCTTCTTCATGTGACGTTGGCCACGCCGGATGGATGTCGATGCACCTGCTGCTGCACTCGCTGCAAAACACACGCTCCACGTCACTCTGCCTCTCCCCCCCCCCCCTCTCTCTCCATCTCTCTCCTCCTTTCCTTTTCTCAGTCGCCGCCGTGCACTCGGTGCACCCGTCCTCTTATTTACTGCTCCAGCCCTCCCTCACTGATCTCACTCATTGATATAGATGTGAGTGCCCTTTGCCTCCATCCATCTCTCTCTGCTTCCCCCTTCCTCCACCTTCCTCTTCGTTCCCTGCCACCGATGCAACCCCAGTGGCAGCTGTAGACCCACGAGATTATCGCTGAGCTGCTGCAGCAGCAGCTCCATCCCCAAGAGGAATGGCTCGAAAAACATCCAGTTTTGTCCTCGTTACAGATGTCAGAAGACTCAGCGAGTCCTAAGGCCGACTGAGAGACGGATGCTGCAACTGTTTTTTTTTTAAGTCTTGGGTTATGATGCTGGACTGGATGGGGGGGCTGTATCTCCCTCTGCCACATAATGCTGCGCTTAGCTTCGACTTTCCTTACCTCAAAAACCAAGTAGCGCTACTTGTAGACTCTTTCACATGGCACAACAGTAGTAGTCCACTACAGAGGGTATGTTTTATGGAATTATCTTGTTCCCCCAAATTCTTTTCCTACTCACTAAAACAATCTAAATGCCGTATTCTCCGCCTTCTGTGTCGCTCCCTGTTATCATCCTTCCTTGGATGTGTAATGAAAAAGGAGGGGCTGCCTTGCCAACTGTAATAGCAGCATTTGGCCTTCAGTTTTGACGGTGAACGTGTGTGTGTGTGTGTGTGTGTGTGTATTTGTGTGTCTGTGTGTGACAGAGCGGGGCAGTAAGATAAACACCTCACATAGCGATGCCACTTCCCAATCTTTGTCAGTCCATTTCCTTCGGACGCTCACTCACAATAACAAAAAGAGAAAAAAAACACATACCAATTTTTCTTAAGCTCTATAACTCGACCTTTCCTTCTATCGTTTTTTCGTCCATCTCTGCTGTCCATACGGAAGAAAAGTTCTCTCCTCACTCGTTCTCACCCCTCTTCATTTCTCTTTATCTGCCTGAATGTCCCACTCACTTTCAGAGACATTTTGCCTCCCTTCTCCCTCCCTTCTCCCTCCCTTCTCCCTCCCTTCGCCTTTTCCTTCCAGGCTGAACGGTGTCAAACTCGGTCTCCTCTCCTGCTGTTGACTCAGCCCTTGTCCTATGTGCTTATCTGTCCATCACCTCTTCAGGCAGCCGCGTCTGAGCCCCCACCAGATCTGGCAACAAAAAAACCTTGAAACCCCTCTGCTTCACTCACAGTAGAATTTCTTCCACCCAATCTCATCCTCACTATCTCAATTTCTCCACTTTCCACCTTCTCTCTCTCTCCCCTCCCCCTGATCCCTCTCTATCGTATTTTTCGCCACTCCATTGTCTCAGCCCATTAGGCAGACACAAATCCGTTTGGAGACTGAGCCTTAGCGTGGCCCCGTCCTCGCTCTCCTGGGCCCCGGTGCAGCCAGGAGGAAGCTCTCAGGAGAGGCGGACTCTGGCTTGTGGCCGGGGAAATCCAATTAAACCATTGCCCCAAAACGCTGCTCTTTTTCTGCCGCCTGGTGCATTTAGGACACGTGTGCTTAATGAACGATGCTGTCCCTGCACACTCACACACACACACACACACACACACAGTCCCATGCATTCCTTAACCACCCACCCCACTGCGTCCAGATTAACCTCCTCCTCCTCCTCCTACATACCCGAGTCTTTCCATGCAATTAGACGCAGAAAGACATTTTCACATGCAATGTAGCCGAGGAGGGAGTGCTCTAGAGGAGTTATGTGGTTTTTAAGACATACGATTAGTAGGGTTAGGGGTTAAAGACAATTTCAACCGCAGTTCAGGGGGCCGGTATATTTGCAGAAGGTGCGTGCATTAGGCTGTGAGCAAATGTGTGTACTGTACAGCAGTTTCTTGAATGTGTGCTCGGAAGAGTGCCGGTTTAAACGGGGGTGGGCGGTTCCCTGCCATTTCCTCTCCTTAGTGCTCTAATGAGAAGGAACAGAGAGAAGAGCAGCAGCGGTGGCCGCTGGCCTTGCCGTGTCACTGTGACTCGCGTCTCCGCTGGCACAAAGACCTGTTGACACCGGGGGGGGGGGGTCAGCGGACACACTGGAGGACGACGAGAGGGACAGGGATGGCTGAGATAAGACCGAGGCGCTGTACGGGGGGGGGGCGGATCAAACGGCGTCGAGCAAGTTCCCCGACAGCAGAAGCAAATGTCAGTGTTTTAATAAAGGTTTTTCTGCTTTCCCCGCACGAAAGGCACATTAAATTGTGCTTTTTTCCATATCATCTAATGCAGCTGCGTTTATGCACCAAGCACCAAATGAATGAGATGATTTTGTGGAATGGGGTCCAAGTCCAGATCCCAGGCGGGCACAGATAAAGCAGCAGCAGATTGCTTTATCCCATTAGGCAAGGCCTAGTAAATAGGCAGAGATCTAGCTCTCTGTTCTGGTGAAATCTCCAGCTGATCCTGGCACTGGCATCATCAGCACTGTTGGCAGTTCGTCTTTCAAGTCAGACACCCCAGCTTACCCTGCCTGCTGTCTGTCTGTCTGTCTGTCTGTCTGTCTGTCTGTCTGTCTGTCTGCACCCAGAGTTTGTACTGATGCAGACGGGGATGAGAGGAGTTGCAGCCAAATCAGTCCGCCTCCCTGTTGTTGTTTTAGGTCATCTTGATATGAAGAGGACAATGGGTTCAAGTTATGAAGGGCACATCAAAAGCGCATTGTCTCGCTTTCAAGCGCAGGCAAGTGTCTCTCAACCTGTAACAGGTGTTTTGTTTTTGGCTGTCAGCACAAAGTAGAGCCCTGCTGAATCGAACAAGTAGACCCATTTCAGACACAATGAGGGAGTAAATAAAAGATGAGAAATAACAAGACAGCATGTGGAAGACAGAACACCGATAACATTTACAAAAAACAAACAGCAGTAGTTTAGGCTGCGTAGACAAAATATCTTTCTTTGATGAAAATGGTGACGTAATCTGTCCGTGACGAGCTTTCTCGGCGATTGACAGACGCACGGCCATGATTGACAGCAGAGCGCAGCCAATCGAAATGCAGAGATCTAAGTTCACAGACCGGCACGACGTCACATCTTACAATTCAACAAGTAGGTCTGTTGAACTTCCAAATAACAAGACTAAACAATTAAATGAGGGTAGTATCAAGTGCGCTTTGGCGTTTCAACATGAATCATTTATCAGTGCAGGCCGACACTTTCGTATTCACCGTTTCCAAGGTTGAGGCCCTCTTTATATTTTAACACTCAAACCACCCACACATACTTAGTCGCACAATTACTCTAAACAGGGACATTTTGGGGGGTTTTACATAACCGGAACCCTTTGAAAACGAGCACAATTGTACTGGAGAAGCACTCTGAGGGTCCTACCTTGGCAGCCATGATCATGGAGGAGCCCCCGCGGACTCCGAGGATGGGGATGTGGGTCTGGGCTGAAATGAAGTCGAGGATCTGGGCGATGGCCTCCTGGTCGGTGTCGTCGCCGAACACCACGCCCTGCAGCCAGTGCTCCGTCATGAGGTCACAGATGCTCTTGATGATGCTCTTAGGGTCCGTCTCATTCATGGTCAGCACCTCCACGTTGGGCGCCATGTGGAGGAAGTCGTCCTTCTCGCGGGCGCCGGCCAGCGCCACCTCGCTGGAGTTGCCCACCAGGACGACGGCGATGCTGAGGCCGCGCAGGATGTTGGGCAGGGCCATGTGGTGGGGAGGGGGCTGGGGGATGGGGACGTAGTGGCCGCCGCCGCCTCCCCCGCCGCCTGCGCCGCCCTTCTCTCTCCGCGAGTGGCAGGCCGGCGGCAGGTGGAGGAGGCAGAGCAGCAGGAGGAGAAGGGAGAGGTGGTGAGAGGCGCCGGTGTGGCGGCGGAGCGACGGAGGCGGGGGTGGATGCAGGGGTCGGACCCGCCTCTCCTGCCCCTGGGCGACCGAGGGGGCCGAGGAGGAGGTGGAGGAGGCCCCTGCTTGGCTGCGAGGCGAAGAGGGGCCGCGGCAGACAGGCATGGTGGAGAAGTGGGAGAGCAATACCTGGAAAGATGGAGGAAGAGGAGGAGATGGAGAAAGAGGGGAAAAAAAAGAGAGAAGGAGATAGAGGTTAACATAGCACCATGCAACATTGATCGAATAAAGTGAATCGCCGAGAGGCTACATGCATCATATGAATCAGTGCATATCAATGTCAGTCCACAGAAATGGGGCATTCAGGGGAGAGAAGAGCGAACTAAGAGGGATGAGAGAAGAGGTCACACTTGACACACATAAATAGTGCATAAACACACACACGCAGATACACGCTGCGGTGGCGTACAGTTTACGTATAATCTCACGCGGGTCAATAATTCATGTGGAATGTCCTGAAGCAGCATTATGGTATATATTATGGAGGATATAAACCCTCCCTCCAGATGAGATGCTGGGGTCTCGTCAAGGGGGAGGACGGCAGAGAGGAGCGAGGTGTGGAAGGAGGGAAGAGAGGAGCGAGGCAGGGAAGGAGGGAAGAGAGGAGCGAGGCGTGGAAGGAGGGAAGAGAGGAGCGAGGCAGGGAAGGAGGGAAGAGAGGAGCGAGGCAGGGAAGGAGGGAAGAGAGGAGCGAGGCAGGGAAGGAGGGAAGAGAGGAGCGAGGTGTGGAAGGAGGGAAGAGAGGAGCGAGGTGTGGAAGGAGGGAAGAGAGGAGTGAGGCAGGGAAGGAGGGAAGAGAGGAGCGAGGTGTGGAAGGAGGGAAGAGAGGAGCGAGTGGTGCAAGGAATGCAAACGAGAGAGAGAGAGAGAGAGAGAGAGTGAGAGTGAGAGTGAGAGAGAGAGAGAGAGAGAGAGAGGGCAGAAGGACGAACAGACGGCTCAACGCCAAACTCCACTGACTGACAGACTGTCCGGAGCGAGATGAGTGACACGCCGAGACGCACACAAACTTGACGGGACGCAGAAATTGATTAAGTGACTGACAGCAGCGGCGCTCCTAAGAAACTCGCAAACACTCTGATATGATACCCGCCCTCCCTCCCTCACCCCTGCTGGCCTAGTTTAGCGCTCGCAGCCGCTTCGCCGTCCCTCCATCCTTCCACCTCCGTCCCACGTTCTACTTGACCATATCCATCTCTCCCCCCCCCCCCCCCTTCCCCGTGCTTATTTATAGAGCTTTTCATTAACGGGGATGCAGAGGGAGAGGAGAGGAAGGGCCATGTGGGGCGATGAAAGAGGGAGAGGGGAAATTAGCAAGATCCAAGAGATGACGGCAGCAAGGTGGGATGGTTAACAACGCCAGCTGGAGACAAAGGAGGAAAAAAAATGCTTTCTGAGAGAGAGACGTGTGTGTGTTCTCTGTATGTTTACATCTGAGTGTGTGGGAGGGCTTGTGTCCTCTCGAGTTTTATCTGCATATAGTCGGTGTAGGTGTACAGTCGGTGGGAATATTGTGGGCAGAGATGCCCGGGAAGTGGGGGGGGGGTGTAGTCACTCATGAAGTTGTTCTGAGTGGTGTATTGTGTGTGTGTGCATGTCTTTAACAAGGCAGATGGAAGGTACAAAGAAGAACAAAAAACAGCAAAACAATAACCGCCCCGCCGAGCTGACAGCTAATAAGACAGGAAATGACAGAGAGAGGGAAAGAAGCGAGAAAGGAGATGGAGAGAGGGATAAAGGGACGCGCGTGCAGAGATGACAGAACAACTTCTTTAGGGAAAAACTAATTGCTGGAGGTTCGTCAGCTCTAATTACAGGTCCCTGTGTTAATAGTCAATTGCACACCACTCTCCAGGAAGGATGGAGAGGTGGGAGGGATGATAAGAGGCACGACGAGACAGAGAGGGGAGGAGGGAGTGGGAGGAAACCAGAGAGAGACGGAGAGTGTAAACCAAGGAGGACCATGGTGAGACGCCAGGACAGATGAGAAAAGGCGAAGAGAGAGAGAGAGAGAGAGAGAGAGAGAGAGAGAGAGAGAGAGAGAGAGAGAGAGAACGGGAGGAGAGAGATGCCCTCTTTGAATCTGGACTTCTCTGGCAGCACTCTGTTTCCATGGCAACAATTAAAATAGGCCTACATGCGCACACGTACAGAGTTGATGGACACGGAGATACACACGCCGGCGTCAACACACTTTTTGTGCAATAAGCGTTGATCATGTAAATGCTGTGATGTAGTGCGGCGCTCTGCTGTGCATCCTTAAAGAGGGTTCACTTCACACAGCCCGTCCTCTCACGCACAGGTCAGCACAGAGACCTCCGACACTTTCTACACGTCAACACACACAAAGAATACACTCCGTTCCATGCATTCACACTCAACTCGCCATCTCCCTCTCCCCAACACACACACACACACACACAGTCGCCTGCAGCCGCGCACACACACACACACACACACACACACACACACACACACACACACACACACACACACCCCCGAGACACAGATTATATTAGTAACTCCAATGATCATTCAGAGAGACGAGGCCATTAAAAAGTCCCATAGTGAGTCAAAGCACGTCTCATAAAGAAACAAAAAGACGCGTGTCAGACTGTTGATCGCGCGAGCGAGGTTGTGACACTAAATGACCCCGTTTCCCCGTCAGCCAGCCCGCGCGTCTCACCCACCATTTGCTCTATTTGCCACACCAGCGCACACAGCAGCCATATCAGCTACACATGGGTGGACCGCAGATCGCCTCTACCAGCCCAACAACCCGAGGTCCAAACCCCCCCCCCCCACACACACACACACACACACTTTCCTGTGTGTGTGTGTGTCTTTTGATGTATTTTTATTTTGTTATCATAGCTGTTACAATTTTATATTATATTTGTCCCTCCTATTTATATATACCTGCTGTTTTGTGTTTTTAGTCTTTAATTAGTTATGTACTGTATATATATATATATATATATATATATATACACATAAATATTTATCTGTAAAACACATAGGATTGTTTTATGTCTTTGAAGGAAACAATAACAATCCTGATTAGAAGAAAAATGTAAGCACGTCAGCACTTTGTTGATCTCGTAGCCTCAAAAACACACTCCTGTTATTCTGATTTATGTAACAACCTACAAGACATTTGATAACATTTGTGTTATCAAGATACTAAATAGTTACAAGACTCATGTGTAGATTATTTGATCAATAGTAAAAAAGGAATCAACTATTTGATGATTGATTAATCATTACTAATTTGATTACTAATATTAAACACCAGTACAGATATCTCTCATGTAAATAAAAACTAAGAAGAAAGAGTTCTAACTGTGTTAACAAATTGTGTGTTCACGTCGGACGTCACCACTCAAGACGTCGCCGTGGGCTCTGGGCACCTGTGATGGGAATCCTTTGCCGTACACTGACATTTCATACAACAAACAATTAATCAATTTAGATTAAAAGTAGTTGGCAGATTGATCGAAAGGTTGTAAGTTGCAGCCTTTCATTTCCCGTTGCCAGCTTTTCCTGCTAAACAAACAAACCCTGTGTTTTTCCCGTAAAGGATAAGAAGCCACGTATACATTCAAACGCAGAAAACCTCACAAATTATTAGTCATTAATGAACGTCAAGGCTAACATGGCACATACTGCTGTAGTGGAAGGTTGATGGAGCAGGGGATGTGAGGCATGACGCAGATATTACGGCTCTGTAATTGGCTCCCCTCTCTCCGATTCTTTTTTTTTTTGTCAGCTATAAATCATACAATTAAAACTAGCGGGGAGTCCACAGCGGATCTCTGCATGTGTCAAATGCAGACCGGCTATTAAGAGGGCAGGTCATGAAGCGGGCCTGTATGGAACGAACACGGGCTGCACACACACACACACACACACAATCAAGAAAATTGGCTTTCCAGTCAATCCAAATATGTAACACAGGTGAACAAACAGGCACCGGATTGTTCAAGTTTTGTATTTAACGTACGCGACTGAACAGCACTGTCTTCCAATCGCAACATATTCTGCTCTCGCAGCAATAAATCCACACAGGACAGGAAGCATTTATGGCGAGAAGAGTTTGTGCGCTTGTGGGCAGCATAAATGTGTGTGTGTGTGTGTGTGTGTGTGTGTGTGCAGTTGATGAATTCGGTTTGAAAGGTTGTGAACAGCGCTAGCAGTGGCTTGCTCTCCCTAATGCATTTTTAGAAGTGACATTTATGTTTTTTTGTTCCAATGAAAGCCAGCAGAAAAATGTAACCTCGGCGCTAATCTTTCGGCGGGAGACGTCTTTGATTTGAAATTTATTCCGACGGCAGACGGAACCTGACAATATTAAAAACATTTTTCAGCCGGTGGTAGGATGCCTCCCCCAAAAGGATGTGACCTAGGCCACACCTCGGGGTCACCGCGCCTCATACGCTGATGGCGGGAGGAGTCAGATGCTGGACGTTTCGCTGCCGAACATTCGACGCGCGAGATGATGACGGAAAAAGCCGGCCGGATGTGTGAACTCATCACGGAGCGATAAATATTCATGCAGCCCGTCTCTGCAGCCTGCTGTGGAGGTGGAAGGTGGCGTGTGAGTGTGTGATTATGTGTTTGGACCTGTGTCTGTACATGATGTTCTGAAGCAGCCACTTCACCAGCCCCCACACCCAAGCAGACCGGCCCGGCTTCGCAATCACATGCTCGCCACGAGGCTCCGGGACCAATCCGCCGGCACAATGGTGTCTATTTCCAGAAAGGATGGGGACGCTGAAGCGCCCGTCGCTCTCCTCCTCGCAGATTCCCCCTCTTCCTTTCTTTTTCACGCTATTTATCTCTTTCTGCCCCCGTTTTATCATTTTGTCTCTTCGAACAATGCTTCCTCTCAATTCTCCCACTTATCGCTCCCTTGCGCTCGCACTCTCCCGTCGCCCTCTTCTCATTACGTGGTAAGTGTCAGGTTGGTCGATGGTGTTATTTGCATGAAAACTGGAGGACAAAAAAAATCCACTGGCAATTTTTCACATTTATTGCCCGGTTTGATATTTAAGAGGACGGAGGAAGATGGCACGGAGAGACAACCTCTCTTTGTCTCTCTGGATGACTTCAAACAGTCTGCGGTGCAAGTACATTATCTCAGCCGCCAATTCGGGCGTGCTGCCGCGGCTTCATTTCTCCTTTTAATTGAAATGAGAGCGTCGTGTCACGTATCAGAAGCAGCGGCGGCGGAACAAGTGAGTCTGAAAAATGGCACCCCTACGTCACTCGAGGCTACTTACAAGTCTAGTGCTTTGGTCGGGTGCTAGCTCGTCACTGCACTGTTAGAAATGAACAGATGAGGAGGATAGAACTTCTAATGTGCGTCTTATAGCACTCTGCAGGGAGGAAGACTCTAAATAGTGTTTGTGACAGGTGTAATCTGAGGTTGTTGACTTGTTTGGCACCGCGTTGCGCGTTTATTTGGCGTTTTTCGAGGGCTAAACCCTCTGGCGGCACCTCGGCCTGACCCAGAACGAGTGCTGACAGGCGATGAAAGAAAACGTCACCTGGACAACCTCTTTGGCCACACAGCAGCGAGACGAGGGGGCCGGCTGATCACACACACAACCTGTGGCACCGTGATGGGTGGGGGGGGGGAAAGAGACAGACCACACAGGGCTTCAACTGAAACACTTGCTGTTGCCTTCGAGACTCCTCAAAACTTGTTTGAAGGCTTATTTCTCTTTTTGTAGTTTGAAAATTGTCATGTAATGTAATTCATGTTCAGAGAATGAATATGCGGACTGTGAGCTGTAGATCAGACACGCACATCGCTGTTATATAAGGAATAATTATGGCGGGAGGAAAGCAGCGGGGGAGGAGGGCCACAGTCACTTCTTGTGCATAAGGTCTATGATTACGCCTCTGCACACTTTTCCCACTTTATTTATTTAAGTCCAGCGTGTGTGCGTGTTGCAGCTCTCTGTCCGTCTGCAGCATCCAAGATGAGCAGGAAGAGTCCTGGGTGAGCTGCGTTACGCCGCGCTACGTTAAAGCCACTTTGTCCTTGACAAGATGTGCGTGATGCTAAAAGTTGAAGCTCTTGCTTCCTCTGCAGCTGCTGCGGCCCTGGTGAGAGAGTCCTGCTCAAACACTCGTCGATACCGTCCACAGGTCTATATTGGTTTTCCAATTCAGCCTGGCAGAAGAACGAAATGCGCTCCGGGCATCATCTGGAACAAACTATTGATCTACAATTATTTCCCTCTTTATATTCATGCATATATGTGCACTAGTTAATTTTTTATATCAGTTTGAATGTTATATTTCTACAAATTTTACAAGGATGTACTTATATATGTATAAATATATATTAAAGAGCAGTATTATGCAGGGATTGTTTATGAGAATGTTCATTTGAGTTCCAAAAGTCGGGAGGTGATGAGGCACAGAGCAGTATAGCGTCTGCACTGGTAAACACTACGGAAACGGCACATGACACACTTCAGTGACGCGGATATGCCATATACAGCGTGTTATACGTGTGACTTTCAATACGGTGCCACGGTCTAAGCGAGACTTTGTGGTCAACTTAATACCTGTATTTATTCAAATGATGCATTTGCACTAAATTAGCAGTTATGCGAGTGTGCCGTAGGCTTCGACTTTTTAAGATAGCAAGCAAAGATTAATAAAGGTGAATGCTTTTCACTAAGAGGGCAGGTGCAGGCAGCGGGTGCATTTATAAAAAACAATGTTAAATGCGTCATAATTCCTAAAATGTACAAGAAATTGGTTAGGAATGGAATTAATATGACTGATCCATACTCTTTGGCACAAAGCCCAAGTGTTAACAGTCCGGATGGTAACGGTAAGCCCTTAGACAAATCGTGCTGCTTTGTCCAATTAACATACAGCGCAAAGTGTCCGTCCTTAACAAATTCATAAAGTTATGGAGGATCATAAAATCCCAGCCGGCCTCCAGCCAAAGGTTCTGTGTGACTGTGGACAAGAAGCTGGGGGGGGGGGGGGGGGGGGGGGGGGGAGGAGACACACCATGTCAACGCTAAACCAAAGGCCCAAATCAACAAGGACAGATGCTGGAAGTTGTGGGTCAACACTGCGTGTCCCATCTTTCTGCACCCAACTGTATATAGCCACAACGCCGCACGGACCCGCTGCCCAAAGCAGCTCCCAGCTCCTGGCAGTGTCCGGGAGCCACGGAGCTGCCCGGCCGAGCTCCCGCAAGACACATCACAGTTTACCGTGGAAGAGTAAGGCATCACCAGAGCTCATGTGCCGGGCAGACGCAGTCCCAATGTGAAGCATTTCCTGAGAGGTGGCAGCTGCCGGGCGGGTTAAACCGCCTGCAGCTGCCCGAGGGAGTGCTGGTCCTGCAGCTGTGGAAGTCACACACGGCGATAATGCACGGTCAACTTGCTCATCCGCACACTTTCCATCAAGCCGGAGGTCACAGCGGAAAATACAGTTTCCGTCTAGTCTCAGGTGGTGTGGTGTGTGTGTGTGTAGGTGTGTGTGTGTGTGTGTGTATGTTTGTTGCGAACCACTTTCCGTCTTCCATCAGCTTTTTATTTTTATTTTTGCGTATCAAGTCCATGGACACAAAGACACTCGCACACCTCAGACTGACAAATGTGTTTTGACAACATTCAGGGAGATAAGCGCTTGGTCTCTAGGATCTCTCCCAGGGACACGTTTCTATTTACACCTCCACCGCCTCGCAGAGTTGACGCTTAATCTTCTCCATGATTTGTGGCTCCAGCTCCGAAAATCCCCCCTCTCCACTCTGTTCTTCTCCTCTTCCATCTTAACTTCTCTTTGTGCTCCCCTGCTTCCCTTCCGCCTCGTCTCATCGACTCGCCTTCCCTCTCCTCATCTGCCTCGCATCAGCATTAGTGCTCCGCTCCACGTGTCATTGCCAAAGACCTTTACCGGGAGTGTTTGTACGTGTGCCGTTATGCAGCACACACTCCATTGCCTGCCGAGAGGTAAAGCTAGGGACGGGACGAGCGCGGCGCATTGAGTGACCCTCATGCCAATAACAGCGCTGTAATCACTTTAAATGTGTTTTATTGTCAGCTTTTCACAGATTAGAGCCGCAATAATCTGTCCTCCTCTATCCATCTCATTCCAAGCTGTTATTTTTGGCACCGGGATTCTGCCTTTTTGGATTAGTAGGTGTGGAAGTGGTTTGCTTTTTTTTTTTTTTCTTTGTCTTTGTGGGACTGAGTGCGTTTGTGTACTAGCAAGGTATCCGCACCGCTCCACTGTTGTGGGCTGGGGAAATAATCTCGAGTGGCTGCAGGCTGAAAACCGGCCTCTTTTTTTTCGAGTGGAAATCGACATTTCATGGGTACGCTTGGATCCATCAAAACCCAAGCCCTGAAATATGCTTGCGCAAGAACATGGCCTAATCCGCTACTGTACTTTGTCTGCCAGTACAATACACACAGCCCTGCCAAGAGGACAATGAGCGCAACGTGCGTATACAGCAAAACCGAATACATTCTAAGGAACTTTTACACTAAAAGCGTCATTTTTTTTCTCGATCCACATCAAGTTAAAGTGCTGTCCATCTTCTAATTTCGAGAGCATCAAAAGTAATAAGTTAACGTTACGTAACTCACCCACCCATAATCTCTTACAGACCCCTCTAAGTCATACCACCTCTGCAAACACACTGGAGGAAAGCCATCTCCTCTCTCTCCCCTGAGGCTGAATATTGACTGATGGACTTTCAATTCTGTTGCTAATTTTACACATTTCAATTAATTCCAGGTATTCTTGCACGGGACCTGCTATGATTAGAAGCTGCCGGAGGATGGATTTCGCCGCGCTGCCATTTTCACTACGAGAGCCCATAACGCACACTCAGAAAGAGGCTGCGCGTGGCATCTCCAAGCTTGTTTTTTCGGGTGTTGTTTTTTTTCGCATGATCATCACAATTTTCTTGCAGACGTAAGGCTGTCACGGCTGTGTCTCTCGCTCTCTCTCTCTCTCTCTAGCAGTCGTCCCGAGCTGGCGTGCCAAACGCCTCTCTCTCCGCTGCGGGATGATGATGATGAGGCTCCCCACAGGGACAATGACATCTACGAGCGTCTCTCCGACGGATGTCCCCCCCCCCCCCCCCCCGGATTTAATCCCACCCAACGCTCAGCCTGAAGAGAGAGAGAGAGACGCGCGCCCATGGAGGATAGCGGCTGCACCACGCGCAGAAGGCCGGGTTTGCCAGGCAGCAGCAGACAGGAACAGGTGAAAACACCTAAGCATGGTAAACTGGTCTGCACAGAGCCAACACAGCTCTTCTAATCCGACAACAGTGTAGACACACTACTGATACAGAATACTGCATGTTCTCTTTGAGCGGATAATACAACAAACCCCTGGATAAAAGCAGCTTTTCAAAGCATCTGTTGGAAAGAAGCACCTCTTTATCTCCCGTCCATAACAAGGTCAGCCGCGCAATGACAACCTTGCAAGCTGGTAGTAATTCAACGTGTTGCTCAAGGACATCTACAGGTCAGACACTCGGCGATGGGCCTGCTTTTCAGGACGCGCATCACGTGGCGGCCTTCTGCCACGTCACGAGGCTTTAAGATGCTGGTGGGTGGTGAAACATAGTTTAGTACACAATCGGTACAGAACATCGATGGAGATAAAGCAACGGTGAGGTGTCAGAAACGCGGCAGATACATGTTGAAAATGCCTGCAAGATGCACCGAGATTCTTTTTATTGTAAAATGTAATCTTTTTAATATTGATCCACAGCCTTTTACACAATCAACACCGAAATAAGCTCAAACGCAACAACATTGGACAGCAAATAAAACCGTCAGAACATTTGCATCTGAAATGCAGACGCATAAAATAAAAGCCGGCACTTGAACTAACTTCTCAAGCAGTTCAGTGATGTGCAAACAGTTGCCTCATAAATATTCATGGCTGCATATACATATATAACCCAATGGTGGCCCTGACTACGGGGAGCACGTGTAAAAGATGATTTGACTCCAGCTCAGGTCAGGAGACCTCCAGAGCATCGCTGCGCTCCAGCACCTTCAATTAGCGGCCCATTATCATTCATGAGTTTGTTTGTGCAAAGCTGTGAGATTGAATTCCAGTTAGCCCGTCCTCGCTGCTCGCGCCTGCTGATGTAACGTAAAAGGGAGGCAGACGCGGCGGCCCGGCGGCTGATTCGAGGCCTGGCTCGTCCCCGTCGAGCTCCCTGGGACGGTGTGAGTTGTTGACGCGCAGAGGTCATGAATTAGCAACGGGGGCCCCTTGAAGGAGACATGCTGTTAGGCTTCAACCTGGTGGTACTCCTGAGAGGAGTCTTTTAAGACTCACTGTTCTGTGCATAAATATATTCATAGAGTTGGAGTTGTATTTATTTCTATTTGACAGTACAGCGCAGGTTCCGTCTTCGTGAATAGCCGGAGCCATTTTCACTGTTCATCTCATATACGCATCCAATACGACCAGTGGACAAAAGCTTTCTCTCGTTACCGTCGTAACACTGACGGCCCTCTCAGGATCATCCTAACCCGACAACAACGTATTCCACTTGATGTGACATAATCAAAGGAGTGGTGGCGTGCGGTAAACAGGGCCCACTGGCCTGGTAGCTTTGTGTTTCGGTCCCTCCCGGCTGTTTTGTGTGATATAATGGTGTTGACCCCAGCGGCGCTGGGTCCCTCCATATTGAGTTATTAAATTTATGCAACCGCTAAGCTCCTCAACTATTTGCCAGCGAAGTCAGCCTTCAGTTCGCTGTGTGCGCTGTGGACATTCTGGATTTCTGGTGGAAAACCGAGCAACAAGAGGGAGGAAGACGGAGAGAGGAGGAGTCAAGAGGGGGGAAGACGGAGAGAGGAGGAGTCAAGAGGGGGGAAGACGGAGAGAGGAGGAGTCAAGAGGGGGGAAGACGGAGAGAGGAGGAGTCAAGAGGGGGGAAGACGGAGAGAGGAGGAGTCAAGAGGGAGGAAGACGGAGAGAGGAGGAGTCAAGAGGGGGGAAGACGGAGAGAGGAGGAGTCAAGAGGGGGGAAGATGGAGAGAGGAGGAGTCAAGAGGGGGGAAGACGGAGAGAGGAGTCAAGAGGGAGGAAGACGGAGAGAGGAGGAGTCAAGAGGGGGGAAGACGGAGAGAGGAGGAGTCAAGAGGGGGGAAGACGGAGAGAGGAGGAGTCAAGAGGGAGGAAGACGGAGAGAGGAGGAGTCAAGAGGGGGGAAGATGGAGAGAGGAGGAGTCAAGAGGGGGGAAGACGGAGAGAGGAGTCAAGAGGGAGGAAGACGGAGAGAGGAGGAGTCAAGAGGGGGGAAGACGGAGAGAGGAGGAGTCAAGAGGGGGGAAGACGGAGAGAGGAGGAGTCAAGAGGGAGGAAGACGGAGAGAGGAGGAGTCAAGAGGGAGGAAGACGGAGAGAGGAGGAGTCAAGAGGGGGGAAGACGGAGAGAGGAGGAGTCAAGAGGGAGGAAGACAGAGAGAGGAGGAGTCAAGAGGGGGGAAGACGGAGAGAGGAGGAGTCAAGAGGGGGGAAGACGGAAAGAGGAGGAGTCAAGAGGGAGGAAGACGGAGAGAGGAGGAGTCAAGAGGGGGGAAGACGGAGAGAGGAGGAGTCAAGAGGGGGGAAGACGGAGAGAGGAGGAGTCAAGAGGGGGGAAGACGGAGAGAGGAGGAGTCAAGAGGGAGGAAGACGGAGAGAGGAGGAGTCAAGAGGGGGGAAGATGGAGAGAGGAGGAGTCAAGAGGGGGGAAGACGGAGAGAGGAGTCAAGAGGGAGGAAGACGGAGAGAGGAGGAGTCAAGAGGGGGGAAGACGGAGAGAGGAGGAGTCAAGAGGGGGGAAGACGGAGAGAGGAGGAGTCAAGAGGGAGGAAGACGGAGAGAGGAGGAGTCAAGAGGGAGGAAGACGGAGAGAGGAGGAGTCAAGAGGGGGGAAGACGGAGAGAGGAGGAGTCAAGAGGGAGGAAGACGGAGAGAGGAGGAGTCAAGAGGGGGGAAGACGGAGAGAGGAGGAGTCAAGAGGGGGGAAGACGGAGAGAGGAGGAGTCAAGAGGGAGGAAGACGGAGAGATGAGGAGTCAAGAGGGGGGAAGACGGAGAGAGGAGGAGTCAAGAGGGAGGAAGACGGAGAGAGGAGGAGTCAAGAGGGGGGAAGACGGAGAGAGGAGGAGTCAAGAGGGGGGAAGACGGAGAGAGGAGGAGTCAAGAGGGAGGAAGACGGAGAGAGGAGGAGTCAAGAGGGGGGAAGACGGAGAGAGGAGGAGTCAAGAGGGAGGAAGACGGAGAGAGGAGGAGTCAAGAGGGAGGAAGACGGAGAGATGAGGAGTCAAGAGGGGGGAAGACGGAGAGAGGAGGAGTCAAGAGGCGGGAAGACGGAGAGAGGAGGAGTCAAGAGGGGGGAAGACGGAGAGAGGAGGAGTCAAGAGGGGGGAAGACGGAGAGAGGAGGAGTCAAGAGGGGGGAAGACGGAGAGAGGAGGAGTCAAGAGGGGGGAAGAAGAAGCGCGCCCTGTATATTTTATTCAGTGACTGCAGAGTACGATTCATAATCAGGGCCGACTGATTCACAGTTTTAATTAAAAAGTAGCCTCATAGCGCCGGTGGTAACATCTTGATTTATGGAGACCCGACCACAGACTCCCATCCACCAGAGAGAGTGAGTCCACCGACGGAGGAGGAGGAGGAGGAGGCGGCGTGGGGGGGGGGACGCTGACACTCATGAGGAGGGGGAAGTGTCTCGTTTCTCACAGCAAGGTGGTTGACACTGTGGGCGTGCAACTCGAGTGTGTCGGAGGGTGTGTGCGTGACGAGCATAAGTGCCCGTCTGTCTGTCTACGCTCAAGCCCAACCTGTACATGGACGAGGCCGATTACGCAGGTCGATGTCAGTAATAGAGATGCACCGATACCACGCGGATGTTGGATAGTCGTCCGATACCGACGCATTGTCTATGTATATATTTGTTACATTTAGTCTTACAGGGTTAGGAAAACAATGTTCAAGTCAAACCTGACCTTACACATGAGAGAACGATCCCAGTCACTCTGTATCGGCCGCAATTAAAAGCCGAGGTATCACTGTCGGTAATATTCCAGATAAAAACAGGCTTTTAGAGTGCTTAGTCCCACTATACACGCATCACCCCTGCTTTCACCTCAAACATCCAGTATTGGCCCAAACTGCATGTATGCGAGCAGCATACACAGCAGCATACACTTCATGATGGATGCCTCTGAGCTGGTAGACTGAAAATAAAAGATAGCATAGGGTGAAGAAGATAGATGGGTGGTGGTATAGATATTGGCTCTGGAATAAAAAAAAGCCTTTTGGAAAATGGCCAGCGCAGCAATTTTAGCCATGGCTGATGGAATTTGCTTTGGTCCGACAGTAATGTTAAGTTTATGTCAGCCCCACCATTTAAATCACCGCCAGAACAGAATCACTTGATACAGAGAGATTTTAATTAAAAAACTGTTTGTGAGAGACGGGAGATAAATGCAGGGAGAGCATGACAGCAAGAGAGAGAGAGAGAGAGAGAGAGAGAGAGAGAGAGAGAGAGAGAACAAACAGGGAGAGAGAGAACAAAATAGTGATTACAGGAGTGAGATAAGTGAAAAGTAAGAGCTAATTCTGCATTGAAGTGAAAACAGAAAAGCACAGTGTGGCTCGACTTTCTTCATGCCTGTGTTTACTTTCAATGGCTCACTGCAGTATTCTAGGACTTTGCTCTGCATGTGTGTGTGTGTGTGTGTGCTTCCTTCTGTGCTCTCCTATTCTTTGTCACTCTCGTTGATTGATTTTTTTTAAGGCCTGGCTCTCTCACAATCACGACAGAAACCACAGTGACAGCACACACACACACACACACACACACACACACACACACACACACACACACACACACACACACACACACACACACACACACACACACACACACACACACACACACACACACACACACACACACACACACACACACACACACACACACACACACACACACACACACACACGCGCGCGCGACAAGCACACGGAAAAGGGCTGCATCAATTTGAATGATGCGCACACATACTATGGAGTAATCCATTTATGTAGAAGGCACACAAGGCCTCGGTGTTAAGTAATGAACATGCAGACACCGTCGCTCTACATTAGTCGTTGCAGCGCACCCATGCCGCCTCGTCAATTTACACTACCGAGTTAACACAAAAGACACAGGCTTGGAGAAAGTCATGGGAAAACAGGGCAGGAAGAGCACGAGCATGACAATCCGATCAGATTCAACTTTATTGTCATTGCACATAGTACAAGTACTCGGACAATGGAATGCAGTTTTAGCATCTAACCAGAAGTGCACCGGGGATGGGGGAGAACACCTGGTGCAGAGTTTAGTACGGTGACAGCTGAGGGGAAGAAGCTGTTCCTGAGCCTGCTGCAGAAATCATGTTCTATAGTATCTTTGTTTTTCTTCTTCTATGATAAAATCTTTATTCATTTATCAGTTTTTTTAAAGTGAATCCTTCCACTGTCAGCATGCTGCAAAACAACAAAAGGTTATCATAAGGCCGTGATGTATCTACACCACACCGTCAGCAGTGTGTAGTTAACACGCATCACACACTTACTGTGCGAAAACACACGTATGAAAAAAGCCACCTTACAGTCTGCCCTTCTCTCTACACACGCATGCACACACACATGTTGCCTTTCCCTTTTCTCACTCGTTTACCATTACAGCACGCACGCGCACACGCACACGCGCACACACACACACACACACACACACACACACACACACACACACACACACACACACACACACACACACACACACACACACACACACACACACACACACACACACACACACACACACACACACACACACACACACACACACACACACACACACACACACTGGAGAATGCGTAGATGAGAACCAACGCCGCAACTGAGGAGACAGTATCTTATGTCTCCCGGAGGGTTTCCCTGCTTCATAATAGATATCAGACACTTGGGCAGCAGTTACAGATAATGTCAGGGGGCAATTTTGTCGTGACAGATAATATAATTCCGGTGGACTTAAAATGAAATTTATTACCATGCTGGTGTCAAAACAGAGCTCGCCCTTTACCAGCGCTATTTGAACATTGGCTCAAATATGACACTTTACAGCTGCTCTTCCATATTTGTTTTGTTGTAAAAATGTTTCGTTTTTTTTCACAGTGAAAATGCGGAGGTGGTTGTTTGCATGTTTTTTCAGAGCTATTAATTACGGCCACATATATTTGTTGCCTCAGGTGCTCGCCTACGTATCTTCCTCCATACGTAGTTGGGAGGATGAGACTTGTCAATCATCGTCCTCCGCATCTGCAGCCGCTCTCATCACGATCAGAACTAGCTGTGCAGCTGAGAGAAACCCTTTGAAGGATTTATAGCCACAATTACAACGGGTGAGAGCTTTATGTCCCGAAACAGCTTGAGTCTTCTGTTGAGTGCTCGGCTCAGAGAATTAACACGGGCCGTAGACGTCCTATAGACCTACTAGTCTGGGACATTTTAGGGCTGATTGCCTCTCCGCCCTCCACTGGCTATTATTATACTATTAAGTACATGTTTGATGGAGCATCTCGGTGACCCGGCGGGCCGACCTGCATGTAATGTATTTGCAACGTTTCCCAGGTCTCTCTTAGGTCTCTTATGTTTGTTATCTCTCCGTCCAATGAGGAAATAAAAGCTGAATGGTTTTTTTTATGTGTGGATTCATTATTTTAAAAAAGCTGGTTTGATCAAATCGACTTGGTTTCAGGGCGTTAGCGAGCCTAGTAAGTCATTGATCATCAGTATCAGAGAATTTTAAAGTACTCACTTACAATCTCTCCCCCTCACACACACACACACACACACACACACACACACACCCTTAATGAGGGTGCCATCAGGGTCTGGCTGTGTGAGCGTGTTCTAATTGTCTTATCTTTCGAGGTGGCACATTCTTGGACTGAGACTTAATTTAACACCCAGTCCTCCTCAAGCGCTGGTGTTGTTTACACCCCACACACCCACACCCACACACACACACACACACACACACACACCCGGGACTCGACCCTCCAAAAGTGCTCTCGTAACCCTCTCTCTCACCCGTGTCATTGCTCTCTCTGTTCTCGTCTTTCCCCGATCGCCCTGTCGTCCCCCACCAAACAACCCATCTCCACCTCATGGTCAATTAATTTGGCAAGCTGTTGTCATGACGTGCCGACCGTATTAGAAACAAGCATGCACTCTGATCCCCTTGTATTCCCGGTTGTGTACACTACCGCAAAGAGCGTGCCTCTGACAGCGCTGCAGAAACGAGGATTTAGCACCTAATGGTAAGAGAGCATCTGAAACACTGAAAATACTCATCAAAACAAGGCAACAATACAGATGTCGTTATCAGAAATCATACAGTCCCATATCCCTATTTGGAACATATATTATATATAATATGTGTACATCAGTGTGACCTGCAATTGTCGCACCACTACTTGGCCGTTTATCAGATGCATTGTGGGTGATGCGATTGAGCGGTATCTTTGCCCCAAGTTTTATCCAAATCCCACCCGTGACGACCGAGATGTTAAGAAAAACCATCGACGCAGTGCCGCACCGCAGTACCAATCGATTGTTTTTTTTTGGGGGTTTTTTTCAGCATTTTCATCCGTCACTTAAACACAAGTGTGTGGAAATTGATCCGCGACGTGTCCGTGCGTGCGTGCGTCTCTCGTCACCGTTCGCCGGGAATTTTCACAATTGAACAGTCGGAGCACTTACAGCGTTTTCAATAATTCTCAAACTCTGGTTCTTGGCTTTCGGGAATCGATGCGAGATGCAAACGGGAACAATCGACTGAACACACAGAAGAGGTCTATATAACGGCTGCACGAGGGCTGCATCGTCTGCAGGCGCTCGGAGTTTAATCAGTCAGACTTTGACGAACCTATTATGTTAGTGCCCTCTCACAAAAGCTCACGCCATCTCCTCTCGCCTCCTTTTGTGCGTCTGCCTCGTTGGAAGTATCACAGCATCTCCCCGTGAGACGGATTGCCACATACGAACTGTACTCTTTCCCTTCTCCATCCCCCTCTTTCTCCCGATTCCCTCTCTTTCTGCAGCCCGGTTGCCACATATCACAGATTTTGACAGCATGCGGGAGGAGGTCCCTCAGAGAGGCATTAGCTCCCTATTGGGAGATCTTCTGCTAAACTCCCGGTGGGCATTTCTCCTTAACACAACGCAATCAATAACTTTATATATTATCTACTGGCTGAAGGCTGCAGGAGGCTTTGGGAGGGACCGAGGCTGAGAGCCTGCAGGGCGGCTGTGGAGAGCGCTTTTTTTTTTTGCGTTGCTGAGGCGACTGAAGCGAGGTGAGCATTCGTTGTGACATCTCAAGCAGCGGCAGAGGCGTCTCGGTGAAGCATCCAGGAGAGAGTGCACTCAAGGACTAGGTCACTGCTCGTACTTGACCATTTCATCACAAACGGGGCTTTTAGAGGTTCTTTTGTGTTCGCCCGCGCGCTTGGCTCTGCTGAAGATGTACCGCCATCCAATCTCATAGCAGGGGGGGTGGGGGGGGGGAGTGTATCAAGAGAAAGTAATCCCTTCTCTGGTATAGACTGAGTTATTGTCCGGCACAGCTTTCATAATGGCAAAAGAAAAACAGAGTTTAGGGAGCAAAGAAAAATAAGTTTAAAGCAGCATTACTTAGTTGCACCGTCTGCACAACAAGACATTGATCAAATTCTGTAAGTGTAACATTAATCACCTACTATGACACAGGTGTTGTTATTGCAGATCTGAGCTGGATCAGAGGAGTTGCCCTGAAATCAATGGCGACAACGGCCAAGTTGCTGTAAGTTGTGATTTTTTGTTATTCGGTTGTAGCACAGACTGATTGTAGGTTCTACATAACACTGTGCACGTTTTTAGAGTGAATCAAAGTTTTTCTGTTTCGTTCTGAGACCCAGTGTTGTGGATTTCACCGTCTCGCCGCCCCTCCGACCGTACTGCTGCAGTATACAAACGAAGAATCAAACGGCTGCGATCATCCCTCCCTCTCAACGATACCTCAAAAACCCTCCGCCGCTCTGCATTGTTAGTCCTCTAGGCACGAGCACAAGTGTTTCCTGTCGATCGTGGCTGCGCAAAAGATGCTGACCTGTGGCGTACACACAACACAACACACACACACACACACACCCCGAAACAAATCATTCACCCGCTTCAACAACACAACCTCTAGGTGAGGCCAGAAAACAACAAGTCAGCTGAAGCCGAGCACAGAGCTGCTTTGCCAGACAGCTGCTCAAATACCTGTACTGGCTTTAAGGCAAGTAAGTCTATATATATATATATATATATATATATATATATATATATATATATATAGACTCCCCTTCATGCAAGGCACTAATCCTGTCGGTTAACGATTAATGATCAGTTAACGAGGATCAGCTATCTGTCAGAAAAAGACAAAGAAATCAAAACGAGCATCTCTTGTTCTCGGGGTCATAATCTGAACACAGAAATGACTCACCTATTTTTAGATTCAGTGAAATCATAGAAAGAAGAAGCTCCTTACAACTACAGAACTTGCCTGAGAATAAATCACATTTGTCGTCTTCAGTATCAAAGTGAGTCAGCGGTAGTAGTGTGTACATCCGTGGGTACAAACAGGAACTGCTAATAGCTAATTCAGCATACTTTTCATGCTGCCAATGTAAACAAATACAGGCAAACTTTTAGCCGACATCTGTAGCAACATTATTCTTCGTAAGTCAAGGGGATGTCTTCAGATTGCTCGTTTTCAAAGAACCAACAGTCTAAATGTACTTTACAATGATGTAAATCATTGCAGATCAAAACAGATTGAGAAGCTACAACCACTAATTAAGAGACTAAAACAACTCAGAAATGTTATTCGAAATTGTTGCGGATCAAATTCCACCGGTTTCAGCATTGGATCTATTTCAACAACTGGAGCACAAACACTTGTCGGCACCTGTAGCCTCCTCCCAGCGGCATCCGAGGACGTGGCAGAAGATGCTGGGAGTGCAGCGCTCAGCTGATGACGGGATCTGTGGGCCGTTTTCCAGGTGACTTGTGTTACTACCTCCGCTGCTGGAGACAAGGATGAGCGAAGCCGTATATATCGATCGGCTGTTTTGCAACCCGATCGATGCCACCACGCGGATCCTAGCTGTGTTTCCAGGTCGAGCAAAAAAATAAATAAATGAACACGTGATCCTGCGGTCCAAATTCAATTAATATGAAATGATAACTCTGAGATAAATGACCCACCACAGACGTCGCCCCTGCTGCTGCATCCTACAAGCGTATTCAATTGCGAGATAATTGAACATCAGTGAAGCCTCGGTGTAACAACGTGATTGGAATTCATTTACAAAGAGAAATGTGCCGTGGCGAGTTCGCCGTGCCTGAAAAGTTTCTTTGAATAAGACCGAGTTATTGAATTAATGAGATGTGCCCACAACACGCCGCAGTGTCATTTTTGCATATGGTGACAAAACAGAAGAGACGGCAGCACAGACGGGCACATTAGAAGTTATTGTCTCCCTGAGAAAAACCCACAGCTCTCCATCCTCTCCTCCACCTCCCCACAAACAAATAGCTCTCCTCTTCCTCTCCTTGTTGCTTTTTTTATTGATCAAAAGCCTCTTAACTCACCGGCTCTTGAATTTGCTCCAATTTAGAAAATACACAGTAGCAGGAGAATAAAAAAATAAAAATAAATACTTCCTCTTTCCACACCCTTTCCATTAAAAAAAAAGAAAAACCATGAAAGGAAGAATGATGTCAGTTTTGAATATTCTCCCAAAATAAGCACACAAGCACACTGACCTAATCAGCAGAGGAATGCAACACCAGACTATGGGAGGAGGACTGACGCGAGGTGCTCATTTATCTCACCGTTTCCGCTTCAATAAAGAAATCTGCCGTTAATTACATTCTGCGCATCAGCGGGCAGGACAGAGGTGATCCGGAAAAAAACCGCTTCGCACTCTATTCCGCACATCAAAGACCCGCAGCCTCGATGTAGTATGTGAGCGATGACGCGCGCGAGCTCCCCGGAGTCCAAACAGGAGTCTGTTGTTAACCGGATTTGACTGAAAAATGAGACATGCATCACTTAATTAATGGCACTGAGTGGTGGTGATATAATGAGGGGCCAGAATCCAATTTAGGTTAGGTACACAAGGGCTGGATATGAAGCTTTTAAAATACTCGTGAGACATTATTATTCTAAAATGTTATTCTAACAGTTGATGTCAGAGCAGGAAGCCTGCTGGACTCCAATAATAGGACTCCGATAATCTGGAACTCTGCGTATGATTTCTTCTCAAAGAAGGTGGGGCGGCGGCGTTAATGAGATTCACCGGCGCTGTTAATTCATCTCTACGGTAATGAATGTCTTGTGACGCGCGGCAATAGTAGGCAAAAGTGCACCGTCAGCGTCGGCCGAGGCAGCTGCTGTGACTTTCAGTTAACGACGGAAGGCTGAGGCACTTCATTACGGAAGCGGCGCCGTCGCTCCGCTGCTGCCTAAAGTAAAAGCAGCAACTGTGTAATGGCAGCATTTGTAGTGTGTACACCCCCCCACACACACACACACACACACACACACACCACAGCAACCAGTGCCTCCCATATAAAATTAAAAAAAGAAAGATTTTTTGTTTCTCAATCTTTGCTCCTCTGCACCGAGGCTCAGTCTCTTAAACTTCACGGCTGATTAATAGTGCATGGGGAGGGAGGGAAAGAGAAGGAGGGAGGAAGAGGAAGAAAAGGGAGAGGCGGATAGAGGGAGAGAGGTGCGAGAACTTGAGAGCAATAATGACAAATTGAAAGAAAAGGTTAGCACGGAGGAGTGAGAAGATGAATGCATGAGAAAAACCGATGGAATGTGCCGATAAGATAATGGGCCTTTGTGGCAAATGCACTGGCCTCTGTGTGAATTGGTCCTGGGACAGAAAGAGAGGACGATTGTCTCCTTTTATCTCGTCGCATAGAACACACCGTCCCTCTCCCCTCCTTCGTGCAGAAAGGAGCGCGAACGCGTCCGAGCGGTGGCACGCTTCTGCCACAAAAGAAAACTCATTCAACAAATCTTTTAATTGCCTGATCGATGCCCGTAGAGCCATGCAAATTAAGCCGATAGTCGATAGGGGCTGGGTCGGGTCGGACGTCCACGCGCTGACGCGTGCCGCTGATCAAAGTGCACACTGTGCAAAAAAAACAACAGGATTAAAGCATTCATCTGTAGGCTCCACCTTGAACCATTATCCTGACCCTCAAGCAAAGCTGGCGTGAGATACAGAGCAAAAAAAAAAGGCCTTTGGAAGTTTTAGACCATCCATCACTGAGCTCTAACAAAAAAAAAAGGCGCGCGCTTATGGACGCTGCAGACGCACACACACACACACACACACACACAAGGTGAGATAAGACGGGGGATGTTTCAGCGGGTCCCTGCTTAGAAAACTAAGAGCGGAGTTCGGGAGATGCCTCGTGCATCAGCGCCGTCTTACCTTGCGTTTTGCCAGCCAAAGTCTCATCCCAGAGTCTCAGAAGTAGCATGATGGTGCGGCCTGGGACTCCTCTCTCCCTCTCATAGCCTCAGACTGAGGGAGGCTGAACTGCAACCAAAAGCACGAGAACAAAGACAACATGAGTATTGATCAGCTATTGCATCTTCAAATATTCAGATTTCTGGTGTTTCTGTCATCGCGGTTTGTCTCTCCGTGTGTGCAATCGTTAAACAGGAAAGATGAACAGAGCACCGCTCTAAACACAATGAAACCAGTAAACCACCTCACCGGGTGTATTTGCTCCAGCCAGCTGCGCTTTATAAAATGACTGCGCTCTAGTCTCCATGATTCATTGAACTACACCTCTCTACCAGGTCCCCTCATTGGGTGTGTGGGGTTTGCTGAAGCAAATACAGATGTTCATGAATGACGCTGCTGAGCATTTATCCCCCCACCCCACATCATAGTCCTTTCAGTGTCGACTGCGAACAAGGAGTTGGGAACTCACAGCAGTTTTAGGTAAAATCCTCGACGGGTCAAGAGGGTAAAGCAGCAGTTTGGAAGGTAATTGTACTCCACGGGAGCAGCTTCGCTTCTGTTCTCCCCTTCGCTCCTCCGAAGAGACGTTTGGCGCCGCTTGTTTTTTTCGGACGTCCGCCAGTCTGTTATTGCAAATGGGAACACAGGGAGGACAGGAGGGTCAGAAGCAGGTCGCGGTACGGTTAGAGTCCAATAAAACCCGTGCTGCGCTTTGGCACAGCGGGCGACCTCTGACCCCGCTCCCCTTCGAGTTAAATTAAGATTAAGTGAGGGGGATTTAAAGAACGCACGACTTGATTATTGTTTAGAGTGTGAATCCACTGTGAGGGCTATTTCTCCCCTTAATTTCTGAACTGTGTGTGTGTGTGTGTGTGTGTGTGTGTGTGTGGGTGGGATGAAACAGTCTGGTTTGAGGAGAATCCAGCCCAGTATGATAAATTATACATTTCCTCCAAATGTGCTGTAGTAGTTAATTGTCTCTGCCTTCATCCCCAACAATCGCCCAACGACAGCGCGTAGATCAGAAGAATAATAAATAGCTCCGATTAATCCAGATTATAACTCATGTAGCACGCTGCCCACAAGGAGCCCATGTAGAGCGTCTCAACTGGAGGGGAGAGTGTGGGCCATACTTTAGGTAAATGAATGATTAATTGAAGTATGTCGATGAATAATAAACCAGTCTCTGCGGGGTAACAGATTGTACTTTTCATATTTAATAGATTGATGGGGGCCCTCACACACACACACACACACACACACACACACACACACACACACACACAAAAACACACTCGCGGCGACATGTAATTGCAGGCCGGTCACATGTGCTCGGTTCAACACATGAAACAGAAGGGGGGGGGGGGGTGAACGTACAGTAGATTAAAACATCAAAGAAGGCCTACGCTGCTCTCATGAAACGCCCAGGCAGTTCTAGCTTGTTTCTCAGCTTCTACTAATCCCACAAAAGGGGCCTAAATGTTGCTTTTTTCCCATACACCGTGTGTGTGTGTGTGTGTGTGTGTGTGTGTGTGTGTGTGTGTGTGCGCGCTCCCATCCCCTCTCATGGACAGCGTCTGCGTCGATACAAGTCCTCTTAATCAGCTCCGATGAATTATTGAATAGTCTTTTTATATCAGATCATGACCCATATTCCGCTCGCTTGAAGTGAACACGCTGCCAATAAAATAAAATAAAAATCGAGATGTACTTTTTAAGTCGCCCCGCATCGGCTCCCTGCTCGCTCTCGAGCTCTGTGATGGAGCTCCGCGCCGCCGACCGGCTCGTTTAACAAGATGATGGATGAACGAGGTCGTCACGCAGTATCGCACACACACACACACACACACACACACACACAGGAATCTGAGGTGTTTTGACTCCTAGCAGACTTCAAATCGTCTTTTTCATGTTTTAGGTTTGACTTGAACCTCATCAATTCCCCGGGACGGCACGGAGCGGAAGTCATCTGAAGATACGATCTGTAATAGAGTGTTATTGCTGGTTGCATTAGGGGGCAGATGCAGTGCTCAGAGCTCAGACACAGGAGTTGCATTGTCGTCTCATTAGGTAGCACATGGCGAGGAGGAGAGACAGAGAGGGAGTCGCTAGGAAGAGGGGATGGGATTACGCGTCTCCTTAGCCCCTGCTGTCTCCTCTTCCTGGCCTGTTTATCAATGACGACTGCAAACACGGCGCCTGTGAAAATCTCTTAAGCTCTGTTTGGAGACTTTTTGGCAGACTTCTTTCTCCACGTAAGCCGGCTGGCATCGAGTGGGTTTTGGCAGGAGGCTTGAAATATGCGGCGGTGGCCTCGGTCACCAACTGATTTATTGTTCAATAAAATTTGGTGGCCATATTTACACAAACATTATTCATTTAGAATGAGGGTACACTTTAACTCTTAGGGAGGTACACCGGAGAGGGGGGGGAGAGGTGAAAATTAGCAACACGCAAAATATACGACGCCGAAATAGATGAAACGCACATTCTCGTCTTTCTCGTCAGAGACGAGATGGGTTCACGATGTCGAACGCGGTCCGGAACTTGACAAAGAGATGAAGTGTCGCGCCGCGGCCGCCAACACATCCCCTCTACATGTGCATGGAAGTGAGGCTCAGCCACATCCATCTTCTAAACTGTTCAATTGGACACCGATTGCTCACCCGGCTTCGCTCGAAAGGATCGGTTAAAAAGGGACAGTTCACCCCAAAATCTCCTCTTTTTCTCTCCGTTTTGAGCACAAGCTGAGTGCCATACTGTCCCATTATCGCCAAAACTAGGCAACTCGCACCAAAACAATCTAGATCGACAAACAGCACTACGGTTTTGATTTTGGGGGTGAACCGTCCCTTTAAAACTTAATCAGCATCCTTTATCTTAAGTGTAGTCAAACCGGCCGTATCGACTACAGTCTCCCAGCTAAGTGGCACGAAGCGCTCACATCACCGTCCATTTTGCTTCCCGCCTCGCTCGCACTCTCGCTGTACTATTTCTGTGTAGTCGTTACAGTAAAAAGACAGCGGCGAGCCATGTGTCGGGGGGGGGCAGCGCTTGCACCCGAGACGTCCATTTTGCAGCGTGGCAGCTGTGACAGCTTTGACACACTGCCTGGGCTTAAGTGGCCCATCTGCAGATAGGCTGCAAGGGGTCACGTGTGTGTGCCGAGAGCGCCGAGCAGAATGGGTAATGGTCCACGGTTATGGGAGCAGGTCCCAGGTGGGTTTCACAGGTACGTAGCACTAACCTTGACCGTGCGGCACACACACACGCACACACACACACACACTGTATGAATCCAAACGGCTGTCATCCAAATGATGGGAAAGTTAATCAGAGAAGAGGGGTCAATCTTCGATGCGCTTATGATGGATAGATGGACAAAGTGTCTGCGTGTGCGTGAAAGAGAGAGTGTGTGTGTGTGTGTGTGTGTATTGCATTTTGCTGCAGACATACTCAAGTTTTCATCCCAACACACTCCACTAGGAGATCTACTGTCATTCTCCCGCTGTGAAGCACTTTGGGTTTCTTTGAAATAGCGGCAGATAAAAATAATTGCATTGACAAAAGGCCAATGCAGTCGGTCTCTTCATGTAGATGACTTCATTAATCTGCCTATATATTCTACTCATGCCAGCGCGCACACACACACACACACACACACACTCCTCAGGTATCAATAAGAGTGTGGAGCAGAGCTGAACAGATGATTTGATAGGCAGAAGTGGCTACTCCATCAGGTGGAGAGCGGCTAATAAGAACAGAGCCAAGCATGAAGTGTGGAGATTCATTTCCACACGTGAAGTACATTATTATTTTTTTTTTTACGTTATCAGATCCGAGTGTACGCATGCGAATTTATTTCACAGTGGGTAAAATGTGTCAGAAATAGACTTAAAGGCTCATGGCGGGGCAAGAAAAATGACAAAGTGCGAGGGAAATTACTGATCTCTAATAATCCCACAATATCCATTCAACACACACACACTCACACACACACACATCGAACGCACACCCCCTCACACACATGCAAAAATAGTGACTTAATGACAAAAAACGGTGAAGATGAATATCTACATGAATTAATCGTCATCCAAAACATGCAACAGCAACAGCATGTGTGGATTCAAAGCGCCGTACTCACCTATTTAACCCTTAACATTAAGAAACATTAAAGCTAATGGATTTTGTAGGCTGGAGAAATTGTAAGAATCACGGCTGTTACGTCAACTAATAGACAAAGACGTGGCTTGAGTCTTTAATCCGCGTTAGTGAAATCCCATTAAGATTCAATAGTTGAAAAAAGGAAATATTGCAAATCAGCTTCAGTCCGTTACAAAAAGAAGTCAAAAAGAGAGAGAGTCCCGAATTTAGGACAGTTTTAATTATTGTTAATTTTTTTTTTTTCTCGATTGGAATTCAAATCCAGGATTTAAAGGGTAATTCCACAGAAAAACAGCTAAATCCAGAGAGCCTTTAGCGCGTTGACGGATGCTCAAAAGTCCCACTTCCCTTTATCTTCATGTAATGAAGAGGAGAGGCGTTAAATCTCCTTCAGGAGAGAAAAAAGAAAAGAGGTGGAAATATAAAAAAAGAAAGAAGAGAGGATGGACAAGGAAATGAGTTGTGTGGTTTGCTTCACTTTGCTATGCATCTGTCTGCTGCTGTGCCTCTCTGTAGCTCACACACACACACACACACACACACACACACACACACACACACAGCAAATTATTCCGTTACTTTGCAATCAGCTCAATTCTTTCGAGCCATCTCGTCGTCTTGTTTTCCTTAAATGCCAAAAAAAGATTATTCATGAATAATCTGCCATTCCAAATCGTGGAAGTAGTCGAGGTAATCGCGTCACCAAAAGGCAAAATAAACAGCAACTCCTCTCTGATGCGAGCAAGTCAATGACGTGTGAGCGGTGGGAGATGACATTTTCCTTAGACGGCACATGAAAAAGACGAAAAAAATGGGACAACGAATAAACCAATAGGTGGATCAATTCAGAGGGGGTGAGAGGGTGGACGTGATGGAGAGAGGAAAAAGGATACGGAGGAAAAAAACAAACAAGGTGATTAAAGAGATTAAAGCTTGATGCAAAGTGATGAAAATTATGGAGGAGGGAAAAAAAATCCTCTGGATGATAAAGCCAGTTTTTGTTTTTAGTCCATTCTCTTTGAGTGCTTGTGTGTGTCTGTCCGCGAGAATAAGTCAGTTCAGAAAGATAGGGAGGGAGAGCGAGAGAGAGAGAGGAAAGGAGGGCAGAGGAAAAGGGAGGCAGAGGAGTGTATGAACACAGATGACACCCCGACAGAACGGACCATAGCGGCTCACAATGGCGCTTTGAAACGAGCGGCGCGTTGCCGCTCGTGAATTAGGCCTTTGCTCGGTTCAACCTTCACCCGACAGACGACGGGTATAACGAGGAAACTTGAACGCACCTCAGTTCGATCACAACGCACGTTCCCTCCTACAGGACCAAATGTGGAATTTGAACGTCACTCAATGTGCATGACGGCAAACATTTAACAAAAAAAAAAGGACATGTGAGGAGGACGGTGTGTGACAGAATGGGGGGGGGGGGGGGGGGGGGGCATTTCAGACGCTTTAATGGAAGAACAGACTTTTGTGCAACATAGAGATGAGGCGACTGGAGACTGGTGCTTGCTTGATGAGTCGCTGGGGTCTTGGTTTGAGGAGAACAAAAACAAATGTGAAAACCAAGTCAGAAAACACTGACGTTACAACATGAAAGGGGGAGAGTGACGTGAGGATGACATGGCATGAGGCAAGAGTCAGCTGAGAGCCGGATGGGAGGGGAGCCGTGGTTACACCAGAGCTAGATTGTAGGCCAGTGTGCGTGTGTGTGTGTGTGTGTGCGTGTCAAGGTGTGCTTAATATATGTGCACCCCACACAAAACACCTCGCATACACAGACAGGGAACAAAGACTTTGAGACAGACACTGAACACTAAGTAGACCTACCTATGGTTAGAATTAAGAATCGCCCAAAAAAGATGCATAGGGTGGTGGGAGGAAAAAAGAGAAGGAGGAAATAGGAAATAGGAAAAGGTACAAAAGTGAAAAAGGCATAAATAGAAAATACAAGCAAGCCAATTAAAATGTCTCTATAAAGAGGGGGGGGGGGGGGTAAAGCAAGGAAATTAAAACACTGGTGGAGTCAAAAAAGTAGCCAAAGTTACTGGTGGACAGTGAGCGGAGTGGTGAGGAGGAGGAGGAGGAGGAGGGAGGCGGTGAAGGGAGGAGGGAGCGTGGGCTGCACAGCGATAGAAAGGGCTGGCAGCGATAGCAATGGAGAGGGACGGAGGAATGAATGAAGGGAGCAAAAAAAAGAGAATATAGGGGGCAAAAAAACGGAAAAAGATCCCCCTCCTCTTTCTCTTTCTCTTTCTCTCTGCCTCTCTCTCTCTCTCTCTCCCTCCTTGTCTGGCTCATAAATGGCAGAAATTGTTGACCAGGTAAATGGCGAAATAGATGAGGAGACAGAGGACCGAGAGAGCAACCAAATGAAAAGGTAAAGCACCTCCCAGCAGCGCGATGAGGAAAAAAAAGAACAAAAAACGAAAGAGAAAAGCAAATACTCCAGTGGCCTCCGTTGTCTCCAGTCTATGTGTGGAAGGGGGGATTGGCTAGTGCCAGTTGTTCCCCTTCCCCGGCTGCCTTCTGCTTTCTTCTGTCTCTCCTCCCAAAAAAGACTTCCCATCCAGATGACCAAAAAAAAAAAAAAAAAGAGAAAGCAGACACAGATGTCCTTTTTCCTCCCTCTCAACTCTGGTCTGATATCACGTGCCACTCACACAGGTTAGACATTGTTGCGGCCACAACGCACAGTATCACCAATATTGCTCAGTTGGGAGGAAAAAAAAAAAAAGGGCATTTGGTGGCGGCTGCTAGTCGAGCGCTGCCTGCCTCATGAGGAAGCATACTGAGCTGGAATTGCTATGTCTCCCCCTCTCTCCCGCCCATCCCTGCGAAAAAGATGGGAGGAAGGGAGGTGGGCCCACTCGCTGCATTAGTATTCATTGAAAGAGTGTGAGAGAGAGAGAGAGTGTGAGAGAGAGAGATAGAGAGAGATGAGGAGGAGGAGGAGGGGGAGAGGGGTGCCTCTTCCAACAAATGTCGAGGAACCAAAACCGGTGTGCTAAACTGATAAGAGACTGGCTCCCCCTAGAGTCAATCATCGATACACAAGCTCAGATAACTGGAATACACTGTAGCGTTGGACCAACCAGTCTGATGACCTGCGGCCTGCACTCAACGAAACGCCTCACAATCCCACCTCTCGGGGCAAAATGTCACCGCTGCAGTGTCACTCCAACTGCACAACGCGAGTGCAATCCACCCACAGACCAGGTCAACGTTTCTCTCGGTGTTTCTCACCTTTGTGAGACAAAGCACCGATAATCTCTTTACGCTGTGCACACTCTCCCAAACAAAAAACGGACAAAAGCGTGAAGAGGAATTTTGGTTTGGAGCCCGTGGAGTTGTGAACAGCAGACCCGGTCCCCCTTTTCTCTTCTGCATTTCGCCCTCAGCTAAACTCAGTGTTGCTATGGTGACAGATGACTGCTCTCAAGTGTCCAAATCAAAAGCTAGCAGCACACACAGAGAGAGAGAGAGGTGGTCAACAGCACTCATTCAGACGGTAAAGGCTGCAGAGTGTCTCCACATTATGTCTCTGTCGAAATATGTTTACCTCGTTTCTGCCACCAGGAACGTCATTTACTGAAATATTAAAACCATTACATGCCCACAAAGACGACACACTACATTGTGTACACTCGGCCTAATGGACGGCTTGTACTCAACAAGAGAGCGAGGTAACCCGCACTCTTTTGTTTTATCCTCATTAGGGAATAAGTTGTTTCCGATTGATTCCCTGATTGTTATTTACAGTAAAGAGGACGAGGGAGACGCTGACAGATCGGGAAAGAAGATATGATTACAAGGTCTCCACAGTCTCCCTCCGTCTCCTCCGCTGACCCGTTTATCAGACAGTGATTACTTAACTCACAATAAAAACTCAAGCCCAATTGAGCTTACAGTGACAAGGTGGCGTGTGAAGACCGCAACATTTCAGGCGAGCTCTGTTCGGCATTTTAATCGTGCATCAGCACATTAAGAAATGACCTTACAGTGAAGTTGAAGGTGGAGTCCGTGTGTCCTCAGATGGGACAAGAGGACAAAGCGGTGCAGCTTGAAGCTGTCGCTCCTCTTGGCCGAGCTTGGATGGACCCCCGCCAAAAACAGTTAGGCCTGTGGTTCCTTGAAGCATTCAACAGACTCTGCTTGACCTTTCCCCAAGTTTCAGACATCTCTGAACCTGGATTTGAAAACACAATCACTGGATAAAAAATGATTATTGGACAACGGTGGCAATAAATATCACGGTTGACATTATTTTTCTTTCCTGTGTTTAACCAGGGATCTTACATGTTCTTTTCCTAATCAGCCTACATGCTTCTGCACATGGGAGCTCTCAGTATACAGTCACTGCAATCTGCTTCAGTGGAGCAGCTGGTTCAGCACTTTAAACACTTTTACAGCAGTTGGAGAGAAACGTCAGTTGTTTGGTTCTCAAAGTGTTTTCATTAGATGTTAACATGCTCTTACCCTGGGCTCCTACAGCGGGATTACGACCAGGGACCGTGAAACACAAGAGCTGGTGGAGAAGTTGTCAAGGAAGGTGGAGTTAGTTTGGTGAACACTGGATGACAAATACACTCAAAATATCCAGTTACGCTGCACATCTACACATTTATTTACATGCGTGTGTGTACACTTTAAATTCAATGCAGGTTACCTTAAAACTGTTCCAGGTAGGAAATGTTCGTCGAGAAGAAGAGTGTGTCGTAAATGTCTTAGTGGGACATATCGCCACCTTGTGGTCGCTTTACGGTACTCTGCTCGACTGTGCGGTGTTGGATTGAGCATGCCTGGCTGCACGAGCCGCACCATCACAACACGGTTCAGAGATGGCAGCGCTGTCATCACCGCTACGAGCCTGCCGAGGAATACTAAAAGAACTACGTGCACTCCAAGGACCGACCTATAAACGCTCACTGGCTTACAACTATGTAATGGAACAGTTCCGTAAGAATAAGGTGAGTTTCCCAACAACTTCGTTTCAGCTAACGTTAGCCGCGTTAGCTAACTACCATAACAAACTGCATGGGAGGTGCGTGGCTAGCGTTAGCTAACCGGTTAACTCCTAACGGATAACGTTACCGTTTTGCTAGTTAAGTGGAAATAACGTTCGCCCTTCAGCCGTTGACAAGCGTGGAAATAACGTGAACACCCAACACGACACCAGAGTGTGTCATTGCTTACTTTGTAATCTGTAGCAGCAAAAGTTCAGCGCAAGGTGACTGTGAAGTAGAAGGACATTAGCAGCTAACGAGCCTTAGCATAGCTCAGAGTTAACACCACACGCAGGTGATAGAATAATATGTTTGGTTATTAAGTCACTAACTATATACGTTAATACGCACACCAGAGTGCAGCCTGCTTCATTGGATTGATTCATTAATTATGTGTAAATGATCGTCATTATTGTCACAATGCCCCGAAGTATGTCAAATAATTAAGGCAGGTTCACTAGATTTTAGGTTATCAAGGAATTTGTACTCATCCGCGGGATTAAATAGACACTTGCAGCAACGTTTCAAAATATTTGATCTGAAGCCTGATAGTTTGTAGAATTGTTTAAAATTAATTTAGCATGACCACGTTCATCCTCTCATTTCTCTGTCAAGAGAAGCCCTACATTTAACTCCATGTTTATTTAAATTACTACAACAACCACTCTTTGTAAACACAGTATAGCTGCTTAAGCATATAGGCTCAAAGCTTGCATTATGTATGCTTGGGAGAGCGTGGCTCACCAGGCCGGTCCAATGCATGAGCGGTCACTGAAGCACAATAGCTTGGAGCAACTCTTGCTTGTCAGGGTGCGTTTGTCCCGGCCCCGGAAAGACCCCCAGGCACTGTAATGCATATGTGACACTCTATAGGGACTGTGCCAATGCTTACTGTCCATGCGGTTGTCACTGGAGTCATTGATAACTCCTTGTTGTCCACCAGCTAGACCTTAAGGCTTTCGCTTCATAAATGCTAACTTGATTTAATCTTTTTTCTCTGGTGACTGATTTAGTGAACGAAGCAAAACAAATATGCACGTTGTCCGGCGTTACGATCCGCTTCATCGTTTGATCTTCGCTTATATTTTCTTTTCCCCTCTCACAGGTAACGGGAGAAAGGTACTGCCGAGCCCAGCACGAGGCAAGCCACGACTCGCACACATACCTGTGTTTGCTGGCGTCCACCAGGACCCACATGGCCCTGCACAACCTGTACCACGGCAAAGGAGAGATCAGCATAGAGCAATCGGCTGGCCTGGTGGGGCTCAGGTTGCCCACTCAGCCCGGAGGCAAAGGCTGGGAGAAGTGAGGACATCGGGAGGGCGCCACGTCGGAAGGAAAACTTGACCTCTCTGTGGCTGAATCATCTGGTCTCATACGATTCCCCTCATGAACAAGTGAACTGTAAAGTGGTTAAATGTTTGACTGGAGTCTGGCAGACGGAGAGATCGTGCCATCACGGACAGCTTCGAGGGAACTCGCCTGTTTATTCCTGTTGTGTTGTTCCACCAATGTTCAATATGAGGATGATCTGACCTGAGAGTGTTTGAAGCAACTGTGAAAATGTATACTATGATTAAAATAAATCAGTTGTTTGGCTGTAAATATACTACCGCTTGTCCACACTTTCTTTTGTTTGTGTTTTGGCATTTTTCCTAACTGTAAAAAGGCAAAAGGAACCATTCAAATGGACTGAAAGTACATTTTTATTGTTATTCATTTAGATATCAGTCACAGTTTGTTTCACACGTGATCACACGTTATAACACATTAACAAATAACCTGCTCGCGTATCAATTAAACTGCAAGTTAAATCCATATATTGATGCATTTATTTGCTAATCAGATAAAACGAAACTCATTGAGAATAATTAACATACGTTGTCTGTTTGAATGTAAAATAGCGACGAGCTCGGTGAATTCATATCTTTGTTTTCACAGCTATTTGCCCATTTGTTTGTGGGAATATTAACAATTTGTCCACTGAGGCATAAACCACCTGCCACCTTCTGGCAGTTTTCCACTCTCATGCTTTTGTATGAGTGCGTGTTGGGATGGACTACAAACATGAACATATAAGAATTATAGAATAGCCCTGCAATAAGCATCAGTTAGATGAAGCTCACATTGGATTACTTTTGCTGAGCCTTTCCGCAGGTATTCATAATACTGTAGTTAAATCAAACATCTCATTCAGAGTATTTCAGTCTTTGACGGAGAAGTTTAAAATCATCACATTGCTACAGCCGGCTCTCTGTTACCTTCCCCCTCTTGTCCACAGCTCCCTCATACAGAACCTCAGCTTTCCTGACCCTGTGTTATCCACCTCACTTCTTTTTTTTTCCATTAAATCTGCCCTTCCCCGTTTCCTCGTTCTCTCCAGTGGTGACTAACATCGCCTTCAGTGTGCATTTAAATAGACTAACCCTGAAGCAAATCAACGCACAGTGACACAGGGAGTAAGACCCAAGCGCTGCTCCCAAACACACACACACACACACACACACACACACACACACAACCCTGGAAACGAAGTCCAATGCATCCTGACAAACTAACAGCTTGAGTCAAAATTTGTATTGCGCAAAAAAAGCAGGATGTAAATGTGCTTCTCGACTCCCCGCTGTCTTATGCATCGTGGAGCAGACAGCCACGACAAACAGAATGAGAGGGGAACCATAATAAAAGCTGAGTGGCACTGGAGCTTAGGCTAATTTTGAGGAGGTGGGTGTGTGTAGGAGGTGACTGTATACACTGCGATGCAGCATCTCTCAGCAGGAGAAGACAATGTATGTCAGCAGCAACCTGAACGGATCTGAGGGCGGCGTGATGCCCCGAATTTAAGCGAATTTAAACGTTACCGAGTGAAAGGTGGTGATGTAAGTGAGCGTCCAGCTGGTCGTCAGGGAGAGGAAAAACTAAAAGCGGAGGAGGGCGGAGACACTCACGCCCGTCACAGTGGAGGCTGGTTTGTTCGCGGCAAAAGGGGCGAGGAGAGGAGTCAGCATCACCAACTTCTGCCTCCGAGAGAGAAAACGGCATCTGTTGAGAGGTCTGCGGAGGAACAAGGCGCGCGCTCTTCTCCGGAGGAGAATTTGCGCTTCGGAGCATCTGGATACTGTTACTATCTCTTATTTATCAAGGTTTTTTTTAATTTTCTTTAATTAGGGAGTTGGACGATCACACAAGGGGGCGAAAGTTGCCGTGCAGAAGAAAAAAGAAAAAAAGCACGGGGACGAAAAAAGGGAGGACGCACAACGGAGCACAGGAGCGGAGAGAGGAGAGGTGACCCGGCCGAGGCGACATGTTTGGCATGCTCAAGAACTCGCTCTTCGGAAACACCGAGGAGACCGAATATAAATTGCTCAGCAGCGAGACGAAGGTAAGCAGCGCGCGGACACCTGTCAGAACACACAAAAAAAACTTCGTCACTCCGACATCTCTAAAGATTAGCTGCAAATTCTGCGCTCTCCGTGAGCTGAGTAGTGCTGCTGCACCCAACAGGCGCACTTCTGTTTGCGTACCTATTCCATCCATCTCTCTTAACGCTAACAGTCATAGCAAATTGCGTTTGCAACAGTCGGGGACTTTCGCCGTGTTTTTTCGTGATCACAACCCTCCGTAACCTTGACTGACAGGCTGGCAGTGAACTGCTTGTGACCTATAAAGATGCCCGCTGAGCCGCAGTGTGGGGCGAAGCAGCCAGAGGTCCTCCGCCAATCAGCGGCCCGCAGCGATGAATACAGATGGTGATGCTTTTTGAGCTTTATGTAACCTTAAGAAAATAACACACGCACACACACACACGCGCGCGCACACACTAAAGTCAGAAAAGGTTTTCCCATCATGACATTATCTTATGTGTGTGAGACACAGAGGTCCTGCGCGCGCGCGTGTGCGTGCGTGTGAAACCACAGGGGCCCACGCTAACTGACCCCTGGAAGAGCGTGCAGATCAGACGTGATTGTGGTGAAACCGTGGGCTCAGATAAGGACCGGCCGTGTTACACTTGATACGCGGACCGTCGACGACTGACGTCATCGAGGAGCAAGGGCGTGCCCTTTCCCGTGTCAGCCCCCCCCCCCCCCGCCCCATGTTACGTTCATGCAGCCTATACAGTATATATTGTGTTTGCCTATAATTGACACATGCACACTTGCATTCCAGTAAACAAGCAGTGATGCGTGCTGTTCACTGAGGCCACGCCTCACAGCCATTTCGAGGTTCTTCTCTCGTGCCCCGTTGACCCGCAGCGCACTACTGTAAATGTGCATGTAGCCATGCAATGTCACGGTTGGCACTGGGGTTGGAAATTGGCTTTGTGTGTTTTATCCCTGAATAGCAGCTCACTTTTGACTTGGGGGGGGACACGATCCGTCTGATCCGTTCTGACACTGACCACTAACAGTTATTGTCTCAATCTGATATTTTTGATTTCAAGTATAAACACTCATTTAAAAAGAGGACAAAGATGATTATAAATAATGATCACTGATCCACATGCAGCATGATGTCAAAGGTCACCGCGGTGCCCACGCCTGTTCTCTAAGTGTTCATTAAACAGCCTTGAGCTCGAGGCTCATCAAATATCTGGACCTGACTGACTATTGAAATCAGAGCTCCACACCTGATCCGTGCAGCAGCCGCCTGACTCCGACACCCTACACTCTTAATTAAAACTGACACAGAATACAGAGGAGTTGGCGGGGTGCGCGCACACACACACACACACACACACACGTACCTATGCACACACACGCATGACAGGATGATGACGACATGGAGGCGGAGCTCAGTTAGAAGCTTGCAAACGACTGTAGATTATTTTAGCGGAACATGAAACGGCAATTTAACAGTCACATTGATGATAAGGGCTTTTGTGCACTCTCCTCCGGCAAGGAGTAATTACCGGTGTAGAGGACGGCAGGAGGCAGCAGCTAAACACACACAACCTCACACATACAGTACCGACATATTAATTGCACTGCTTAACTGAAGTCAGGCTCTTCTGTCTCGGTATGTCACCCGTACACAATGTTAATGGTGGTCCCGTTGACAAGCCACACGGAGCAGAGCCCTTGTAATAGCTATGCGGGAGCCGGGGTACCTGACACAAGTTAGAGCTCCGTGATAACATACTGCCGTCTCGTATGTGCTGGGGGACGAATATACTGACGTGTCGTGTGATTACAGGACCTCGGGAGTGAGTTACCAGCGGGGTGGTATAAACAAAATAAATAACACACGTGTAGAAATTGGAAAACATTTAAATCACTTGCATGATATTTTGAGAAGCCCACGTAAGGATGAGCACATGCAGTGGAAATGAACACCGGAGCGTGTTTCCATTTCTTTCTTTTTTTAAACCACATCATCTGCAAATTTATGAACTATATATTTGACAGAAGCATCTCATAGATTGATGGTAAACACTGTCAGGAGAACGCACCACAGTGACATCAAAGTCCAACGCTCGAAGACATGGTACAAACAAACACGGAGCAATACACACGGTAATCACATTAGTGGGGACGAGGAGCTGTATTTGAAACCTGCATCGCAGTCTCTGCTTTGGCCAGATTCCTTCAAAACCTATTAAAGTCACTGCACAGCTGAGCAGCACAGCTGAGTGACCGCGCTCGCCCCACTCAAATCATATTTAATGCAAAACTGTTGCATCTGTTGGAGCTGTGTGTCTGGAGGCGGGGGATGTGTTTGTGTGTGTGTGTGTGTGTGTGTGTGTGTGTGTGTGTGTGTGTGTGTGTGTGTTATGTAAGAGATCTCTCGGCCATTATTCTCTGCAGGCTGACTGAACCATGCAGAGCAGAAGAAGAAACTAAATCAAATCAGTGTAAATACGTTTCATCTGCATCTTATTATTTGGCTGCCGACATTGGTTCCACACACCTACGCATGGGTGCAGTCACACAAACACACACACACACACACACACACAGTTATTACCCAGCCAGTTCAAGGCTTTCGTCCTTTGGAGCAGATTGTGAACTTCAGTGTGTCAGAGGTGAATCACATCTGAGCTCAACCTCTCCCATACGTCCAACCCCCGGGAAGAGAATGACCCGTGTGTGTGTGTGTGTGTGTGTCTGTGTGCATGAAAGAAACGTCTGCATTTGTGCACGCCACGACGTGTAGCTGTGGTTGGCCTGGCTGATGCCTCAACTGTTCCCTCCCCCTGATTTTTTCCCCTTCTCTTCCCCAGGATGGAGTGAGCTTTGAGGTGCGGCGGTACGATGGGGCCAAGTACGCCGTCGTCTCGTCTGAGGGCCGATCCTTTGACCAAGTGACGGGGGAGCTGGTGAGGAAGCTGCTCATGTACATCGGTGGGAGCAACGAGCAAGGTAGGATACGTTCACCGATAGTGAAGGACTCGTGAACTGCCTCTGATATCGGTGCTGTTCCTCTCTCAAGCTAATAAGTGTCATGGATTTATTTTATAATCACATACATAAGAAAAGTATGAAGCAAGAGTACTAATATTTGGAAAGAGGAAAGGCACTTAGGGTCATTTAAATGGTGGCCAGTCTTAACGGAGGCCTGAAGCTGAATTAATCAGCATCAAAGATGGGACCAACATATGTCTCCATCCTCTCTTTGAATAAACAAACTACTGCTCCACTTTAAGCTGTCCCACTAGAGATGGCTGAGCTTTATTGGAGGATAAATCTGAATAACGCTCAGACACTTATATCCTTTGAGGTCACATTTCCCCGCTTTAGGTCAGCAGACAAACAGAAACTCAGCCAACTAAACGAGCAGTCTGAGATCTGTAGGCCTTAGTGCAGAATCCTCATTTAATCTGTTTGCTGTTCACAGAGGTGCGCGTTACAGTCTTACATTCCTGTCGTTGCTATTTGCATGATGATATTACGTTACGCTACACAAAAATCACACAGATCCTGACCTTTAGATTTGGGTGGATTGCTTTAGGGAGTTCCTCTCCTCTCCGGTCGTCGTCCCCCCTCCCTCTTTACAAACTCACTTCCTGTCTCACACTGCCGTCCGCTCAGGTGAGGCCATGGGCACGGCAGCACCCATCATCGTCACAGTGTACCCACGGAATGACGGTGTCCTGTCTCGCCGCTTGGTGGTCGCCATCCGCATCCCCTCCAGCTACCAGCTGAGCCCCCCGACTCCCACCGACAGTGCCGTCAAGATCGAGGAGCGGCCCGGCATGACCGTCTACACTCTGTAGGTGTCATTTAAAGTGTCTCGTTACGCAAGGAGCACGATTTAACATACCTCACCGCTCTTAACCATCCACCAAATCGTCTTTCTTTTTGTTCGCAGGCAGTTCGGAGGCTTCGCTGGGGAGACCGAGTACCGAGCAGAGGCCTTGCGTTTGACGCGCACGCTGGGTGAGACGGCGCCCTTCCAGCGCAAGCAGTACTTCTGCTGCAGCTACGACTCACCGCTCAAGCCTTACGGACGCCGCAACGAGGTGTGGTTTCTCCAGGAGGAGCCGTAGGGGCCGGTCCGTCAGATCCGAAGTCAAATCTCACGCCGAGTCCTTTATTCGACCTTAATTACCCCGTCACTTACGACAGTCCTGTAGCTCCAACAGTGCTCGATTGATTGGTAAGAGCAATGTGGCGACTTAATAGACCTTTAAACCCAAAATGGACAGACACTACCCATGTTGCCTTTACCCATCAGATCTTCTCACTTGTACAGTAGCTACACTGTTGTTAGGTGTTCAGGCCATGGGGAGGATTTAGAATCAATGAGTCATCGTCACGTCTTCTTTAATTTAGTTTCTAATTTAACCTCAGCCCTCGCAGCTCTGAAACGAGGCGTAATGAGAGCGATTAAAGGCTTCTAGGCAAATGTAGTGTTGAGAAGTGAAGGTATTTCGTGGTGTTTTCATCTGAACGAGTTGCATCACTGCTGACAGATATCTCGAGGAAACGACCTTTAGATGGACTGGTATGCCACTGGCATGAGAACGTTATCCAAGTAACTCGGTGAATAATCTGCTGTAGTCTGAATTCAAATACAACTTGATTGACTTTTTCCATTCCTTTTAGAATTAGATGTTTGTCCTCACGGTTTAATAAAGTCCTTGTAGAACTCCCAAAAGAACAAACGGTAGGGTTTTGTACTTTTAATCTAGTTTACTATTTTGTGACAGCTACAGAGAAATGTAAATAATTAATCATGGTAGTAAAAAGCACACTTCCTTTTCCTGAGTGAAGAACTGGAAGAAAAAAAGAAAAAAAAAAAAAAAAAAAAACAGGAGTCGAGCCATTAAGTAGAAGTCGTCTTAATTAACGAGAGGACAGCTGGGTGGAAGCTAGCTAGCACTGCGTGTCGTTTTATGATTATGTGTTAATCCAGGCAGCATTCGTGTGTAGTGACTATTGTGTTTCAGCGCATGACGATGTCATCTTTATTTATTACGACTCTAGAAACGGTGTTATGGGATTTTCTTTTTCTGTGATGAGTAAATATAATGTTCAGGTTCAATAGTGTTTCACAACGTAATAAATATATTATTCAGTAAGAGTGCAGACAATTCGTCTTATTATTTTTCTCACACACACACACACACACACACACACACACACACACACACACACACACACACACACACACACACACTTTAAGATCAATTAAAATGTAAGATCAGACAAATGAAACATCAAAATTCAATAAATGACTAATTTATTAGATTTTAATTGACAGACAAAATTCAGCAAAAGGAATAAGAACTGCAAAAAAAAAAAAAAGATATTAATATACAGACATTTGATTAATTCAAGAAAACTTAAACAAAAAAAAGATTCTCTATCCACTTCAACTGTGTGCAAATAGTCCTTCAAACAGTTGTTAACTCTTCAGCCCACTTTAAAATCAGGAATAAATGGTTTTGCATTCAGAAGTTTCAACAGCAGACAAAACACTGACGGGCCCTTAGTAGAGCGCTGTGGCCCTGTAACCCCACACTGGTGTAATTAAACAGAGAGCAGAGTTCTGCTTTCAGCTCGGCGTTGCATACATGAATACAATAGAAGCTACTGTAGCAGTAGAGCGCGGGGTCATTCAGGTAAACCGCCCCCCCCCCCCCAGCTTGTCACCTTTAACCTTATTATGAGAGGTTGAATTATTGCACAGACATCCTGCAGACGTGTTGTGACAGAACGCCAGCTAATCCCCCGTTTTAAAACAATGCACTGCTCCTTTTCATAACAAAAACCTCGACTACATAACATCATATTATGATGGAGACAGGGAATGGAATCACTTGGTATGTAATGTAACTGATGCAGTGCAGGATCACACCGGGCTTATGTTAGGGAAATATGTATGAGAATACTGTATCACTAAAACACTTCAACCCAGGTCTGGTTTTGTATACGGACAACTACTCAATGCCAAACTGTATCAGAAACACACACACACACACCTTCAATGATACTGCAAAAATATTTAACCTTTTATAATAAGAGTAGCTATTGTTAAGAACTACAGGAACCGCAATCAAGAAATTGCCGGGTAATGTTTTGGTAATAAAAATCGGTCTGAAAATGATTCTGCCTCCTCCTCCTGTCAGCTCGCCACAAGGACAGTTGAGGTGCCCTTACTGTGCTAGAGAATTAGACGGAAATAAATCACCGAGAATGTTAACAATGATGATGAGTCTAGCTAGAGTTACAAGTCAATCCTGTTAAATGAACTTAAGTGTAAGCAAAAACGGTATTTAAAAGATGTAGTTGCTTTGTATGCTATTCCCGTATCCAAAATATCATTAATTCATTGGTGAATTATCACTGACATCTTTGAACCCTCCATTACTTGGATTTCCTTTGCTGTACTCTACGGTGGAGTAGGTCCTGTATCCTCCGACGTTACCCCTTGCTTTAGAATTTATTGAAGATACGGAGGAAGAGAGAGAGGAGTGTCGTTGAAGTGATGGTGCCCGAGCTTCAGTTGCTTTTCTTCTCAGGAGAGTTTGGATACGGTGCATATGGTGGAGGTCGCTCCTGCGTGGGAATAAAAAAATAAATAAAATGAAACAAACATGGTACAAGAGTGGAAGCCATGTCACTTCCACACAACTTTAACTGGGGGGGGAGACAAGTGAAGCAGCTTACCATGGGCATGTAGACATTGTGTGGGTTGCTGGGATTGTAATACGCACTGCCAGCCGCTTCCGCCGCCTTGGAGTTACCTGTGCATAGAAATGAGACGTGACAAAGACAGACTAGCATGTTTAGGAACAGACGCTACAGCTCCAAACACTGCGAGGGGGAGATGACGCGAGCAGCACAGTACTAGTTATACGAAGCACAACAACATGACGGCTCCAGGAATCATTGAGACTAAATCTACAGCTACAGGCACGGCACCCCCCCCCCCCCCCGAGGACGCACCGAGGCGATCGTCCTACTCAAGCTCTTCTCAAAATAGCAACATGCCAAATTGACATTCGCACACAGTGCACAGGGTGAGACCGTTTCACTGAAATCCATAAGGTGTTGTACATGGAGGTAGAGGGGAGATTGTTTATCCTTCGGAATTTTGATGTGTAGCGGATGAGACATCAGCACCCCTTTTTGGGTGGCGTGCAACGAAGTGATTCACTTTGAGGCAGACGGATTAGATCTGACAGGTGCAGTGACACAGACATACAGAGAGGAAAAATAAAGGAAGGCGGGAGAGAGAGAGAGAGAGAGAAAACAGACCTGGAGGTGGTGGTGGTGCTGTTGCTGCCCAGTTCTGGGGAGGTGCAGCCCAATTTTGGGGTGGTCCTGGGTAGGGGGGAGGCGGGGCCATGTAGTCAAATCCAGCTGGGTATATTCCTGGAACACAGAAGACAACAGGAGAAAAAAAAAAAAAAAGTGATGGAATTTCAAGATCAAGGAGGTTACAGTCTGTGTGAGCAATTAGTTACACAGCAAACAGAAAAAAAACATGAGAAACAAGGGGGGGGAAAAACTAAACGCAAGGTTTTTTTTACTTATGTGCATTGCAGACATTTGATAAAAAATGTGTATAAAAAAATAAATAAAGTGTGTGTGTGGTGCAGGCTATAGTCATATTACAGTAGTGGATGCTGTACCTGCAGCAGCTGTAGGAAGGGGGTAGCCCATGTTTGCAGCAGCAGGGTCAGGGCCCTGGTAGAATCCATTCTGCTGGGGAGGGGACGGGTAAGGATATGCAGGAGGAGGCTGAGGTGGGCCGTAGCCGTTCATCGGTCCAGGTGAAGGATAGCCGAATGAGGCAGCACCGTTTTGTGCAGGAGCGGCGCGAGAAGCTGAAATCCAGCAAGAGAAAAGAAAGAGTAAACAGGACTTTCTAAGCATTATGGCTGTTCACTTTAAAAAAACGTAACTTTGACAGTTGTATTTTTACAATGTGGTATTGCTACTTTGGTGCAGGATTGAAATAATATTAAGGAGCATAAAATGAATATCTAGCATCATAAAACGAGGGACACATGGATCACAGAAACTAGCATACAAACCATTTGTGGCCAGTTTGAAGAGATGCTGTCCCACCTCTATGGCTCCTCCACTGGGGAAGGACATCTTGAAGTGGGCCTGGCCCTCCCAGCCACCTGATGAGAGAGACGACTACAGTTAGAACAAATACAGAATCCACACTTGTGTTTTTATAGTGCAGTCTCTTCGTGTTGACAACAAATCAAATCATACTGGTTAAAAATAAAAAACAAAAAGGCCACCTACCATCAGGCTCAGCTGACACTGTCCCTTTAATGTAGTTTGCGGCAAAGACTGGCTGCTCAATGCTGCAGCCCTTCATCCGGTAGTAGGGGAACATGGCTGAACCCAAGCAATCCTTGGTATTACTGGACACAAACATCAACTACGCCCAGTGGATGAGGGAAGAGAGAAGAGAAGGATTGGGGAGAGTTACTACAGGACGTATAGGAATGTGAACACTGCCAACCTTCCAATCAATCAAGAAGACAGCAGAAGCATTATGTTTAATATAGTTGATGTAATTGTACCCTGTATGGTGTGAGGTAAATGGTGCCCTTCTTGGTCCCTCTGAGCAGGTCTGTCTTGCCGCTGACATCGCTGAATGACAGCTCCACGTTCTTACATTCCCTTAAAACACTGGGAAAAGAAGCAGCAGATGAAAACAAAGTAACCTGTTGCAGCAAACATCTACCGATGCAATCATATTAGAGTATTAATGTGCATGCGAGAATTGTTCGGAACTACTGTATTTAACAATGTGCAGGTAACCTACTTCACGCGACATAAAATAACAGTTATGTCAACATTCACTCGAAAGCTACCGCTACTTCCTGTTTTGGTTGGCTAACGTTACAGGTTAGCCATCTTGCTTAACAGCTAGCTAGCTAAACCAATACGCGGAGGCCATGGAGTCGGCTAATAGCAGCATCATAAAACCTCAGTTTAAAGCAGCAAACACCATATTTGAGTTGCCCCAAAACGACATACGCGGCGAAGGCAAACGTCAACAATGGAACAAATGTGTTAGCTAGCTATGCTAACCAGGCCAGCTAGCGGGAGGCTAGCTGATGGATAGCATAATGTTGACTACGCACTGGAAAGTAGAAGGTAAACAAGCCGCAAAGAGAGGCGACAGCTGGCTAGTCGATACAACAAACACCGTGGACGTAATATAATACACGTACCTTTCCCCGTTGTTTATCAGAACGCCACCGTTTTGCGAATGATTCCGGTTCAAAGCCATGTTTGGGAGACGTCTCGTCCTCGCCTGCTTTCCGTGCTGAAGTCTGCTCGTCAGCCCGACGGGGATGCCTCAAAAACGTCACGGACGTTACGTCATGGCCACGACGTGGTTTAACGACTCGTGATTTACCGACAGAACGACGGTCAACATCATTAAGCACACGGACTCCTGTGTCCTGATGGAACTTGATCATTTTGTTCATTGTTCCACTTCTGATCGAGTTTGTAAATAGTTTGGTCCAATTTAATTTAAGTAAGGCATCAGTGTTATAAAAACAAAACCATGATATTTGAGAATATGCGTCTTACGTAAAGGCGGAATCATCATGTCATTGAATCCCATAAGTAATGAGGAATAACATGCTTTATTAAATAGATGAAAGCCTGTAGACGCGGATTGATATGCAGTTAATTGGTTTCAATATCATGCAGCTGTGAATGAAGGTTTAAAATGGTGTATGTAATAGTTATTAGATGAGTACAAGCATTGCCATAGGGAGAGGGAGAGAGGTTGACAAGACCTTTGAGTTACGCAATAATCTCATTTAATAGCTCACCTGAGGACACGTGCATGCGCTCATCGTGATATGTATTATTTAAACATTGACCTTTCTATCAATTCCCAGCTCAGTCTGACCTACTTCTCAACGCAGCTTTAACCCGGCAGCCATTCAGGGCGTACAACTGTGACATCATTTCAACCTTCTTCTCTTTTATTTGATTTTTTTATTTATTACATGAATGGCAACAAGTACATACCTACACGTGGTGACGCTCTCGTGCGTTGGCGGAGGACGACGCAGGCTTTGAACTAATTAACTCTTAATTAACAGAAGTCACGTGACCCCCTTCCTCGCGTCAAATGAAGCACGTGACATGTCCGATTGCAAAAACCGTGAAATGATTTCTCACCGTGCAAACCGTTTATTGACTACTTTAGTTGTTGCCGTCGTGGCTCAACACTGCCGGTGTTTCTCAACCGTCCAGGTGAAGAAAACACCTGCGCAGCTCGCCATGCCTGAAGTCACGTGCTTTAGTGGAAGGATAAGAGCCGTTTTTGGCCCGCAGGTCAAAAGTAATATACACATTAGAGGTGAGATCGCGTTATTTGTTGCAATTCTATGTTTCCAACCCCTGAGTTGACAAACATGGTTGGAAATGGTTTCAGTTAAGCGCTCATACAGTCGTTTAATTAATCCCCAAATATGCTCTCAACATTTGCATTGGATCTATCAATATTATATAGTAATATTTTACTTTGTTGTATTCTCAGACATGACAGGGGCCGTGATACCGGTGCTTAAATCTGATGAGTCCTGTGGAGTGAGTCTGGGCAGAGGCAAGAACCAGAACCTCTCCTTCTTGAGCAGATATGACAGCTGCTACGCAAGGATCAAGGTAAAATAAGGGACTGTATGACATTTAGTGAGGTGTAGGAGAGAGGGGCTGAACATTGTGTGAAAAACTGCAGCACCTTCCCCACAAAATCATTAAGAAATAATAATATCTGTAAGAACAATGACACATTCATGGAGATGTGTCGACACAAGCTTCTTCAACCCCCGACGCGATATGGAAATGTGCATCCCATTTTCTGTCCACAGAAGTCCACAGAAGGGGGAATATAACGATGCCATTTGTGCGCACATGTAAATGCAAAATAGTGCGTATGGCTTGTGAACATCCACATTGTGATGACCTTTTGATCCGCAGGGCAGCAAAGTGGTCATCCCTCTGCAGGTACAGCTGACAGGAGAGGGTCGATGGCTGAGGGTAAACATCAGCTGTCCTCTGATAAAGAGACGAAGAGAGAGGACTCGACTGACCCCAACACGTGAGTGGAGACAGCCGATGAGCGCAACAAGCTTATTGACACAGTTATGTCTTCTATATCTGCAGCCGGTGCTCATCTTTTCATCAATCAAAACTTAAACTTGCTAATTTTCCTTTTGGAGCCTGGTGAAGAGTTCTGAATAATTTATTTTCGACCCTAAAGTGATACTATCGTCGTTTGCAATACAGAGAGGGTGTGTGGGCACAATTTGCTGCTTCCGTTTAGGACACTTACAACATGGCTCTTCTCCAGCATTACCTGGAAACTGCGACACAGAAAGAGCTCTACAACTGGCCTGTGGCCCCCGAAGCATTTCCAGCGACGCCTGCTACGAACTGGGATGCTGCTATGACGCTCGGGCATCAACCTGCTACTACAGACCCAACGGTAAGATCATCATGTAAAGCGCTGCTTACGTGGAAGGGATGAGGTCAAAAATATCCAGCTCTGACATTTCCTTTCAAATACGACCATGATGGTGAAACACGCTTGGTTTAAAGTGTAACGCATGCTCCGGTGCGTTGACTCTCCCTGCAGCCTGCTCTCTGGATGGACACTTGGTGTTCTCAGTGAAGTCCACAGACACAGACCCCCCCATCGATCCCAGCAGCCTCACAGTCAAGGGTCAGCCACAGTGTTCCCCCGCGGCCACCACCCCAGACACGGCTATCTTCAAGATCGGAGTTACGGACTGTGGTGCAAAGATGGAGGTAATGCTGCTCGTCAGGAGTCCAACATAAGATTATCTAGTATTTGGACAAAAGAACGCATTGTTTACAGCGCTTATTGTCTTACTGAAATGTTATCTCACGACATGAAAGCTTGATTTCACTGCATGAAGTAGTTGATGCATGTCTGAATCCTCTCCTTTTTTTTTTTTTTTTTTTTAGGTAGATAGAGACGTGAAGATCTATGAGGTGGAAGTGGAGGAGCCGCATACGGAAAATACAACCAAACATTCTCCATTTAGGCGAGTTATTTTTATTTTCCGATGCCTCGGACAGGTTAGAAAGGTGTACTGGCGATGACATGTTAATAAGTCTGGGGGTCTTTAGCGTCCAGGTCCGGTGTCAATACGACTCGATGCATGTAAAGCGTGCAGCAGACTTGCGGTCCTTCTTTCCAGTGACCAACCCGCCGCCTGCGATTGCACTGGGGACCATGAGAGTGCAGATGAGGATAGCCCAAGGTAATAGAAACGGATCACTCATCGTGTTGTGTCAAGTCCATTTTTAGAACTAAGCCTTAGCCACCGCCTTTGTGATGTCTTATTCCTCTAGACGCGTCCTTCACTTCCTTCTTTCCCGAGGACCAGCTTCCGATAACCTTTCCGCTGCGCGAGGCCGTATACGTGGAGATTTCCATCGCCCAGCCATCCCCGGACCCCACGCTTTCCCTGCGTATACGGGACTGCTTTGCCTACCCAGCGTCTAGACACTCCGCGTGGATGCTTCTCCACAACGGGTAAGGCGGAGGCCGCTGCAGCAGCAGCAACCTGAGATGACCTTTGAACCACTCACATGCGTTTCTCCTCCTGGATAGATGCCCCAACCCTCTGGATAACATGAGAAGCTCTGTCCCCGTGGGCGACCAGGGGAAGACCACCTCCCACTCCCAATTCAGGAGGTTTAACGTCAAGACCTTCGCCTTCCTGGACCCTCATACAGGCCATCCGAGTGTGGAGGAAGTAAGGTTATCACATCCACATTTATTATTTTTTTTTTAAATAAAAACAATGTGCGTCTCTGCAAATGTGCGTGATCTCTCACTTAGATGTACTTCTACTGTTGGGTGGAAATCTGCACAAACGACGTGGAGTGCGCGCAGCCTTGCGCCATCGTTTGTGAGTATATTACAGCACGTTTTTTCTTCTCGTCCACCTGTGTGAGCCGCGTTCAAGCGGTTTACTCCCACCTCTCCTCCCTCAGCATCTGAGGGTGAGAGACGGAGGAGAGAGGCGACGTCTTGGTCCGACCAGGTCCAGCTGGTCTCTTTGGGGCCGCTGCTGCTGGGGCAGAACAGCACTGAACTGGACGACGACGACCAGTGCGTGAAACAGAAGACGAGTGAGTCCTGGCTCGGCACATGGAGACTATAGTTAGCACGTGACAGTGGATCGTTGAAGTTAATGTTTTTCTCCGTTCCCTCAGTGTTTCAGGTGACGGCGTTTATTCTCTCTGGTGTCGGCGCTGCCCTGGTATTGATCCTGGTGTTCACTTTATGGTCGAGCGGCAGGAAGCGGCAGAAGGCAGAAGCACCGCAAGTTATTGAAGTTGACAAACTACCTCAATAAAACTTCTGACGTGCATTCAAACGTGTTTTTGTAGTTTGTAATTCATTTTAATTAATCAGAAAATCCAGAGCGGTCGTCGTTCATTGTGATCGCTTTCATGTTTTCTTAAATCAAGGCTGAAAAATTGGTTCAAATGGTTCCAAAATACTTTCTTTTTTTAATGATAAAATTGTCATTTTATAAATTGCCATTGGTACTGCAAGTCCCGTTTTTTTAAATCAAATTCTTTATTCTACCGACATCAGTGATTTCCCAGATGTCTTTTGTGAGGTGCTGGTAATTCAATAATGATGAAAAGAAGTCTGTCAGAATAATAGTTTATTGACACATAGAAAAGGCTCATGGTTATAATGTAGCTCAAACAAGCAGTGAAATCAGAGCAGTCGACTCAGTACGGTCTGAACTGTCTCTGTGCCCTCAGCAGAGCTATTCTCTGTTTGTCCTCCTCAAACTTTTTCCTTAGATCAGCAATATCTGGAAAAAAAATAAACAGAATATGTTTATGTGAGCCATAATAAAAGCGTTTCCATCTCCTTCACCCTACAGCAGGGACATATTCTAGCCTTCAAGATGAACAAAGTTCATTGGGTACTTACGTTCTTTCTGTGTGTTCCTGTGCTGCCAGGTGTAGAAGTTCAGGAGCTCCTTCCTCTTCTTCTTCCTCATCTCTTTCTGTAGGGTCCTCTTGTTGGCTGCCTCGCTGTGGGGGCGGCCCTTGGTGCCCTTGGGTCCCCTGGTGACTTTCACCCAGCCCTCTTCGTCCTCTTGCTGCTGCTCGGCCTCCTCCCTCTTCTTGTCCGCTTCCTGTAACGAAAGAAAATAAACACACGTTGAGGTCACAACATGGACTAGACGGGCGTAAGGAAGAGGAAGAGCTGCGCAGGTCTCACCTCCTCTTTCCGCTTGTCGTAGCCCTCCATGAAGGAGTCGACTATCTGCTGCAGCTTCTCCGGATGACTAAAGGACTCCGTGTACTGCTGAATCCATTCTGCCGTAAGAAAGGAAAACAAATGTCAAAAGCATGTTTTGTTTGAATATGATCAACAAGGATCTGGCTCACATTGAAGCCGTAATACTAGATCCGTATTTACAACATGACAAAATATCAAACCTTGCATTACAAGAAAGTAATGCCTCACTCACTCTGTGCTCCGGTCCTCACTTGACGCTGCTCTGTGCAGACCACCAGAGGCGCGTCGTGTGGGTGTGATTTAGCTGCGGACACACTGGAGGGGTTCTGGAACACGATGTAGCCCACTTTGAAACCCTGGAGGGGGGACAGACAGAGGCACACACGAGGTTAGATCACGACCTGGAATAGACTAGAAATAGAGAGTTTGCTTGTGGTGTTGCAGCAGAAAAAGAGCTCAGCAGCAATGCATGCCAACCTGTTTATCAGCCGGTTTAAAGAACCTGGACAGCTTGGGTCCGGACTCCTTTGAGGAGCCCGGGTGGTCCCTCAACTCCACGGACTGAACACAGCCGAACTGCGAGAACAGCTCTTTGACAACACCCTGAAAACAAACAGGAATGATAATGCAATTAACATCCTCATTGGACAACTCCTGTAGAGCACACAGCTGGCTGAATGAGCGGTACCTCTGAGCAGTATGGGGGCATGTTGAGCACAAACAGAGTCCGGTCCAGCGGTCTGTGGGAACTCTTCTCTGCTCGTACTTTGTGCTCCTTCAGGTACAGCTTGTGCTCAGAGACGCTGTCCGAGCTGAACCGCAAGGAGAGCTCTGCGAAGAGACACACGAGGGAAATACGTGAAGCTAGAGCCGACACATGCCTCGGTACAGTAACGTTTATCAGTAATTATCAGCCGTTCAGCGACCACCCAGACCGAGCAAAACCACAAGAAAAAGTTCCGTCCGACGATAAGTCGGTATGCTAGCAAAAATAATAAATGAATATTCTTATTTTTGTCAATTAATACCTGTGAATCCTCCGGGAATAATACAAGGCTGGCTACTGGCATGTTTCTTCTTGGACGGCGCCATTTTGGTGTGACCTTTCACACCGGAAGTACAACACAAACCAAGTACGGAATTTACATATTTAAAAAATACGAACACAACACAGATTGTAAATTAATTTTTAACGACGATGTATAAATATGTTTTTATTACCAGTGACACATTTCAAGAATTTCCCAACAAAGCCATTTCACCTTACATTTAAAATGAATCAGTTGTCGTCAGGTGTTATTACTTTTAGTGTGTGCTGCATAAACAATACTACATTACCATCTTCAACACAACCAGTAATAAAGACTGTCCCAAAGGCATTCGGCTGTTAGGTTTTAGTTATAAATTTGACTTCGACGTCCATAAGACAAGTAGCAAACAATCCAAATTTCATGGCTAAAGTAAATGAATAAAAAATTGGAATAACAGTGATAGCAATTGTAAATGTGTAACTTCAGCACTGGTCTGACATTTTTATAAAATCTAAATGTCAGCACAGCCTTTAGACTGCATCACGATCACATGGCAGGCAGGAAAGAAGAGTCGCAGACAACATCTACAAAGCTAAATATTTAATGGCGACATTTCAGACAGAGCCGACCTCTCTAGTCTCTTGACTGATACCCAGGAAGCAACAGAAAATCATTTACAGTCTTTGAACGTAAATCAGGTGTAATGTATACTAGGGAAGAATTACACATGTACTGCTTCAAAGTTCAACAACAAAGTAAAATCAGTCGCAAGTAGAGCACACGAGAATCTGGTTGCCACAAGGATGGTACAAACTAAACATCAACGTAGAATGAAAGTGGTTTACGGAAAACTGTGGTATTATAGTTTCAGTCAATCCCTGATTTAGTCACCCAAGACAGCGTCATTGTCATGCCTTATCAGAGAGACGTAGTATCTACTGTATGCTGTTGTTTCTTCTACTTTTAGTTTGTCTACATTCCATTGTATTTCTATGGTCTGTGTGCACACAGAAAACATAAGGAGGCAATAGACAACATAACTGCACACATCTGTGTGGATCTACAGAGCCTTAAACACAATGTTTCTCTCATAATGACAATGCTGCTGAGTATCAGGCTCTTTTCCATGCCTATTTTTTTGAGGGGGACACACAGGTGGGTGGAGATAAACATGAGTATTTAAAAAAAAAAAAACATTTCCACTGAATTGACAAAACAAATGAAAGAAAACCCTACACATCCAGTTTGATTTGGCATCCGCCACCACGTTGGATTAAAACAACAAATCACATCACACTTTCGTCCACTCGCCCATATCTGGAACACACTGGTAACATTTGGATGCCACAAAAACCAAGAACACGATTCGTCCCGGTCAGAGGAGTCATGTATATCAAATGTGTAAAAATCTGTTTCATATGAGACAATGTGGGCTGCCGGCTGTCGAGATGAAAACACGCGGTTTGTACGTGAAACACGGAGAATGGAGCAATATATGTTTTTTATAAACGAGACATTCACACTGGACACAAGCTATATCTTGATGCGAAAGGCAGTGGCCTGTGAGCTGGGGGGCTCCGCGGTGGAGGTGGACTGTGCAGTGGACTTGAACAAAGCCTTGAGGATGGTCTGAGGGTCCACCTCTGGGGTGGGCTGAGAGGAGGCTCGCTGACCGGCGGGGCGAGACAAGGAGGGGGGCAGGCCGTCTTTCTTTGTGCCGCTGCTTGCTCCTGGAGTGTCACTGAGCCTCCTGTTGGGAGTCGAGGAGAAAATGTCCCGAGATGACAAAAAGGTATAAAACAATATGCAGGGTCCCACTTCCCACTTCTTATTTTTTGTATATTCAATGTCAAAGTGAAGCTAAACCTAATTACTTCAAATTAAGTTACTTTTATAACAGCTCATGAGAAATATTCTACATAAAGTGCATACAAACACATTCAACAACAGATTCAAGTGAAGGACTGAAGCCCCGTGGACTCACAATAGAATGGGCTGATCCGAAGTGATGACATTTCCCTGAATATGAAGGTTACACTTCATGGGTTGCCCTGAGGGGGGGGGGGGGGCGGGGACGAGAAGAAAAGATAAGAACAAAGCAGAAACACCCAAACTCTACCAATCTGTGATGCTAAATACATCTAACTTGTCTATCCTCTCCGACAAACATACACATGCATGGCCCTAACCAGCGAACTCACTGTTGTAGTCATTGACCTGCATGCAAAACAGAAGCCAGAGCCCCAAAACCCAGAGAGGTTTTGACCCGAGCGCCCTTGCTACTGGCACTCACCGTCCAGGCAGCGGTTGTTGTACTTCCTGTATGCGCTCACGGCATCCTCTTTACGCACAAACACCACTTCGGCCACGCCCACCTTCACCAGCCGCGCTCGCTTCAAGGCCCCGCACACACAGAACAGTTCCTGCGGACGAACAGACACCGAATGAGTCATCACAGCACTACGGCGCTCACCGTTGAAAGATGGTATTAGCACACACCGTGTGATGTACTCACAACTATGTCCTCCTCAGTGACTCGGGGGTGCAGGTTGTTCACCGTGATTTTTGTCCCCTCCAAGGGACTGAAAGCAGGCTAGAAAGAAAAACACCACATGGTCAGGTCTATGAAGGGAAAATGACATTAAAATAATGTGTGCAAGCATGATGGTGAGGTTAAAACGCCTGTAAATCGATGTTTTCCCATCATTAGAGTTACAGCTATTGCACTCTTCTCCCCATAACGAAGTGGTCAGCTGACAAAAACAAAGACATCCTCGAACAATTACTTTATGTTAAGAAACCAACGACACAGATGTCCGTCTACTTGTATGAAATCCAACACCAAATACTGACATCAGCATCTGGATCAGATATTTTACTGTAAGAGCGCAGGAGAAGGGAAGCATAACGCAAGTAACAGCTGAGTAGGGGACAGGATTGAGCTCATAGCATGGACAAATATCCATATAATGGAAATTATTCAAATATTATTATAAAAACACATGTCTCGTATGTATTGTGGTTTTAAAAGTTACTCAGGAGCTTATCTTCCAAATGTTTACAATAACTAGTTCAACAATCCAAAAACAACAAACAGCTCTCAGTGCAAGCATTTCTAACTGGCTTTATAACACAGGCTACCAAAGGCAGGGATGGTCTGCACACTGAGCTACAGTACAGAGACAAGAAGGGGAATGTTTTACCTGAGGGGGAGCAGGAGCTGCTGTGCCGACTGCTGCCGTGCTTTGCTGGAGAGTCCTGGAGACCGGTTGTAAGGCTGCAGCGGAGGACCGGGTAGCAGCCATGCTGGGGTTGGGCCGGGTGGGGGCCACGGGGACAGGAGGACGGGGGGCCGTGTAGGCATCGTTTTTAACCACCTTGGTGATCGGGCCTGACATAGAGAATGTGGAGCTTGGGCCTGACATAGAGAATGTGGAGCCCAATGAACCGGGCTGTGTGAAATACAGGAAAGGGAAGGGATTCAGTAAATGCGGGAAACAGACACTGGATGAACAATAAAATGATGTGTTTCAGTGTCTGTGCTGATCAGATCAGCTGTCATGAAGCGGCGCTTACCCGTGATTGTAGCATATTATTAGCTGTAGTGATCTTCATTTGTTTACTGTGGAAGCCATCGTGCTCGTTTGAGAGAGGCTGTGGGAGACAAAAGCATCTATTTTCGTAACACGTTTTACAATCTTAGCTTGTAAACAAGGGACACATTATGTTCGCTATCAGGGGAATATTTTCATTAACACAAAAAGAACAGCTCTACCTGTGGGGCAGCACGTAGTCCACCGGACATCCCTACTGCTACTGGACGTTGCTGTAAAAAATAAATAAAAATAAACCATTAGAGTACAGCAAGCAGGTCAATGTGCTTTAAGGCTTCAACAGCACATACAGGCAGTGTCACTGATCTGCTAAGAACAAAGCTACTTCTTTTAACCTCACCTGGATAGTCTTGGTGATTTTTAAGGGTGGTGCAACACCCGACTGTGTCTGTGTCCCTCCGAAGCTCCTCTTGAGGCTCAGTCTATCACGAGCATCCATCATTCTCTTATTATTGCTTAGCTGTGGCGCCGCGCTGGCCCTCGCACTCAGTCCTTGTACATGAGGGTTAAACTGCCTCATGTTCACGCCGGCAAGATTGTCGTCGTTGTTGTTGTTGGCGTGTATCTGTATCTGTGGCACGAGTGTGTGGCTCTGCAGGTGGTGCGTTACCACCATCGGTTGCGCAGTCTGTGCCGGGAGGCCGAACGGATTCTGCACCTGCTTGCGCGAGTTGATCATCTGTCGAGCATCCTGCACTCCTCCACCTCCACCACCACCACCACCACCTCCTCCTCCTCCACCTCCACCTCCACCTCCTCTGCCCCGGATTTTGAAGCGAGCGTCCTTCTGAACCAGCTTCTCTCTGGCATCTTTCACTTGAAAACCTGAGGGAAGACAGGCGGAAGATGGAGGTGTATATTTAGCGTTACTCCCCAAAACTTCCCGATCAGTTGGCTTTCACTCTTTAGGCAGTAGTGTGTTTACCTGCTCCGAGCCGTTGTCTGACGTCATTGGCCCCAATCTTTTGTCGAGCGTCAAAGCTCTTGCCAACTCCTCCTGCTCCCCGTCCGAACATTGGTCTGAAAGGCAACAAGTTTCTTTAAGTTTAGCAATAGAACTGCAACACCTATTAGGGACGTGAAGACAGTGGTCCATTCCACAATTTATAGTTCATAAAAACTTACAATGTGAAAGCCAATTCTGATACTATAATTATTTGTTTTCACACAGTAACTTACAGGCAGAACAAATATAATGTATGTCGTACTGGGCCCTGCTATTTGAACAGACAATATAAGAATATAATTTCTTCTACGCTTTCTCACACTATGGTGGAAGAGGAACAACATTAAGAAGTTTTTAACTTTTATTTGAACAAGTCACCGCCCTAGTTTATTCCATTGTATCCAGAGACTATATTTGTTCAATAGGTGCGACCACAAACCTGCTTTACTGCCAACGTAAATATTAGCTTGCTAGCTAACTACGCCTGGCGAGTGAAGCTACAAACAAAAGCAGACTGGTCGCGCGGCTCTTCGAACGTATGTGTTGTCTCGAATACTAAATATATGTTTGGTAAAAACAGTTTTATTAAATACGTAACCACAATTTTCCAAATTCAACGAGGAATGGCTTCACACATAAAGGCCTACAGCTAACACACACAGCGTAGCCTAGCGTACGATGCACTCGCTGATTGCTGTAATGGCTAACGTTAGCTTACGATAAGGAACTAACGTTTGTTACAACCAGCTCTCAATTCATGTTATGCTTCACGTAATGTTACTACAAACGGCTCCATCCTTAATAAGCAAACATACGTCCACACAGTGATAGTTTTAATACCGTTTAGCTGGTGCCTTGAGATTAATACCGCGCTGTCGTATCACTTCATCCAAAGAGACGTCTGCCATTTTCTCACAAAGACTCACAGCGCGTGCGTGAATGACATCTTTTTAGCTAAGGCTACGGAAGACGATTTTGGTCAAAATGCAAACTGTCTGTTGGGAACTGTATTAATATTTAATATCAATCTCAATGTGTATTGACCATGGGCTTTAAATGAATGAAGTATGTCAGTGTATTGTTGAAACATATTGACTATATTGCTTACAAACGTAACAACTGCCCAGTTAAAGTTAAAGTATCTGCGATCGATTACTTTTGCCAGAATACAAAGGACATACACGCTTCGGCCCATGAGCCTTTGCGCGAAATTGTCGCAAAAAATACTGCAGTTTTGCGCTATACATACAGTTCACAAGATTCAAAACATTGTTTGACATTTCATTTTCACAACTTATTACTTAACACACTGGCAACTATTGATGCAAATGGAAAATAAACTGCTGCCAGTAAGCCACAGTCGGCACCATGACAGAGAACACCTGGGCACGGAGCCTATAGCCTTCTTCGACGCTTGATTTGTTATGCCTTAAACTGATGAGTAAGGAAAATAACGACGCGGGGTGACGCCCGTGTCCTCGTAAACATAACGAGAAGAATTTTTGAAGGGGCATAGGTCTGTCTGCTGAGGTGATTCGCCTACTTTGTGAGATGCCTCGTGGAGCCAGGACCTTCCCCGTACCCTCTCACTGTTAAAAAACGAAATACAAATGCCAGCAGCGGCAAAGAAACATCACTGATGGAGTAAGAGTGTCATTGTCGGTATAACAGACACAAGCCCAGGCTTGCTCTCACACGCTCACATTCAACTCAATTATTTTTTGCTGTTGTTTGTAATGTATTGATATTGTCTAAACATCTTAATCAATAATATTTAACGGAGTCATATCTTATGCATATTCATTTTATGTTCTCTGTAATATTGTAAAAATGTAATATTATATAGATGGAGGCTTCAAATAAGCCCAGTTGGCTTTTTGCCTCTTACTGCACTGTGATATTTATTTATCTCTGTTATTTTATTGTTTAAATTGTGCAAAATAAAGAAACTAAACCAAACTAATAGGTAAAACTGTTACGATGAAATGGTCTTACTATCTATAGAAGACTAAACTATTAAAGTTCAAAGTTCAAAGTTCAAAGTTAGCTTTATTGTCAATTCCTCAATATGTACCGAACATACAGAGGAGTTGAAAAAACGTTTCTCTCCAGTCCAACATATAAAGTGAATACAGTGCAAATAGATTTTAAAAAAACATTTAGACAACATATATATTAAGAAAAAACTATCATTCTGTATTTAGCAGCAGTCAGACATGGGGAGTCTTAAAAGAGAGGAGGGAGAGAGTTCAGCAGTATTATATACATCTATTATAATATAATGTGACGTTAATGACGTCACATAATCCTGCGGCTGCATCCTTCGGAGGCTGCATCTAAAAAGCTTTTATAGCATTTATTTTATCCAACATGGCGGCCAGTGAAGTGGCAGCTGGAGAAGCCGCAGTATTCACTTTTAAATGTAATTATTGGGTTTCAACTCACTCGAATATCACCGATACAAATGTTAAAAATAAAAATAAGCGACCTTATAACATCACGTTTGTTAAAATGATCGGTTAAGTTACGTGACGTTTGTAGCTGACCAGCTAGCGGTCCTGGTCGTCCAAGGTAACGTTACGAGTTAACAGCGGATCTGACCGCCCGTTGTTTGGATTTAGAATTTAAATCATGTAGGTGTTTGATTTTTTCAATAATACATTTTAATTAAAACCTAATGCAATCATATTTAGTGGAATGTTTTAACGTTATGCCATACGTAATGTAATAGGTAGGCTATGCTCCTGTCCTGTTTATAGAGTTCATTAGTATTTGCCACTTTTTCCTCTTTTTTTTACCACGGGTTTTGAACTCAGTGGGTCACGCTACTGCATTCTGGGAAAGGGAGGTGTGAGCGGAAGCGTATTCAGTTGGTTGTAATCTGAAACCACAATAGTCGTTAGTAGTCTTTTTATTTGTGATTTTGTTGTTCAAGTCTGTTTTCTTGAATGTATTTTGGATTACGTTAAAGTCATTTATTTTCCGTTAAATGATAAATTGCACCCTTGGTTTAGAGATTTATTTTTATAGTATTTGTTTCATGTTATGTTGGTATTTGATGTTTGATTAAAATTTGCGAAAGACGCTATTTTTGATAAATAAATTTAAAAAATCAAAGTCATCGGAAAATGATCTGGACATCTTTTTATTTGGGTCATAGGAGAGCCGTCTGAACCCTCTTATTGCTCCATCGAGGACAGCAGAACGATTAAAGTTGAACTTGCAGGTTTTCCATTTTGTCACTGAGCTCTCTCAGAATTTGAGTAATGGGGGAATGAGTTCTTTTGGCTGCCTACAAATGTGAATGACAGACCTATCAGTAACTGTGATATGACAAGATGACCGTGTCATATCATAATTATATTTTGATATTGTGCAATGACTCACATTATTCAATGATCTATTGAGGCCAACAGTATGTACCTGACAGTACTTGTACCTCTACCTTGTTGCAAAGTAAAAACACAAATGTACCTTGAAGTTATTTTCTATGTAGTTCCTTATTTTGTTATCATCTGTGGCTCTCCAGTGTTGGTCAATTCTATTTGATCATTTTGAAATAAACCACAGCAGTGTTACAAAAAATGATAATAATGATATGAATTCATTAAGTTCCCACATTGTTTCCCCCTTATTCATTAACGTCACATCTTGTTCCCTTGCACCTACATGTGTCATTACGTTCTGTACTAGTTAACAATCAGCAAAGATTTCAATTATTTATGATTTACTTATAATTAAAATGGAAAGAATTATGCTGCATGTTGGAGCAGTAATCTAAAGCTTTCCCTTTTTTATTTATATCAACATGTAATATTATGATTATCAATACTTAACAGTACCAACAGTAATGCCTTTGAGTCAAATGAAAATCAAAAAGATATTAAATTATCACTTGCACAATATTTATTGTATATTAATTGTCGTACATTGTCAGATTTTTTGAATTATATCAGAAATATGATATTTAGACATATTTAGAAAGTTTGTCATACATTTATTTTTATTGTGCTACTCTGTAAATAAACAGTATACATACAGTACATACAGTTTACATGAACATACTGTGTTCTATGTGACAAATGAAATAGCTTAAAGCTTTTAGGATTATTATTCCTCGTTCAGCCTGAAGCGTCTTGTTTCTGAGCAGATGCAAAGAGCTGCTGGCGGCTTCCTGTGTGTGTGAGGAGCCAAACTACGTCCTCTGTGCCGGTGGGGACGGGACGCTCCTCGTCCTCTCGGCCGGTGGGTGGAGCGGGTGGTGTCGGGGGGGGGAGGGGCAGGGAGGACGTCACCGTACTCACTGGGTCTCGGACTCACTGGGGTGCTGAGAGTGGTTCAGTGGTCTGTGGTGGGTCTGGGTCTTCCTGGGATGATGGTTTGGAAGACGTCCACTCTCAGCTGCTCCAGGAGTGGGACAAAAGCACGGAGGAGTCCTGCCCTGTGAGACACAAACACAAGAGATGAATAATTCTTACTCAACTACACGACCTTTACATTGTCAATGATGGAATCTTAGTACTGATACTTCTGTAGTCTTAGTGAGGGATTACTTACTCAGCCCACTGAAAGAAAGGCGACCGCCGCTCTCCATCTGGTCCTGTGGTCCTCCATCCTTCTCATCTGGTCCTGTGGTCCTCCATCCTTCTCATCTGGTCCTGCGGTCCTCCATCCTTCTCATCTGGTCCTGCGGTCCTCCATCCTTCTCATCTGGTCCTGTAGTCCTCCATCCTTCTCATCTGGTCCTGTGGTCCTCCATCCTTCTCATCTGGTCCTGTGGTCCTCCATCCTTCTCATCTGGTCCTGTAGTCCTCCATCCTTCTCATCTGGTCCTGTGGTCCTCCATCCTTCTCATCTGGTCCAGAGTGAACACATCTTTTCTGTTGTCTAGGAGATCCAGGATGTTGCTTCCTGTGTTACAGCCATCGATACCTGAGTAAAAGAGACTTGGAAAACTTTTCTTAACGTTAGTAATTTTTACCATACCTCTGTCTGATACAAGCCAACATATGGAGGTTACAGCAGTACACCATCAAGACCAAAACTTAAATTGTACCAGAGCTGTGTTTTATCCACCCTATTGTACGGTTCTGAATGCTGGAGAATGACACAAGAAGACCTCAACAGACTATCAACCTTCCACACCAAGAGCTTAAGACGAATACTGCACATTTTCTGACCAAACACCATTTCAAATGAAGAACTGTACGACAAATGCCAACAAGAATGCATGGAGACCATCCTAATGAGCAGAAGATGGGGATGGATAGGACATGTGTTGAGAAAAGATCTTGCTGATATTACAAGAACAGCCTTACATTGGACACCAGAAGGGAAAAGAAAAAGAGGCCGACCAAGAAACACATGGAGAAGAACTGTGGAGAAGGAGATGCAGAGCCTAAACCACTCATGGGGCACCATCCAGCGACTCGCCCAGGACAGACAGGAGTGGAAGACTTTTGTTGCTGCCCTACATGCCAAGAGGGAAATGATATATAACATATGGGGGCCTTAGTGTGTTTTTGCTTGGTTTATTTATGTATCTACTTGTTTTTATAAATGTTATGGTATTTGTGCATGAGAATCAAAAATCGGTCCCAGAGCATGACACGGGAAAACTCAAAGTCCCAGGATGCAGTTGGGCAGGCGCAGATCCAACCTGCTGCCCTCGCGCTGTTCATCACTGCAGCCTAACGTCGCTGCTGTCTCTCGGATCCGCTTGAGGAGAAATGGCTGCAGCTCTGTCCCGTGCCCTCAAACTACCCGGTGAGATGCTCCGCACGTCTTTACACCAGACACACACACACACACACACACACACACAGAGGAGATAGACTCGAGCACATCATTTACTGAAAGCGTTATCAGTCAGGACTACGTGGTTTGTGAGGACTATCTCTTGCTGCTCGGCTCTTTAACGGTGTCAGCAACTCATTCATTTGATGCGATGATTCGTCACAACACAGTTAGCATGTGCTCCATATCAGCCCAGATTAATGCACACGTTTTGTTACAGATGTCATTAAATATATCTGCGTTTCTAAAGCAGCGTGTTGACATCTCTCTGTGTCAACGCGTCTCTGCTGTGTGCTGCCTCTGAGCTAGCTGCTAGCTAATGTTAACCCGACACAAGCGGACCTGCTCGCGAGAGTAAACAAGCGTTGGAGCGCGATAACACACATTACAGCCGATACCAGGCACGATGTTGTACCGTGTACACAAACGTTATTTATGTGACAACGAGGGACGTGCGACAGTACTTTATTATTAAGTGTTCGTTGAAGTATTTCATTTGGGATATTTCTCTTTTGCTGTATTGTCTTAGAGGTCTGCAATTATGAGCAGGCTACAATAATGATTTATTTAAAACGTTTTGAACATCAAATAACCTTCATGCAATAATTATAAGGTATAGTATTACAAGTAGTAGTTGTAGTATTATTAAGAGTATCAATATACTACACATGAGATCATAGAAACAGTAACTTTATCCTTATTACTGCCCTCTAAAATAAAGCTACTATATATAAATGTGTATAGTTGTATGTGTCATATATACACATATACATATATAAATGTTTAATAGTGTTAATTACATGGAATGCTTAGGGTAAATAAATGCAATATGTTTGAGTACTAAAGGCATTAAGACCCTTACCTACATCTGAAAAAGAAAAGAAAACATGAGTAGCTAGAGTAAAGGAAGGATACATCTATAATGCATCAGTATTGTCAGAGAATATATGAGTTATTGTGGATCAATATGTGTCTCTGCAGGGAAGAAGGGCTCGGAGCTCGGCGAGTACGACCCTCTCACCCAAGCAGACAGCGAGGACGAGAGCGAGGAGGATGACCTCGTGCTCAACTACCCCCGGAACGGCCTCGGCCGGGACGGTTGCCTCGGGGCGGGCTCCTCGAAGCTGCGGGGGGGCCGATCTGGAAGACTCGTGGGGGCCGACGACGAGGCGCGGGAGGACGACGAGGAGGGGGAGGACGAGTGGCGGGAACGTCTCCCCAGCAAATCCAGGCAGGACAGAGACGACGCCAAGGGCACGCAGTACTGGAGCCACAGAGACTCGGCAAGGGACAGAGGCGGAGAGGACAGGGGAGGGGGGCCCGGGCCTTTGGGGGGCTCCGGGCTCGGGGTTCACGGCGCCGACGCGGAGGAAAAGAGGTTGAGGGTGAAGAACACCGTCCGGAGTGCGTTCTTCCTGGTGCCTCTGGTCACCGCCGCGTCGCTCGTGCTGCTCTGTGCATTTCTGATCCCGTGCCAGAAGGGAGAGCTGGAAAAGAGGCCGCAGTGGGAGAGAGCACTGGGAGATGCTAGAGGTAAAGACAACGACGTCAGAGTTGGATCCATCGCTACGGCTACATTATCTCTGATACTGTCCACATACAGCACCACTTATAATGCTCACTTTATACAGACTTACGTAGGAGTCTCTGTGGCTAGACAGCGCGGCCTCGCCCATTAATCAGTCCACTGTAATTACACAGGAGTGTGAGCATCACATGCTCTGTTTCAGCATGCCCCATGAGAGCTTTGTAGAGTGGCAATAAACACAAACTTGACAGGATTGCGCCTTTAATGACCACATAAGTATTTTTTTTACCAGTGTAATTAAAGCAAACGTGGACAACTCAGCCAATAAACATAACCACTAATGTTTTGGTACTTAATTACTCTTGTACATTTCTCCTCTACTGCTGGACTGTCAGTCAAACACTGACGAGGATTCTCCTGGTGGTGTTCATCACGTTGTGGTTTCTATGTCTAGGCGTCACACCTCCCGCGCTGGCGTTGTGGGATGTCGACGGCGACTCGGTGGAGGACGTGTTTCTTGGTGTTACTGAATGGACCAATGACACCCATTCCACCCGAGGGAACAAAGGTATGCGAGGAATCATTTCCTGGCACCCCCACTTCAACATCTGATCCTCTCTCTGATTCTTGTAAACGCCGTGGTTCATTCATTGATCGGCCGTGTTCTCTCCTCCAAACCAGTGTACAGCGCGGTGGCCCTGTCGGCGGTCAGCGGTCTGGTGCTGTGGAAGAAAGTGGTGCAGGAGTCTGTGATGTACATCCAGTGTGGTCTGCAGTACAGCACCCAGCCCCAGTCCCCTGTGGTCCTCCTCATCGGGAAGTCCGTTCTCATGGCAGTCAACGGCACCACAGGTTAGGAGATGAGCCCGAGCCACATGGGTCTGTCTGTTTCATGCGAAGATCACAGGACTTAGCTATGACCACCTCTGTGGACCTTTTTGTATTTGTTCTTTTATCGTCTTAGTCTGGTTATTCTATGTTAATATGCGAAAGAAAATGCACGTTTCAGCAAAACAAATCCTCTCAGCCTCCGGTTTGGTTCCCCAACTAGACAGGAGAGGTAATGCAATAAGGGCAAATCCACCATTCAAACAATTTAAAACAGGGTCACACAGGTTTCCTTTCATTCCCTCAGGGAAGACCTTGTGGTCGTGCCTGCTTAAGGACATTGAATCCCAGGCGGTGCTACTCCCAGACCTCCAGGGCGACTCGGTCCCAGATCTGCTGATAGCCACCCTGCCTGCAGATCAGGTAGTGGAGCCGCCTCCCTCTTTATCTGACCGTGAGCTGAAAGTCCACGCCTTTGCATTCAGTGACTTCATACCTTTTTTAAAATTTTGTATCTTTTTTGCTGTCCTCATTTTTCAGGGGTTGGCTCTCTCCCTGACCTTGTTGTCAGGGCGGACGGGGGCGAAGCTCGGACACCCCGTGCCTTTCAACCTCACCGGACAAGGAAAGCTGATCGGCCCTTTGCTGCACGAGACTCAACAAGGGGCTTACTACATCCTCTTTGGACTGGGTAAAGGAATCAAATGTGTAATATACAGATCAACAGTCAGCATGTGGGCTCAGGCTGTTAGCATTAGTTTAGCTGCAGCTGTAAGGATACAAATAGAAAAAAAAAGCACAACTCTCTCTCCTGTTGTTAGCTTTCTGAGCTAACTGATTCAGTTCATTAACCTTTTAACTGCAGGTTTACGAGACTTGTCGTTGTCCGTTCCCCCCCCCAGGTAACGTGGAGGCCATCTCCCTACGTGATATCTACTTTCGAGCCACTGGCAAGCCGCCCATAACTCAGGCACTCAGAAGGAAGGATGCAGGGTGGGAGGGACTCAAGGAAACCAATTCCTCCTCCTTCATACACATTTACAGGTACGCCTCAGTCACTCGCTCCCACTTTTTAATCCTAATTGAATCTCAAACAGAACTTATATCTGAATCTGATTGGTATATGCAGTTTGTATTGCAGCATTCTTTGTGGTCTAAAGTCACATTTGCACATATTTTTTTTAAATAAAGATGTAAATGATTTGTTTACTTCCTGTTATTAGACAATTCAAGGCTGCTGTCAGTCAAAAATCACACCTTTTATTGTCTTCCCTCCAGAGGATCTGATGAAGTGGAGTTCCTGGTCCCTCTTGTGGTCGGCTTGGGCAACAACCACAACACCCTGGACACCGCCTCCAACCTCAACTCCAGTAAAAGCGACTGGGTGCTGGTGTACGGCTCCAGCAAACTGTCAGTGCACGGCTCCAGCAAACTGTCAGTGCTCAGACAGAAGGACATACGCAAAGAATGGACCTTCAACTCGGCTCCCATTTGCAGGTAAAGCGCCGCATGTCGTCGTCACATTTCTGCTGCCGTTATGAAGAAATGCAAACACAGAGGCTTTAAGCTTGGAGGGTGTGGAAGCTCGTGTTCAGAGGAAGTTATGTTTCAGAGTTTTGTGAAATCTCCCTAAAATATTTCTTGGCCCGTCACAGCCAACCGGCCCCAGGACACTTCAACGATGACGGAATCCTTGATCTTTTCATTCACCATTTCGCGAAAGGCATCATGAAGGTAAAGCAGACTGTCCGCACATACATAGAGGCGAAAAAGAAGGTTTGGGGATATTGAGTAGACAGATAATTGTACCGGTTTTCTCCTCGTCTCTCAGGCGCTGGTTGTCGATGGCGCAAACGGGCATCTCCTCTGGTCGGCAGAATTCGTGTGTCCCCGTCTCGTTTTGGAAACGTCCGCGATCTCCACCTCGACTGGCCGATCGGCTTTCCTCTTCTGGGCCAGCGATCCAATCACAGCACAGAAGAACGGTACAAAGACAACTGTGAGTCTGCCGCAGAGAACACGAAGATTAGTGAAACAGGAAGAAGTTACTGTGTGTGTGTGAATCAAGCGCACAGCTTATTTAAAGTTATTGTCTTTGACCCTCTTGACCTGGAGACATTAATGAAATACTCACCTGTCCACGCCGGCTGTGTGTAGGTGTCACCGGGCGTTGCTGCAGCGGAGCCGCTCATCAGGAAACTCTTCCTGTTGCACCCTGCGCATCCCACAATCCTGCTGGAGCTCACCAGCACCACGGACACGGCCGTCACCTCCGCAGGTGAAGGTTTAAATCTGATTCAATGCGTGGCTTCCTAATCTTTACCATTCACCACCCCCAAAGTCTGATTCCCAAGCTGTCTTTAAAAGTATTTGAGTAGTAGACGAGGAAAAAGATGTAGTAATTACACAGTAATTACACATGTTCAAGTAATACAACTCCTCCTGTTTTCTTCTACTTTGTGTCCGACAGTGAGCTATCAGGAGCGCCAGAAAGACGCCTCCTACATCACCGTGTCCTCCCGACCCACCCCGGCCTCGGTGCCGGGCGCCCGGATAGTCAAGAGCATGAGCCTCCGAGCTGCCATCACCAAGGGCCAAATAGTGAGACTGGAGGAGGGCAACAAGCCCGGGGGACCCGTCAAACCCGGCGTGTTCGAGGTCAACAAGTTCTTCAGGGGGTTGTCCTTCAAGCAGTAGGTGAGAGAGACGCACAGTGTGGCATCGTTTGAGCGCCGCGGGTCAGTGTGATTGATTAATCGCAATGATGAATGTGTCTCAACTGTGTTTTAGTGAGGAGCCACCAGCGCGACAGGAAGTGGGGCAACCAAAAGGACTCGCGCAAGGTTGAAAGGGGACCTGCACTGAGGGGACACTCTGGATTCATTTGGAGCTGTATATACATCTCGTTTGGTTTACTAAGTATGAATTTGATTTCCGTTATGAGACTTCTGCTCTGTACAAAGATTGTGTAGGTAGGTTGTGGTTTATTTGATGTTTGTACAAGGCTTATTTAAATTGTTTAACTTGCATTTTTTGGGGAAGTCTTTAAGATTTTATTGAATGTTCATTGTTTAAACTTGATGACCGACAGTGAAGCGCAATAATCCTGTAAATGTGTTTACAGTACGCAGCATTCGTTTAACTCTTCCAAGGCCAGTATGTTCATGTGGCTTCTTGTTGTCGTCATAAAGCCACCAACAGTGTTCCTACTGCTCACCACGCAGTTATCAGTCTGTAAATATGTAATGCTGTACTCTATTTATTGAATTTGCTTCAGCGTTTTTAACCTTCTCGTTTCATTTGTTGATTTATGTTGTGAAATATTTTAAGGTTACATTTTTGTTTCCCCTCAGAATATGTGGCTGCTAAATGTTCTGGCATGTAAAAGTATGAAAATTCTTACCGCATCATGTATGATGTGTCCTTTATTCACTGTCTCATGTTTGTGTTTTATTGAAGTCGTGCAGAGAGCCGGTTAAGAAGAATTATCATTAGAAAAATAGAGAGCGCAGGGTGTCGGTGTTGCAGCTCCACGTCCAAAATGATCTGCAGTTTTCCGCATTGCTGCACTGAATTCAGGGTTCTAGTTATCGACAAGAAGTCAGTCAGTACTTGGTATCGTACTGTGTTTACATGCACTACTAAAGTCTTAATAAAAGGGAATAACAATACTAAACTCAGCTCATGCTTAGTGGACACACATCAGTGAGTCTTCAAAACTATGAAGAGAACATAAACATCGGAAACTGATTAAATCACACACACACACACACACTTGTTAATATACACATTAGTGAGCCTTAAAAACTCCAGATTGAGTTTTATCTATCTTTGCTTGAAAGGCTGCCTGCCTTCAGAGCAGGATTCCCCGGTTCACAAAATATCAAACATTTATTTCATACGACCCTAAAGGAACAATTCATCCAAAACTCAATAAATGTATTTTGTCTTTCCATCCAAATAGTTATAGTTTCGAGATTTCAACAGTAACATCTCTTAAAAATAGAATCAAAGTGCTACTCAACATAACCAAAAGACGTTGTTGTGAACAGCTTTAATATGAGCTATTGTTTTATTCACCAACTGTCTATACGTCCTTGCAGAATAAGAAGGAACTGTTCACAACACTGTCACTTTTAGTGTGTTTTTGGTTGAACTGTCCCTTTAAGATAATCCCAGTAACACGTCTGAATAAAAGACACAACCGTAGGTATGTGAGTGTTAAGTGTGTATTTACAGCAAAGGGGGAACATCTGTCACACAGGACACAAGCAAAGAGGGGTCAGAGGTCAGCCGCACAGTTCATGGGTCGTGACCCCCGTAGAATTTGGACAGGAAGTCGGTGCCACGAGGCTCCTCGGTCTCGTGAAAATAGCGCATTATGTGGGTCTTCTGCTTCCACACATGGATCGTTTCCTGGAGCTCCAGTTTCCCCTGGGGATTAAACACACAAAGGGAAAATGTTTCAACACACAGTAAAGTTTTGCTCTTGTATCGTAGCAAACGATATGAGGTCCTGGGCCGTCCTATGAAACAACTCAAAAGACAAAACGACTAACTGCTTCAATCGCAAAGGTGAAACGATGATGGTTGATGCGGTTCGCAGATCGGTGGCAGGCTGTTTTTACCTTAATGACTAACATGTCGACCACACGGGGGTCAGTGACATGCTTGTTTCTGTCGAACATCTCCCTCACTTTGTCTCTTCCCTGGCGCGTATTGATGTCCAGCTGAAACGTTGCCACTGCAGAGAAAGAGAGATGCAAACAAAAGCTCTGTTTCCACCACATCCAGGAACAGGAATAACTACGTTATTAGTTATAGTTCTTATAACGAGAGAGAGGAGCTTATGTACAGAATCTGAGGTGTGGATGATATTTATGTTTTCATCAGGAAAAAGTAGAAACGGTTTGTTGATTTAGTTTAATTAAGATTTGTTGGTTGATGACCGCTGCAATGTCTTTACGCTTTCAAAATAAGCATCTTTAGTGCAATTTATTCCAAAAGCACAAGTTTAAATAATAATCGTTATATATTGACAATAGTTATACAAATCTCCTGCCTTGAGTTATTACAGGACCGATGCAGTGTGCAGCGTCCAACCTGTGGTCAGCTCAATGTTAACCAGTGTATGCCTGACATGTATTAACTGGAGCTAAATGTAAACATACATTCTACACCTAAACAAGGCAACAAAGAGCATTTCATAACAATCATTTGTTGACTGAGTTGAGTGTGCTACAAGGTGATTTAAAAACGATTTCTCTCCACCATAATCTAAAAAAAGATGGTCCACCTTAAAGTATGAACCCATAACACCTGATTGGCATGAAGGAAATATTGCTGTCAATGTAAAATATAGTAAGTATACAAGTATAGTATTTTATAACATGTATAAGGTAATAACAAAAGCAGTTTTCACATGTTTTCTTGCACATGGAGGTGTTAGCCCCGCTACTGTTTTAAGGAACCAGATGAATGTTGAAAGGAGGAACTATTGCAGGTATGAACGCTTCGGCTTCTCAGTATTCATTTAAAAACACATAGCTAGCGTCTGCTACATGTAATGTTATGGTCCGGTTGCTGTTCGCTAGCAGCTACTGTTCGTTATACCTCCACATAGACACGACCTTGACGCTGGCGCTGCCTGCTAGATATCGCTACCTCACAGCTGCCACGAAGGACCGACATACCTGTGGTGGGGACCTCTCGGTACCAGGCTCGGTACAGGTCCCGGGCCCTGCGCTTAGCCTCGTCCAGGTCCCGGCTAAAGAGCGGTTTCACAACTTTAGAGGCACCAGCCGCCGCTCGGGTCGCCGCCGCGGACGCCATGACTGCTGTGTCGGTACAGCGTTTCCGGTTTTACTTCTTCGATGGTGTTAAGAAACACAGCGGTGACACCTCGTGGAGGGGACGGCTCAAGACAGGAGGCGGTGAGTCACCGACAGGCCGTTAAAATAAGTACTACATTAAAAAAAAAATTTAAATAAATAAATAACGTTGTCAATGTTTTAGAGACATTCTGTTGTCCTAAACTGCATTAATAAAAATGTAAATGAGACTAAATATTAGACACCACAATGTACCTGATTGTGTCTATACACAGAGCTATTCAATTTCATTACATCATGCAGCTTTTTCTATATTTCTGGAACTGCAATGCATATTTTTTTTTCCTGCGTATGTAGCAATAGTCTACTGTAAAATGAACAGATATAAGCGCGTGTGTGTCTAGTCTGCCCAGGTAGGTGCACAGCATCACTGAAATGAAATAGTGTTTCTGTTGAACTTATTTTATTGATTGCAAAAATTGTGTATAATTTATAAAGATGATACAGGCTTTTACAGTACATTAAATATGAAAAATATTTTCAAAAGGCAGGTAGATAAGTCATTTTATCACAATTCATACTGTCAATAAAAAGAAATTGGCTCATTGATGCAACACCTGTCATTTGTTAAGTGGTGGCACATACATGCCAACAATGATCAGGGGGGGGGGCTGGAAGCTGGAGAGTTCCTGCTTCTCAACCATGGTTTCAAAAATAAAGACATCTGTGACGTGGGACAACATTCATTCAACAGCTGTACAATCAGAGATCAACTTCCAATTCAGCCTGCCAGGAATTAACAAAGGTTTGCCGTCTTGTCCTGTAGTAATCCCAATGGATTTTTCAGGACGTCATGCTCATAAACACGACACTACGTAAGCACACTTCTCTCCAGGTAAAAAAAAGAAAAGAAAAGATAATTACAGCAAATGATAAGCTCCTATTTCTATAGAAACACAAGCCATTTTCACAGAGTAAACATGACTCAACAGCTGTACAACATAGAAAACTGATGACAGTAGCTCTTATGTATGAACAAAAAAAAAAAGAATCGGATACGGTATGAAATCTTTATCTACAATACCTGATAATAATAATAATAATAAAAAAAAAAAAATCATGTCACTCAACGGATATTCCAGTTTTCAGACCAAATGCGCACTCATACATTCTTGCACTCAAAGCAAGCAAAAGCTAAAATAAAAACATAAAAAGTGCAGTTATCTATAATGTGTGTGGCCCAGTGTAATAAAACCAGCTAACAGCTACTCTATGCTGCTCATTGGCAGAAGGATAGAAAACTAAGGCACTATCATGGTCCCCACACAGCCGCAACTGTACAAGTCCTCCGCTTTCTTTTGCTGCTGAATATCAGTCACCGTGGTGCAGACACACCTGCAAAACAATAAACATACAGAAAGAAACACATGAAAAAAAAAAACCCTATCAAATACATTATGTGCCTTTCAAAATCTCCACAGAGACGGTGAGATGTTGCCCGGCTCTACATCCGTCCACACCTGTCTCTCCTGGTCTTCCAGAGCGCTAGTACCAGCAGCAGGGTCTCAGTGGTCCAGGCTGTTGCCCAGCTTCTGCCCCTCCTGCAGGGCGGCCATGGCCAGCCTCAAGTGCTCCTTTAGACTCTGGATCTCTCGCTCGTTCCGGCCCTTCATCCCGCTCAGCTCCTCGTGCACCTCCGCATAGCGCTCACAGGCCAGACGTTTCTCCTGCGGGGCAGAGAGGAGCAGACCGACTCACTAAAGCTTTATTGCAACATTCATAGGGTGTTCCCAGCCCATCCTAATCTAAAGAGGGCCACCAAGGTGTTTGCCAATTACATAGATTCATCCCAGTGGTTTTTAAATGAACATTCTGTTCATTAGTTCTCTTTTCTCAACATAAGCCAAAAGATCTAGAAGAGTTCTTGCTCTGCATTTTCTGAAAGGTTTCAGGCTGTGAGACACGTAAGCACCTTGCTCAAGGATTTGAGGATTAACATTCCATGTCATTCATCTAATAGTGTCGCGATTACAGAGAGAATAAATAAAAACAATCACTTATTTGTAGCACAGACGCACACACAGACAGACGTACCGTGTTGAGAAACTGCAGCTCGTTCCTCAGACAGCTGATCTCCTTGTGTAGATACTCGATCTCGTTTTCCTTCACCCTGAGAAGAACCTGGCAGAAACACAACACAACAACATAGTGCGGTTTGTCATTCGCTGCCAAAAAGAAACGACACAAACAAAACATAAATCTTTATAATTATCACTTAAGTCCAAGAAGAAAAAAAATCAATTGTGTTCTGGCTGATTTATGATGCACCCAGAGGCGTTCTCTGTCATTTACAACTTGGGCTTTCGGCCAATTACAGTTTGACGTGACATTCCGTTTGTGTTCTTAAAAAATACACAACTAGTTTGGAAACAGGAAACAGTATAAATGAACTGCTACGTGTGTGTGCTCCTTCAGGTTTTGGGTGACATGTCAGTATCAGATGCTCCTCCAGAAGTCACCAGCGTCTCTCTGATTAAGTGTCCTCGAGCAAAACCTAGAACGTGCTTGAACAGCGCAGTGCTTTTCAGTGCTATTGCTGAACATTAGAGGAACCCTGTCACTGTGACACAAACACCGCAGGTCATGCTCCACACGTCGACATGATGCAACCTCCAGTGTTGCCTCATCTGCGACTTTTAGCCGATTGAAGCAGACTGCTTTCTTATCTTGCTCTCGACTCTTCTGGTTGAATTTGTCCAGGTTTTGTGGGAGATACTGATGAGACTTTTGACAAAAGTCAATTGGAATTTTATTTAGTAATGAAAGACTGATGAATAACATTTGAAAAAAAAAAACAGCTGGTATCAGTTATTGTTAAAACAAAACAAATATCAGCATATTTTTCAGCTTTTTTTCTAAGTCTCTTAATGCAGTGGGTGATATTTTCACACTTGTGCACATCTGGTGCATGTTGCTGTCAGTTCAGGAAGTTACAAATACACACACCCACCCCCCCCCCCCCCCCCCTCATCTACTTTCAGTATATATATATATATATATATATATATATATATACACACACAGTATATATATATATATATATAAGAGCCGTTACCTCTAGTTCACTGGTCGTCCTGTCTTTGTTGTTCTCTGAGCTCTGATATGTGACGGAGGATCTCGTACGACTGATCTCCGCCGCCAAACGGGCTTTTAAATCCTGGTTCTCCTTCCTCAGCTGCTCCATGTCTCTCTCCTTGCGGCTGATCTCCCGCTCTCTCTCTGCGCTGTTCTGCTCGGCTCGGTTCAGCTCCAGACACTTCTGAGAGTAGCGCTCAGACAGTCCGGCCAGCTCTCTTTGCGAGGCCTGAGTTTCTGCCCTGCAGGAGCGCAAAGATGAGTGAGCTGCAGAAAGAAGGACTAAAACCTGCCATGCTGCAGAATGTACGTCACATTACCTGCTTTCTCTTTGCTGTGAGAGCAGCAGAAATAAAACAAGAAACAATGATATGAATCCAAATGTATTGAACAAAGAGATTAGCTGCGGGGGGGAAACCTTTTCTTAAACATCATGCACTGAAGGTGGTAGCTCCGTTATTCTGCTCTGCTCTTACTGAATACCTCTTAAGTAAACTATAATATCATAATATAGAACTTATTACTTTTAACAAGAGCAACATGCTGTGAAAAAGTACACAGTTTTTTCTTCCATTTTCAGGACCAAAGTATTTCCTACTGCGGTTTTAAAACATATTTACTGGTCATGACCGATAACCACAAAAATAAGGAAGAGCATGCAAAGAGGGGGAAAAAAAACGCAGAGTAAGCACATGTGTAAGCAGCACAGATAAGCCCTAAAATGCAGGTTCCAGTAGCAGCCAGTGAGACAGCGCCGTGTCAAAGGCCTCGTGACGCTTTACAAAAAGAAAACCAATCCATGACCAAATTCTTCTGCATTCCTCAAGTGCCCAACAGGACCCAGTGTCCGCCGCGGTAATGGCCCCCGCGTAGACAGGGAACCCTGGATTGTTGGTGCAGTCTGCAAATTCTACCTTTAATCTCAGTGAAAAACCCTTTTGTGGCCGGCTAACCCCCACTTAAAAGCACAAGAGAGCCATTCACACAAATGACCAGTGTTGGCCTGCGCCGACTGAGACAGAGAGCAAGAATGTGTTTTCAAGGCAACATGAAGTACAAGTGTTCACGAGGCCGGGGCGTTTGCTTTACAAACTTTATATTCTTCCATTTCCCCATGCACGTAAATTATGTTTCATTTCTAGATTGCCACTTAAACAAATCTCAATCTTGTATTTTCCTTTATTTAAGTGTCTGGGTGTACATCTCTACCCCGCTGGCATCACACAGATTTGAAGGGACTTACTGCTGTTGGGCTCGTAAAGCCTGTGAATCTATCACCCCGCTGCTCAGCCGCTTGACTCGCTCCACCTCTCTCTCCAGCTCGTCTTTGTGCTTCTTCTTCAAAGCCTCCATTACTGAAACACAAACCACAAAAAAAAAGTGTGACACAACTTCTATGTGACGTCCCGGTGGCTGTTAACGGCAGGGACCCCCGGTTCGGACTACTTTTCTTTATCATATTAAACCCTTAAAGCCGCCTTCACAGATGTAAATGTAGGTCTCGAGACTCTTCTCTAGACCCGTCCGGTCTGCTGACCTCGTGCCGTGTCCCGGGTCTCCTCCAGCAGCAGCCGGTCCTTCTCGGTCTCCAGCCCCTTGAGCTGGCGTTCGTGCTGCCTCTGCAGCTCCTCCATCGCCTGTCGATGAGCGCGCTCCATGGCCGCCAGGCTGCGGCCGCAGGGGGCCTCGGGGCCGCAGCCGCCCCTCACGCCTCCTCCTCCCCCCCATCGCCCTCCCCTTCCCTGTAGTTGCTCCAGCTGCTGCCTCAGTGACGCCACCTGAGAAAAAGGATGAAGACGGAGGTAAAGCCCACTGAGCGACAGGGGTGGGTGGGGGGGGGACACACAAACCTATTAATCGAATATCTTGTGATTAGCATGTTTACATGAGGGCACACACACACACACGCTGGTGTTGGCAGTAGGAATAATGCATTCATACTCACTGACTTGTACACAGCCACACTGCCAACACACACTCTACACATGATCACTGGCAGAACCACAGAGCATCAGCTTAAGCTTCTCTCAGGGCGGACTAATGATGCCAGCTCTCTCTCTCTGGCTCCACTGCTACATTGGGCATCGAACACCTCTTGGATTTTATAGTTCTTGGAGCTCAAAGTTGAAATTCACGGCTGACCTTTCAAATCCTGATTAGATTCTTGCTACAGAAGAAGCTTAAACACAAAGGAAGCATTCAGCTTTCAATACAATAGCGTCATTAAAGAATGAATGCATATATAGGCTTCTCTTTAGCATGCATTGAACAGCTCCCGCAGCTGTCTGCGTATCATGTGTAGAGAGACGGCAAACAGATCCAAACCAAAGAAGCACATCACACAAACACAGAGACAGAACAGACAGGAGTTCCAGCAGCGCTTCCCATCACTGCATCTGCATATTTTAGATGGAAAACGCTGCTGAAGAGCAGGTCAGAAGAACAGCATTAACAGGCAGAAAGAGGAAACGTTAACTTCATCCGGACAGATGAGGTCATTTGCATTTTATTCAATTTGCAAATTGGAAAATCATCTCCACGCACTACCTCCCTCTGCAGCGCCTCGTTGGCGGACTGGCTGGAGGGCCGCAATCCCATCGGCGGCAAGGAGCTCATCTCCTTTAGCGGCATCCGCTCGAACTCGGCCCACTTCCTCTCGATCTCGTCCTCCGAGCGCGGCCTCTGGTTCGATCCCCCGCCGGTGCCCTTCCTGGACAGCACGGCCTCCCACTGGCTGCTCGTGTTCCTCTCCTCCTGCCACTGGCCGTGCTCCCTGCCCTGCCCCTCGGCCGCTTCTCTCTGACCGGCTGACGAGGCGGGAACCGGGGACAGCTCCACATAGTCGAACCTGCGATGAGCGGGGGTCGAGACCTCGGACTGAACGACGTCGGCGTGACGCAATGATGGCCGACGGGAAGACGGCAGGAAGCGAGAGTGGGAGTTTTCCTTGTCACTGCTGCCGTCAGGTAATCTAGAGAGGGTTCGAGACAAAGACATAAGTCATAAACCAAGGCATTTAATCCTATTTTAGTCAAATAAAGTAAGTAAGTAATCCCAAATTCAGTAAGGCTGATGAAATAAGTAAATCCGCAGCATACAAAGCTTCAACATGATCAGTCAAGGCCCAGCTGGGGGTGAGTCACTGTGAAAACAGAACACATCGGTGCTCCCAGAAACTCATGAAACGTTGATTCATCTTCTACAGGAAAAGTGTTCAGTGACTGCAGGTGCAAGTGAGCAACAGAGCCTTTTATCTGACTGTATTTAGCCACGGATGAGCTGCAGCAAGACCTCAAATGAGCAATACTAGAATGCTGAGGCAACAATCTTAAAATAATAGGAGAATTAAGAAAAAGTACTGCAAAAACAACTTGGAGTGTTGAAGCATAAAACATCCTGAGAAGCTGCTTTTTTTAGGGCATGAAGTTGCAAGCTACAGTTAAAAAACAACAACTTAATAACCACTTTTAAATGTCAGAAATAGTGACAAATGCCCCTCACACGCTAGAGTGATGTTTCAACATACCGAAGTGAAAGTAAAGCGAGGGAGCTACTTTGGGTATAAAACATCTCTTTGCTCTACAGAGAGCCACCACTAACACGTCTCTCTCCACGATTAAGTAAAACAATAAACTACAGAACTAGCCAACTTTGCTACATTTAATTTGGCCAACTGTTGATCAAACCAAGTTATCTTTGGGTCCTCGATATTAAAAAATGTGATTGGTATATTGGTAGAAGTGACACAATTGCTCACTCAGCCGGACCAACGGCCAAAAAACCCAGAACCAAGATTGATATAGATATGTCAGTTCTGAAAATGTAATGAATTCATTGTCTGTCAATAAACTAACACTACCAATGAGGGCACAGCTGACTGCTTTGTAACTTACATTTGCCAGGTGTGAAATGATATATTTCTTAATTTTAGCCTGAGCAAAATCTGAATTGATCCAACTTTCAATTTTAGGCAAATCATTATTTTTACCTTGGACTATCTCCCCTCCTAAAGTCGCTTGTATTTACACTTACTGCGTGAGGTCCGGAGAGCTGCTGGGCCGGATGCACTTCTTTAAAACCTCTATCCAGTTCCGCCTGATCCCGGCTGTCATGGCGGACAGGGTGTGCGCAGCCTCCCGCGTCTGCAGACAAAAACACAAAAGAGAGAAAACAGGTGAAGAAGACACAAAGATGTGACAGAACTGGGATGAGACACAGAGAGAGCGAGAGACACAGAGAGGAGAGACCGACGTGAGATGTGAGCCATGATAACGGAACAAGAAAAACGCAGCAGAAACTGAGAGCGGTGGGCGTGGTTTTGGCTGATAAGGACAAGAAGTGATGAATATAAAGAAGACAATCAGTCTCACACACACACACACACAGTGAGAGACTGACCCGTAACAGAGACACTCACCTGTACCTGAAACCCATAGTTCTTCTCCACATCGAACTCACACACCTTCACACAGGATTTTAGGTCAATCTCTCCGTCCAAGTCATCTTTCTATACAGAGAACACAGACACAATTACACATTAGGATTGTTACAAAATGTCATATTAACAACAAACATGTCTAATAAAAAATATTAATACATATATATATATATATATATATATATATATATACATACCTCCTCTGCACTAGAGTCTCTGTAGTACTTCAGTCCAGCATCAGTCAAAACAAACCAATGCTTCTTCCACTAAAGAAAAAGCAGATCTCAATTAATCCCAAGACTGACCTGAGATCAGCAACTCTTAGGTTCACACGTGAGAGGACGGCGTCATATCAAAAACAGCAGGCCTGCGGGATGGGATGTGTGACGAGAGAGAAGCTCATTCACATCATTCAAAGAGAGGAGACACCGGCTGTGCCTCAAGCCACCGCTGTGATAACGGGGATAATCTGCCGCTATCGCCTTACGCACAACCTTTCTAATTAGGGAGGAGGGCAAGAAAAGAAGAGGGGGGGGTGAAGATGGAGAGGGAGGAAGACACGACGTCTGCGCCTTACTTACGTCGCCACCCTCGTCCAGTTTGGACATCCATCCTTTCTTGAAGTTCAGGAGGTCGGGCTGCGAGGCAAAGAGCACACACAGTCACTGACCTTCACACGAGTGCTCTGGCAGAAATGTTACAAATACAACAGTTGAAGGACGGACGAAAATGAAAGAACAGAAAGAAACGAAACAAAACAACAGGACAAACACCACTTCAAGCTGGATGGAAGGGTGGGGCATTCTCAATATAATTATATTTCTATGCAAGCAATTAGCAGCTCCCACAATGCCACGGGGTTTATTCCATCATTGTACAAGAAGACAACGATACAATGCTGCCGACTTACTTTGCCACAAAGAAAATAAACCAGTTTCTATCGTGCTTTTCTTAACGTGCATGTTTAAACGGGTACGGTTTGTTTCTTTATATTCTTTTTTTATCCAAATTTTTTCCCCGAATGCATGAATACATCACTAAATGATCTACTTCTTTAGATGATACTATACGCACTGCGATCATTCAACAAAGCCTTTTGATTGTTAATACAGCATCTCAACAACAACATGTTTACGTCACAGGTTGCTGCTCTGTTGCACTGCAGAATACAACATACATGAAAAAAGGGGCAATGGTTGCATTAAAAAGACACATATGGGAGGTGAACAAACAAGTGTGTGTGTGTGTGTACAGGAAGTGGACACACACAAAGATGAGGAACTGGAGCAGCACGTCATCGGGAAACTCATGAAACTCGCAGTGGTACAGTAACTTTGCTGTTCATAACTCAACATTGTTGCACACTGCGACATATGTTGCACGTCTCTCTTGCTCCAGCTGGGCGGTACAATATGGAACAGGCCTGTCATTGCGTTGACAGGAAGAGGGGAAACGTGCGTGAGGTACCTCAAGATGTGGTGATCCCAGATTAGAATTAGGCAACTTTTTCCACCGCACATTCCTCACTTATCTCTCTCTCGCTAGCATTTACATTCCACGCATTTAAATCTCTCTCTGCGTTAGTCATCTCATCTCCATTGCTTCCTCCCCCCTCTCTCTCCACTGCAGATACTTCATTCATTTTACTCCCTTGCTGCATCGTTTCGCTCGGCTCCCTCTCTGTTCGCACTCTTAAAATAGTTTCTCCGTCTGTGCCGTCGTCTCTAACCACCCCTCTTCTGTATACATTCTCCCTTCCTGGCGTCAGTTGTGCTCTTGTAGGCCACAGTACCACCCAGTTTTCCCCCTGAGCCAGTTCATCTATGCTAATAGCTGGATCATCTGGTGCCGGCTATAAACACACAATAGGAAGCTTCTTTTATTGTTGCATCATATAAAGATCCGCACTGACACTACTAGACCACTGGAGCAGGCTGTGGTGTGTCACACTGCATCATGATCTCATGTCATCTAGTCAACACATGCCCATGTGCGAGGTCAAGGAGCGGCCACAGGAATAAAGGGATCCGATATGATGCCACAGTGCTTCTCCTGGCCGTGTGCATCTAAGGTCAGCTTGAGACAACGTCCATTCTTCCTGACTCCTGTCCTCCATCACTACAGAAGAGTATTGTCTGGTGAGCCTCGTCCTGTGTGCTTCTCTTCTTCACTGGTTTCTGTCCAGTTAAATAGATTACCTCTCTGAACAGTGGAGAGAGGAGTAGAGCCTCATGTATGCACTCATTGTGATGGCAGCGCCTGCACTACAATGGTTTAGAGAAACAATACCTCTGAGTAACTTCATTTTATTTTTTTTACTTATTTTTCTTTGCGGCCATGTGTCACAGCTGGCTGTATGAACGGACACACACAGTACAAGCTACTGGCTAATGACACTTCCTGCTACTGTAAACAACAACAACAACACAGGGTAAACAGACACAACTACACCACACACGGAAACCAGCATTACAGTTTAAGACGTGTCACAGGAACAGAAATGTACAAATATAAACTTATATTTATATATATATATACATATATATATATAAACTCACTTGGGATACATTTCATTTTTAAGCTAGCGTAAGTTGGAGGCATGTCTGCTCCACGTATCGTTAGCTGTAACGTGCAAACGCCTCGAGTCAAACAAATGCTCACCGTAAACCATTAAAAACTAGCTATGTTATCTAACTTACATTAGTCTTTCTTACCAAATAAAACACAAATAAAGTGAGATACGTGAATGCTAGCTTTTGGGCCAGAGCTCATTTAAAACAACAACACATTGTAACGTTAACTATGTGCACGTCTACATTCAGGAAGGAGTGACAGGAAAAACACAAGAGCTCTCAATGTGCAACTTACCGTCATGATGACAGGATCCAGAGGGTAAAATAAAGACAAAAGAAAAGTACCGTTACCTCGCCCTCCTCGCCCTCAAGTCCACTACTCAGCTTAGCTAAACCTCACGGGGGGGGAAACCCTGACTTTCTCCGAGGACGCTGAGGTTACGCGAAATGAGATAAAACCCCGCCATTCATACCCATGTTAACTTAATCAGAGGAGCCGCCGACGTCCACAGCGTGTCTCGCTACAGTCCTAAGGGGAAAGCACGTCCACCAGAGAAAACACGGAGACACTAGTCTGCGCTTAAAAGTAGTAATCTAGCTAACGTTAGACTTCTGCCTCGGCTGTGTCTTTGCTCGCTGCCTCTACCTCCCCGCTCTCTCTCTCTCTCCACCTCCCTCTTTTTCTCTCTCTCTCTCTCTCTATTTCTGGTCTGTCTGCCACTTCCTGGGCGGATCCGCGAAGATCGTTTGCGAAAAACAAGCCTACCCCACCTAACCGCACGGTGCCGGGCTCTAAACCCGGTGTCCGGGGACCTCCAGCGGGCTGAAGGGGATCCCCGACAGCACGAGGAATACTATAGCTCCGGCTAATCGCCCCCACAGCAGGTTACCATAAGAGGAAAACGTGTAAAACGGACTGTTTAATATACGAGGTGTCACTCCCTCCCTCTCCTCGGGGAACCAGACTTCTGTAAAATCCTGTGGGTCCTTGACATGGAGAAGATTGATGATCCAAACATACAGAACTAACTCACTTTCCTGACTGAAAAATCTTTTGGGGATTGCGAATAAAGTGCCCCCCTCCTCCCCTCCACAAATCCTCTCTTGGTAGCTATTGGTTTCAGTTGAGGAATTTCAACACATGCCCCGGCAGACCACAATTGACAAAGCTCAGTCAGTCTTATGAAATGCCTGCAGGGTGTAGGTGAAGTCTATGGATACACAGCAACCAGCGCTTATGAGTTAAAACTGTAGATAAACCGCAGATAGGCCAGCAGGTTAAGGTGCCAAGTACATAGAATCTTTGCAGTTATAGACAGGATCTGTGTGGACACTAAACAAGCTGCCAGCATGTCTGGTAAATATGTAACATAGAGATACCATATATTCAAATAAGACTGAAGGGCAATAAACTATAAACACGTGTGCTACAGGTTTATTATGTTCATCACAAACATTTGGTGATAGGAAAATCAACTGTAACGTCAGCCTATACGGCGCAGAGGGAGAGAGGTTGTTTCCACGTACCCACACATTTACTGTAAACACACCGGCCGTATCACATACCTGCATTTCTTCTGATCGGTGGCGGTTACCTTTCCAAGAACTGCCCTCGTCTGCTGTGGGACTGCCAGACCTCTGGAGGGGAACAGCTTGTAGTTATGAAGGTAATCAATGTCCGACTGAGCAAACATAGGAACCTCTGGAGTTTCACATCCACAGACTTTTTTTTAATATGTGGTGTATGGTATGTGGACAGTGTGGTTAAGCATTAACATATTATGAAGGTGAAAGCCACAGAGCTGCAATTCCACTGCAATGGGTTATATTGTGCAGGGTTTTGTGCGCTGTGGGGTTGTAAAGCTCAACACTCAGCCCTCTTTCTTTATACTGTTGCAGCTCTCTCTCTCTCTCTCTGCTTATGACATTTAAAAACAAACAATAAGACTCACAGTTAGTGTATTGCCAGTTCTGCGAAATGTAATATTCCCCCAGTAATGTTTAGTATTATCAAGGTTACTCTAATAAAAACATGGTTTAAGACCATCCTTCATCAAGACTCCCCTTCGCCCCAACCAGCCTACCTGCAATGAGGTGGAGGAGTGAGCTCGAGACAGATGCCCACTGCCACCGTAGTGCCAGTCTCGCTCAGTGTCCCCTGTGTCTTCCCACTCTCTGGAGGGATGCTTGCTCAGGGAGTGGCTGAAACAGCACAAACAGGTCATCGGTGTGTCTGATTTGGTCAAATGTATTCAATCTGATGGAGTCATCTAGAGATACACCTAACACAATGGGCCTCATGCAGGAATTTCCTCACATTTTTGTTCCTTGTATTTTACGTCTTCTTACAGCCTTTTTTTGGTGGCATTTCTCTAATTATTGGGCATGTGCCAGAGCACACCGCACAACATCTGCCCTTTTATAGGGTTTAGGGGAAGTTACCTATGTTAATAATAAAACATTGGCCACACGCCTCCAATTTATGATTCCTCCTTCAGCACAGCTGGGAGTGGTTAACTTCTCTTGTTTTTTCTCTTAACAGGAAATTAAGAGAAATGTAAGAGTTGTTGAAATGTTGCTGCATGTGGCCCAATGTAATGTTAACGAACATGCATATCGTTTAAATATGTTGCCAGCATCACTCCTTCCGTTCTCTGTGGTGTAATGCAGGTCTGACCTGGCTGGTTTAAAGAGCTCCTGTCTCCGAGAAGGCGGCTGGTTCTGAGGGCGACCCATGTGGCCCGGCTCTTCTCTCTGATGGATCATTTTGACCTTCGGCACGTCGGCCAACATGGCATACTCCTCCCTGTTCCGCCCTGTAGACCCCACCGACAGTGGACCCGACTCCGAGGACTCCATGGAGCTCTGGGAGGAGGTGTGCTTCCTCAGTTGAATCTGAGGTGAAGGAGAAGGGCTCCGTGTGCGGTGGGAGGGCCTCCTGTCATTCGGGGAGGGGCAACGATCGACATGGCCGTGTCTTCCAACCCCAGACCTGATGCTGCCGGGGCTCCTCGGTGTGTCCAAGGTGACGAAAGCTGTTCTGCGGCCATTCGTGGTCTGTCTGGAGGGTGAAGCAGCGCGAGACACCGAGGAGCTGCGGTGGGAATGTGTCGACTCCCGCCAGGAGCGTGGTGAGCGATTGGAGTCAGATTTTGTGTCATGGTGTGTGTTTTTTGTCTGAGAGGTATGGCTGGAATCTCCGTTAGTGGCCAGTCTGAGGATTGAGTAGCCTGGCAGGTCGCTGTTACCTTTTCTAGCGGGAGACGAGTTGCGGCTGTTGTGGTTCTTGCTGTTCAGGGAGGAGCTAGTTTCTGCTTTCCTCAGTGAGCGCTGGTCAGGAGCATCATAGGTGTTGTGGTTCTTGCTGTTCAGGGAGGAGCTAGTTTCTGCTTTCCTCAGTGAACGCTGGTCAGGAGCATCATAGGTGTTGTGGTTCTTGCTGTTCAGGGAGGAGCTAGTTTCTGCTTTCCTCAGTGAACGCTGGTCAGGAGCATCATAGCTTTTCCTTGAGGGCAACAGACTTTGGCTCTCACGACTTCTGACAGAACTGTTTGCTTCAGACTTGCGCAGCAGGGACTGAGAAGGAGCTTCGTAGCTTCTCCTCGAAGGGGAGGAGGTGCGACTCTCACGACCACGGCTGTGTGAAGAACCACTGGTGTCTGTTTTCCTAAGCTGATACTGAGTAGGGGTTTCATTGCCTCTCCTTCCCGGAGAGGAACAACGGCTGCCACGACTGCCACCGACGGCGCTTGATTCGGTCTTGCGGAGTACAGACGGACTTGTGTCGTAACCTCGTCTGGATGCAGTCACGGTGGGGCTTTCATGTTCTTGGTCATTCAATCCATTCTTAGCTGTTGGGCTTCGTAGCAGAGCCTGGCTTTCAATATCATAGCCCTCTCTTATGGGGGAGCCACAGCGTCCGTGGTGACTACGTCCGCTTAGAGACAGATTTGATTCAGATTTACGAAGGGGGGATTGGCTAGACGCCCTGTAATCTCTGCTTGGCGGTGAGTATCTGTGACCGTCAGATGTTCTCCTAGATGGAGACGAGTCACGAGTGTCGCTCCGGCGTCCGTGAGATGAACTGCTGGTGCTTTCCATTTTGCGGAGAGACATTTGGCCTGAAGGGTTGTAGTCCCTCCTTGAGGGAGACGGGCTTCTGCTGTCACGACCTCGACCACTCAAAGACCCGCTTACTTCCGTTCTCCTCAAGGCACTCCTAAACTCAGAAACCGTGCTGGTCTGGGATTTGACCGAACCAGCAAATGGTTTAAAGTTTCTTGGCAGAGTTCCTGAATCGACACGTCGCCCGTGAGTGCCTGGCGAGGCGTTTCTGGATCCCGGCTCCGTCCCTTGAGACCACCCTCCACCATCGAAGTTATGCTTGTTGAAGGCAGCGGTGGACTCACTGCGTCTGAACGGTAAGTTTCCACGTGAGGGAGAAGAGGAACGAGATGGCAGAGCTGAGCCTGGCCTTGAGGACTCAAAGCGTCCTGACTGATGATTGGTAGAGACGCCAGAGGAAGGGTTTCCCCGACTGTAGGAACTGCTGAAACCTTTTCGCCCCGTTGAGGCCAGCGACTCGGCTATCTTAAAAGGAGTAGGACTCGGAGAGCGGGGGCCGACCCGGGCCTCAACCTCAACGGCAATGTCATAGGGGTCGGGAGGCAGCATTTCCAAAGGCAAGTCATCATTTAGACCCTCCGGCGTTTGCCTTTCCGAGGCCACGCCGAGATTAGGGTTTCTGAAGGGGATGGTGTCTTTGGGCTCTACGCCTCTGCTGCCGAAGATAGGATGTCCTCTCTCAAAATGGCGGAATGGAGCAGGCGGCCCGCTATCACGGACTGAGCGGACACCCGCTGTCCTCCCCAGGGAGAAGTACCCGCTTTCACGCTTCTGCGCGTCTTCTTTTAACCCTGCAAGAAAAGAGAGAAGTTGCTCAGTGTGACAGAAATAGAACGAAGGAGGGGTAAGATAAATAAGAGATCATCAAAGATCAACCACTGAGCTACTGCTACACTATTGTATTACTGATGATTGCTCCGGGACACCTCAGCTGGTGACATCAAACAGTATTGCCAAGTAAAGAACACCTTTGGCTGTAACTGGATATGGATTGGTCAAGTGCTGTCAGTCATAGGTTGACTGAAGGCCCGGACATGTGTTCAAATAAGAGATACTGAGGTCCAATCCTTCTTCCAATGCTTCTATTATGTCATGTATCCAACTCTTATTAATGCATCCCTTCCGCCAGGAAATCAATGAAGCATTTGACAAACGTCACAATATGCCAGCTCAGCTTTCATGTACCCGACTGACCGCTGAACTTGTCTCTGCTCCGAGCTTCGTCCATCCAGGCGCGAGGGCTCGGCCGGTGGGGTGGAGGGTCCAGCCGGGTCATGGCGAGCCTGGTCGAATGCCGACGGATCGGCAGGTACTCGTCCTCTGCACTGACGGAGCCGCTGAACTCTTGGTAGTCACTGTGGTAGCGACAGCTGCGTGGAAGAAGAGATGGGAGACGGATGACGAGAGTAGAGGCGGAAAGACGAGAGGTCGGGAGGAGGGGAGAAAAGTACGATGCAAAAGGAGGAAGAGAGAGAACAATTCAATCAGTATACCATGAATTTCATAGATTGCGTCACGCAAAATCAATGTTTAAGGTTAGAAAACATGGAACAGTATACATTAAAGTCTACAATTCCACTTTCTAGCTCTCCTAAAGAACTTTTTATCACCGCCCCGTGCTGTCCTACCTGTCGGTGCTGTCGTCGTCGTCGCCGTCACAGATATAAAGCTCACAGTCGGGGCTCAGGATGCACAAAGAGCTCTCCCCATAACCCAGACGGCCTCCGTTGACATCACAGTAGCTGCTCACCACCGACAGACCGTCAGAGTCCTCCTGATAGGATGACAGGGTAGGAAACGGACCAATCACAAGGCCTCAGCAAAACTCCCTCTCTCTCTTTGAGTGACAGAGGGAAGAGGCGCCGATGTTGCTCTCCTAGATCTGTCTCTCTGGCTCCATCTCCTTCAGTAGAGAGTTAGCCGAATAGCGTCCGTCCCATCTGTCCTCTCTGACACACACACGCATGTTCAGTCTGCTGTTCGATTAGGGTTACACCTCTGTAACTCGACCTGGCTTGTGGCTTTCCTCATTAATATTTCACCGCTTTTTTTTTTTTCTTCTTCTTCTTGCCATAAAGCCTCTAAGACTTAAGATGTCTTAAAAAAGGATCCAAAACTGTGACTTCACTGTCTGTAAATGTCAAAAACTGGCATCCATCCCTGCAACCTCCAGGGATCTACAGGTGGGCTGTTACATTGGAAGCTGAACTGGTACAACTCATGATCCGCTGTGTGTTTAAATACGTTACTGTAACCAGATAACGGTGGTTGTGAATTGGGAGCAGGATAAACAGAAACATGCCCTTCTTTCTGTGTGTGGCCCCTCCGTCTAATATAACAAGTGATTCCCAAGAGGGCAGTAAGTGATCCAGCTTCGTTAATTTATAATAGGAGCCGCTGCTTCCACCCTGCTCCTCGTCAGTGCCTCTCATTCTCCGTCTCTGACCTTTTCTTGATTTACTCAAAAGCAGCAAAGACTCACACATGATCTCGCGAGCTGTGTTCATGCGTGTGGGCCGTGTTAAATTAAGAGGGCGCTTGATTTCTATACAAATTTATGGCTTCTCCTTGACTTAGTATACGTCAGTGACACTTAGCATACGTCAGTGACACTTAGCATACGTCAGTGTCAAACTACTTCACTTGTGACTTCTAATGCTCTCATCTTTCTCCAGCTCATCCCATCACTCAGCACATATTCTACTCGTGTTCCCACCTCTACCCCCCCGTTACCTAGCTACTGGGTTCATCTCCCTCCCTTCTTTCTTACCTTGCTGCTGGTGTCTCTTTCCTCTGCCTGCGATGGGATCGGCGTTAACGGCACACCTTTGCCTGATCCGATCCCAGTGTCGGTCTCAGCTTTAGCCCCAATTCCAGCCTCTGCTGTGGACTTCTGCTGTGGCGGTGCTGCCTCTGCGCTGTCCCCCGCGCCGGCGTGCAGGCGCCTCTGACGCAGGCATTCGTGGCAGCGGGAGGGGTCGAAGATGTTGGGCTGGAACTTGGGGCAGATGGGCTCATCGCCAGAGAGGGGCATGGTGAGGCCGGAGCGGGAACCTGCGCAGTCATCGCATCCCTTGGAGAAAACTGGGAGACAGCAGCAAAGGGGTCAAGGAGGAACATCACAATGATATAAAACAAATAGTAGCAACTATGAGTATAAATTAAAGACTTCTGTGTGTGACTTATACATTAGAAATGTGTTGCACCTATTAAACCACTTTAAAAAAGTATAGCAGTGTTATGTGCTGATGCAAAAATACATCAGAGCATCCTCCACAGCATGGAATAAGAAGGGTAAAATAAGACTGACAGTTTTGAGAATAAAAGCACCCTGTCTGCTGGTGAGCCTGTCTGTGACACCACATTACAGAGACATGTGTAAACACAGAGCAGCAGCTCTGAGTGAATACTAAAGAGGATCTTTTACTTCACGGTTCATGGAAGATCCAAAGCAGAAGTGTTTCGGTAGGTGATGACTAACCACACTAAGAGATAATGAAACACAACACACCCAGACTGTCAAAGCTCCCCACAGAGTAGCATTACTACCAACCACTAAGCACATGCTCTGTGATCTGCCTTCACCTACAAGCTGCACGGCCTCTGTACATTAAATTAACCAATTAAGATCAAGAGTTTAAATAACTATTAAAAATTGTAACGCTAGATATAGAAATTATAAGATGAGCATTACCTGACGAGAGAGGCTCCCGCTGTCAGCTCCACTTTGAGTTTGTCATAAAGAGTCGGAGGATAAGCTGCCCATCAGACCCCCCCCCCCCCCATCAGGCACATGCGTCTTCTTCCCGCATGCTCTCTATCCTCCCGAGCTGCCAAACCCTCAAATCCATCCGATTGGCTGCTCCGACAATGAGTGAAACTGAAGCAACCATGACGGCCATGGTGGCTCTCAGTAAACACAGCGGTGGCCCTGAAGCACACGCGGACCCAGAGCCAACATGGAGGCGGTGGCCCGCCGGTCTCCCTATTGTGCGGTTGTATTAAATATCACGGGCTTTAGAAAGCGAAATGAAACGCTCATGCTAGGGACAGCTGGCACACGCTGGCTCAGGTTAACGTAAATAAATAAACACTGGTGAGGTGTAGGTTCAACATACATTCAAACTACTGGCTGTGTGGGATAAGGTTCGCGATTAAGGAGCACGCTGTAAGACACACAGTGGTTGGTTCTCCTTTAGATCTCTCTCTGTCACACACACACACACACACACACACACACACAGGTGATGCTGAGCTATGAGGAAACAGAGCGAAGGGTTGATTTCCTGATGTTCTGGAGAGGATGTTGACGACAGCGTCAGCCTTCCTATTAAACAATAGCAAGAAAAGAATTCCACACCGACAGCTTGAGATGTGGCTGCATCACAAAGTCACTTCTTAGCAAGATTTATGTTTTATTTTATGAAAATTAAAGTAAATACACTTTGTTTGTATACGATTAAGCAATAAACACTACAAAAAACAGTTTGAGCACAAGTTGTTTTTAAGAGGCAGGTACACTGGAAATACTGAGATAGACAGTCCAACACGATGCGGACAGAGCGTCCACATCAGCTTGAGTTTATTTTACACTCTTCGCAGCGTATACACGTCCTGCTCAAACACTGGAGCGATGATGCACCTTTTTCCCAGTCAGTCGACGTCTCTGCCACTTGGTGGTCCTCCCGCCTCTACTTTTACTCTCTGTGGCGGTCTGTTTCTTGTCTGTCTGACGGCCGCCTCGGCCACCTCGGCCTTCCTGCTTCCCTTTCCTCTTCTTGCAGGTGAAACTGCTGAGGGACGACGTTAGGGAGCGGATCCTGTAGCAGCGGGGGAGAGACACAAAGAGAAATGCAGCTGGACTGAGAGGGGCTGGAGGAAGACGGGCAGACATCTGAAGACCGCCGCTACGTCACCACTGTATTGTACAGCGCATTTAGCAACAGTCACACTACCTGTGCATTCCTTAAAAGACCAGTTGATCAACCCTTTAGCCTGTAGATAATGTCAGAAACCAAAGTGATGTCTGGCCAAAAGCCAAAATACCTAAAGTATTCAAGTTGTCACAGGAAAAACTGGCAACACTTATGAGAATATGAAGAGACCTGCGTGATGAACAGCTTACTTTTTGTTCATGATTGGATTCCCGGATTTTCTAGGCATCGCTGCTGTTTCCTCCTGCTGTTCTTTCCCCTTTTCTTCGTCCTTGCACTCCCCATTATCCTGGAAAGCAAAGATCCTCTTTGTTAATTAAATTAATTTGCCATCAGTTACATTCACAGCAACCATACAGAGCTATAAGCAGTAAAACCGGCATAAGTCAGCCTGATGAAAAACACACATGAGATGACTCGGGGATTTACTGTTTACCTGGTTTGCGGCGGGTCTGAGCAGGTGAGCCCCTGTGAGGTCAAGTTCACTGATGGTTGTGACGGTGACGGTGTGGTTGGGGTGATCGTACTGCACAGACTCCGTTGTGGAGGTTATCACATCTTCCAGATCGTCTTCAGCCTCCTCTGAGAGACGGGATCGAGTGAGGAAACAACAACAACAATAAGCAAAGAGTCTCAGCAGATCGATCAGCGATAAGACTTCTGCTTTTGAACTCACCGAGAGCGTCCGTCCTCTCCTTCAGCAGCCTTGTGTATTCCTTATGCCTCTGAAAGCAGACAGCCAGACATGTCATCAGTGCACTGTTTCCTTACGTGCTCCTGCCACCAAAACAGATTTGAAGTCTGCGCTCTTTCACTTCACACTTACTTCTACTCGGACTCTGATCTGCTCTTCCTTGATTTTCTTTCGAATTTCTGCCACTGCTACTTTCCTCCTTTCCACCTTTCTTTTATGGAAACCCGTTAGATAGTCCCTGCCAGAGCAGAAGAGGAAGCAGCTTGAGAACCCAGTCACCATTTCATTCTCTACCGGTTTGTCTCGCATTATGGATACATACAACAGCGATTATAATAGAATCAAATGTGGCTTGGTGCATTTTATTATAATGAAAACTCATATTTAGAAATCTAATTAACATCTTGGTCAGTGGAGGTTTTGAAGTTAATGTGTCAGCAACTAAATAAACTCATAAGGAATGAATGATGGCTTAGAACAACACCACGATGCTTCAATAGTGTGTATTTCAAACTGTGTAGGCTGGTCGTAGGAATGTGACGAACGTTACTGAGCTTCCTATAACTCAGAATCATTAAGTTTTGTAAAAGCTATAACGCACATGCCCCATAAACCTGGTGATATTTTACAGTATCTGCACTTGCTTGGTTTTATTCTGTCATTCAAAAGTTACATATAAAGAGCGTGGATAGAGTTGCAATGCTTTTCAAAGTAATACTTGGGAGAAAGCTAACTAATGCCAACCTGGATTGATAACCTCACTAAGGGCTAATGCTAAGATGCTAGCTAACACCTTCAATTTAAAGCACCGTCATCAGTCGAAGAACTTACTCTCTGTCGTTGTCGTCAAACGAAACGATGCATTTGTTTTCTCTTTTCTTGGACCCGGGCTTAAATTTACCCTTTTTGGACACATTGTGTGGCTTTTTAGTATTCTTCATATCGCACACGTGAGTTTACCCTACAGTACTTCCGGCTTCTGGTATTGAGGAACTAGTGATTTAACTATGTCCGACTAGAAACACGTGGATAAAAGTCTGATAGGTTCCGCACGACATTTAGGTCAAAGTAATGATTTTGTTGGTTCAGACTGTACAGTTGGTGTAATCACATGTCACCTAAAATAAATACCCTGGTTCATAGAGTTTATGCTGCTGTTTAAATTTAAACTATTGATAGAATGATGTATTTGATATCAGGTCAACTTATCTTATTGAGATGTGAATAAAAATGAATTTGACGCTACTTCAAATTAGGTAACACGGTCTGTATTTCTGTTAATCATGATATGATGACTGCCTTTAGTCTTCATTCCTTCGCCCATACATTTTATAATTAGCTACTTGTCCACTGTCAACTTTAAAGCAATCCCTCCAAGTGGCAGGGACTCGTTATGTATCCAAACCATGCCACCACCAGCTGGAGTGTTTCATTTACACCGAGGTGTCCAGTGCTCATCACACAAAGAGAGGGTGTGAAAGAAGACACCAATACACTTCACAGAGTTATCAGATCTACACTGGCGTTCACACCCAGCCAACACCCATGTTTAAATGAAACATGCTCTCTCATTTTCTTCTGTTTCACTGCATCCACGTCCAGCATGGTACCTCTAACACTGAAAGATCACATACACACCAAACACAGTCATGTGTTGTTTTATTACAAAACAAACATCGAAATGAAATACAGAAAGTCAGACAATAAAACACATCAAGGGGAAAGACAACAAAAAAAAAAAAAAAACTATTGTAACATAATTATAACGATAGCAAAAAAACTCCAGCCCGCTGATGGCTGTGTGAGCACTGCTTTACTCTTTGCACACTTTTACCAGTCAGGAAAGATAATCTACACCGATAAAAATATATTCAGGACTCTTTAGGTTGCTAACTTACACCTCGGGTTGACCTGGAAGACAGAGCTCTAATAGCATTCATGTGTGTTTGCCTGTATTTTAAAAATAGCAAAAAAAAAAAAAAAAAAGAGTGAGTCTAAAACATCAGGCTAATTGTTTAAATGTGGGTTTCGTTAAAAATCTTCCTATTAAAGATTCTGTGTCTGATCCTAGGATGCTGTTATCGATACAAAACAACAACGACATAACTGCCGATAAAAGCATTTATAGTAATATTACATTACCTTTAAATAAGAAACCCAGAGCACAGAAACAGGAATGACAGAAGTGCCTTCTCGTGTGTAAGTCAACAATTACAAAAGAAAAAGCAAATTGGACAAAGATCTCTCAAAGACACAACTCCTCCATCATTTCACATGTGATGAAACATAATAAAATAATTCTTTACATCACGTCAAGGCCATTTTGCTTGAGAGCTTTACATCAAAAGGTGGACATCACTTCCAAAAAAATACCTCCACTTTTATCGCTGCGTTCGGCCTCTTTTTCACTCAGATATATATCCTCAAGTGATACGCCAGCCAGCATCTAGAGCTTCTGACGCTCGCCGCCTGTGGACTCGAAAGGTGGCGTACAAGGATGGTCTGCAGGCACTTTTAAGGATGTTTGGATGCTTTCCCCCCCCCCCTGCTTTGAGGCCACCTTGCAAGGCCACAGCACGTGAGAGTTCGATAGTAAAAAGATGTTCGGTTGGAGTATCACTGTGAGGCAGCTGACCTCGCTCTCCCGGTCAGAGCTTCTGACAGGAAACCGTTACGACTTTGACATGATTACAGCTCTTTCTTGACCATGTGTGTCCTCTCAAGCAGAAGTACGGACTTCCCGTTTAATCTACTCCTGTTTGTCTGCATATGTACAACCTATATACAATCACATTGTGAGTTTGAATGCAATTAATTTAATATGGAATATGTAGAAGCATCCGTGTGAGTGTGTGTCCGTGAAACCAATCTTTTTTTCCCTGGTTCTTATGTGACTGTCGAGCTCTGGCGGGTTTCTGTAGCTGCAAATCAAATTCCTAAAGCAACCGTACTGCTGCATCCTAAAGTCTAAAGAAAGCCGCTCAGTGAGGTTGTTATTAGAAAGCCGCTGCACTGGATTGAAGCGTCACTTCAAAGCGGTCACTTGTTTCATATTCAGGATAACCGACGCGGTGCTTCAGCGTCCTATTTTGCTCCACAGTAGAATGTACAGTGTATGAGGTAGATAAGAAAGAGACACTACTCAGCGCTGCGTGTTTGAAAGCGAGCTACATCTACCCGTCTGCATCCCACAGCACAGCCGTGCTCAACAGACTCTCGGCCGTCTACTCTCAAACACTCCCGTCGCCCCTTAACCGAAGCGCCCAAGTCATTACAGTCGTTGCAGCACGCACATCGCCGTGTTGCCAATAATGATCGTACAGCTCGGTATCCTACAGCCAAACGATGCGCTGCTGCATTGCGTTAATTTAAAACAGCTATTAGATAATGGTCCCTTTTCCCTTTGGGCCCTATTTAACCTGATTTTCCTTGTTGTCTAGCGTTTTGTTACAAGTGAGGCAGTAAGCCAGCATGGTACCCTTAACGGCCAGAAGGTGGCATGATTGTGCTGCAACAGTGAAACGAAGCATCAGAGAGGAGCTAATGTTGAGCCTGCAGTGTGGATACAGAGACAGCTCAAAATCAGCTGTCTGTGTGTGACAAAAGCGGGACAGAAAAGTCTTACATGTTGTTGGTGGATGAGCAGCCTGGTTTATATCTTTGTATGTATGATGGTAAATTACGGAGTTTGTTGTATTGTGAGTAGCCCTAATGCGTGTGAGTGTGTGTGTGTGTTCAGGAGGCAGCGATGGTTGTGCCCCCGCTGAGACGCAGCAGGATCTGCTGGCAGTCCTGCAGGGAGCGACGGTCTCCCACCCGCTCCAGGGTGCGCTTGGCCTCGGCCAGCAGGCGGGCGCGATGCCCGGGCGGGGTTAGCAGGGGCATGGGCAGGTGGCGGCAGGCCAGCAGGATGGCATGAGCCCGCTCCCTCTCACCCAGGACGCAGTCACCTTCGGACGGCAGCAGGGAGGGGGAGGGGGGGGGGGGGGAGGGGTGAAGAAGAAAAGTGGAGGTTAGGGTCCATTGCCTTCTGGCGTGAGTGTGTGTGTGTGTGTGTGTGTGTGTGTGAGAGAATAATGAGTCGTGTTGCCCTCTAGGACTGTTTCGAGTCATTTCAGCATTAATGGTTAACATTAAGAACGACCACAGGGGAACTCATCCTGAGCCGGTGGTCAAGGTGAACTTCCACTCGGAGTTCGAGTGTGACTACGATTCTGTAACCACGACGATGATGTCTGTACTTAAACAAATGAGCCTCTCTTACCGGCTGTGTAGGAGTTGTGTGTTCTGCGTCGGAGGTTGTGCTCCAACAGCTGGTGTGTCCTTGTGGGGCTGGCTCCAGCCATCAGCCTCACTGTGGTCTCATGGAGAAACACCTGCAGAATAAAAATAAATAAAAAAACACACAAACATCAGAGCAGAAACTCAACACAGCAAACTACCCAGTGATACCTACAAGAAACCTTCTGCCGTTGACGTAAAGCGCCTCACACATCGAGTGGTCTCACACCAGAACCTCATGAAACGATGCAGCTCATGTGGTCCTTAAGAGTCTCGCACGAGTCGAGACAGAACAAATGAGCAGCAGCCGCTGCGAGAGCAGGAGCTGTTGAAGACCCTCTGGCTCCAGTGATGGCTGCTCCAGTAAATCTTACAAGTATGATTGATGATATATTAAACTACTGGGAGATTTCTGCAGCTGGCAAGAAGCCGGAGAGAACTTGATTTCCAGGACTGATACAGTAAATGCAATATTATCCCGAACACGATAAGCAGGTCCCAGCTGATTTGTGGGAGTTACGATCAGTGCGGCGCAGAGCTTGTGTTAACTTGACATGCCGGCAACACATTGTGGGTATTATTGCTTTGGAGAGTTGCCTGCTTATCAATGTTATATCATCATACATTGTTTTATTATCCTCTGTGAAAGCTAATTTAACAACTAATCTGATATCTTGGTTTGGGCATTTGTCCATATTTTTCCATGACAATAAATACGCGAGCAGTAAATGAACCAATAACATGAATATACTGCTTAATCTTGCCACGGTGTCGCAGGAAATACAGTTTGTAATGATACAGTAATGATGAATCCCTGGCGGTCATTGGTTGCGCTGTCGGTTTGTAACAATTTAGGCTTCAATGTTGTTTCTCATCTCATCCTGCACTTGTTTCTTGCAGATTACGACACTTTATATGATGTATAAATATATAACGTACACAGTTATGAACTCTACTGACTTGTAATCTCTTGCCGATTGCTGAACATTTCTGGTCTATTGAGGGACGTACCTTGTGTTGCGCCTGTCTGTAGCACTGCGTGAGCTTTCGGAGCGCGCTGAGGTCCCTCTGGAAACCAGCCAACTGGGATCCAGGGGCCGGGCCAGGTTCCCCATTATTACTGCTGCCTCCCCGCTGCCACAAACTGGTCCTCAAGGTAAGCAGCAGGTCACAGATCAGCAGCTCCACCCCCTTTGTGGAAGGGAAGGAAGACGAAAGGGTCAAAGTGCTGTTTATACAACTACAACCGACCCCCATCATCACCAGCTCTTCTCAACCCAACGTGCACGCTTAAAACGAAAAGGTAACACCGTGACATTCAGTGCCGTCTCATGTTGAGTGGTGGGGTGTGTAGCGGGTGCGTGCAGATTGGGGAGGCCTCTGTACTGCACTGCAGACACATTGCACTCGGCTTTAAGGATCATGCAATGCAACTACAATGCACCACAGCCACCTCCAGCCACCCACACACTCACACACACACACACACACACACTCACACACACACAGCCCCACGTCAGCCTATCCCCAACTGAGCATGCAGTGTGCGTGTCTGCATCAGAGTGAAGACTGGTGTCTGTGACATGTGTGCGTGCAAGACAGCAGACAAGATCACGTAACAAGCGCTCTTAACCACAAACCCAGAGCAGGTCTGAAGGAAATGAAGGGCGCTGCGAGGGATGCTTTGTGCAATACCTTGTTCAGCCAGTTCCCGGTCTGGGCGACGGGCACCGAGATGCTGGAGCGCAGGTAGCCGCTGGCTCTGTCGCAGTGGGACAGGTAGGCTATCGTGCCCTCTCCCTTCAGAGGAGGCAGGCTCATCTGGACCGCCTTGCAAAGCAGTAGCACAGCCTTGGGCAGAGGGTGGCTGAAACAAGAGAAGCGAGAGGACAGTGAGCGTGGTTCCTTTACAACAGAGATGAATGTTTAACTGTCTTTATCATCATCATCATCCTTCAGTTCAGTCTATCTTAGATGTTTGTAATCTACACAAGTTAGAGAAGGTTTAAAGATGATGTAGTTATGACTTCCATGTCTATGAATCCATGTTATCTGGATTATCTTGTCGGAGCTTAAAGTTTTTTTTACTTCACTTACTCAAGAGTGTGCAGAGCCCTCGGCATCCGCTCCGCTTCTGCCAACAGTGACCTCACGGCGACATCATCACCCTGCAGCCAATGCACGGTGGCCTTCAGGACCAAAGCCCACCAACGACTCACTGGGTCTTTCACTGGCAGGAAGAAGAGAGGGAGATTATGTAGAAATAAAAAACAACACGGACAAACTAGCTCGAGTCTAAGAGCCTGAATGGATTTTTTCTTTTCAAGCTTTTGTCAAATGAGAGATGATGTGATGGTTAAGTCTCTGAGTCTCCAGCGGGATCGAAAGCTGTATGCGTGTGATGATATAAAATGTCTCAGTGTGAAAAGAAATCAATGAACATTGTTGCTAATTAACGTCCTCTCAACAGATCGTCGATGTGTTCATATCCATTGCAAATCATTTATTACCACAAATCAATGACTGCAAGTGTTATCTGTGATAATCCGATAAAAAGTTAATCCCCAAAGCCAAAGTGGTCGTCAGTGTATGGTACAGAAAATCACTTCATGCTGACAGTAATAACTCTGATGGCTATCTGGTTAATACGCAGTAATGAAAAACAGAAATCGCTTCCCCCCCTAGGCAAACAACATCTGATGTGATTCATGCTTTATCGTGATTGGACAGGCCTGTTCTCCTCATGCTATTCATACCTGGAGTGGTGGTGTGATTGGGAGGAGTCGAGAAGGGAGGAGGAGGGGACGGAGAGTCCTCCGTACAGCTGTTTAACAGCTGGAGGAACTCCAGGGCGCTGGAGAACTCCCTGAAAGGGACGCAGATCAGAGAAAAAGAACAGATCCGGGGGGTTGAGTCATGAATTCGGATCAAACCGGTGGAAACGTCGCTGGTGCAGCCGGGCCTTACCCGGAGTCGCTGTTGCGTTTGCCCGCTTCAGAGTCGCTCTGCGGCTGGATGAGAGTGTGAACGGCTCTCTCCAAAAGCTTCCTGCAGAAGCAGCGGTGCAGCTGGGCGATGGGGTCAGCTGGGGGAAGATCAAGAGGGAAACAGAGAAATCATAGCATTCAGCATTTCTTTAACAATAGATAAACAAAGAAACACAATATTCACTCAAGGTGCATGAAGCTCAAGACAATGCAACAACGATCTGTGAGCCAACACAGCTAATTTAGCCGACATGATTCGGTGTGAGATCCATCCATCTATTTTCAAATGACTACCAGGGCCCGTCTCAGATTTTAGTATCATCGCTGGAAATAAATAGCTGGAGTAATACTCGCAATTAAAGATGCAATTAAATAGTTTCATTTAAAAATATTATATTTCCTTCCTCTAGCGATAGCATTGAGACTTCTCTAAAGGAGCTAGATGTCCCCTAAAAAGCATGACGACTTGAGTTTATCTTGTGTTATAAAAGAAATTGTCCAAAATCTTTTTGGACTGTTTGTTTTGGATTTAAAATTTAAAAAAAATAAAAAATAAAAACAGCCAGAAAGATGAAGTGAAAGAACAAAAGAATGGCAGAAACACATAAGTATGAGGAGGCCTGTGTTTATGTCATACTCGGGTCTCTCTGAGAAGTGTACACCCCGTCGCTGCTCTCCGACTTCACCGACCAATCACAACTCAGGAAGAACTGCCTGCCCAATGGGGTGAAGAGCCAGCGCAGGCAGTCGGGGATCGGCTTGGTCTCCGACTGGTTGGCCACGCTCTCTGCGCAACTCAACAGGTAACCCTGGGAGACGAACACGGAAGAAAAAGATGCTGATGATGGAGAGAAAACTCAAAACAAAGTAAACACCAGTTGAAACGGTAACAAGACAAGGAGATGGACCACGTAAAGAAGACTCACAGGCAGACAGGAGAGGTGGTGGCCCAGCACGGTGCGCAGGGCTGTTGCTGCAGTGACGTAGATCTGGGTGAGCTGGGCGGGGGCCATCTTGCCTTGGGCGCTCTGGCTGAGGTTGACAGCGCTCAGAGACACGGATAAAGCCCACAGGCTGCTACGCTGAGGCAGCTTCCCTACAGAGAGAACAGAAACCATGTCATCGTGTTTGACTCTTCATATTCATATCAGTCTTTAATCTAACCCGCGTGTGCCGTCCTGCCTGTGCACAGCGTACACCGCTCACCTGTGAGCTGCAGCTGGCTCAGCCGGTGGTAAACCAGCGCCGCGTCCTTGGCGCTAGTCCGAGCCTCCTCCCCCTTGTGCTTCCCCCTAACCTGATGAACCAGCCAACCCAGAGGAGTGGGACGATGCAAGATGTAGCGAATGAGATTCCAGGACAGCGAGCAGACCAGGTCCAGAGTGGTTGAGGGAAGCAATCGGGTCAAGACGGACAGGCAGGTCTCTAAACTGGCCATTGCCGCCGTGTAATCGCCCTGCAGGAGAGAGGAAGGCAGGGAAAATGGTGAGCTCATCAGTATTCAGTGAAGAGTGATAGGAGGGGGAGGGGGGGGGGGGCAGGCTAAACTGAGACAAGAGAATCAAAGCCAATCAGACTGGGTGAAGCGATCTTCAGTTAGTGATGAATCATCACATTTAATTCTCAAAGCACATCCAAAACTGGATCCAATATATTCACACCGTCACATGAAATGTAAGTAGGTTGGTCGTGTTTTCCTATATTTGGAAATGCGACCACAGTCTCTCTTGAGAAGAAACATATCATGCTTGGGAAGAAAATATTAATAGCATTCCAAATGGGTTTGTTTAAGACTTCTGACCCCAGGGCTCAGCTGTACTCACCCTGTTGAGGTGCAGGTCGGCTTGTTTGCGATGCCTCCAGAAGGACACAGATTTCGGCGAGTGAAGGGGCGTGACGGGCTCCCACAGGTAGAGCACCCTGACACAACCCCACACCGCCCCCACCCCACTCAGCACCCACACCATCACCCACGGCAGCAGGCACCGCAGCCAGGAAGCTGGAGGGCCAGAGGAGACGAGACACGTGGGACATTTTAGAATACTTCACAACCACGTATCCTGCCGCGTCTTTTTAAATCCATCACGACTCCGCCCTGCTCACCGAAGTCCTGCGTGTGAGTCGGGAACCAGACGAGCGTTCTAGACGGCCCGTGGCCCGCGGCTAGGCTGGGGCTCCCCGAGGCCTCGGAGCCCAACAAAGATGGCAGCGGGTTCAGGGACAGGCAGAAGAAGGTCAGGGCGCAGAGAAGCAGTCGAGAGCGATCCATCACTCCGACCGAGGAGGGAGAGTCTGGCTCAATCTTCATCTGAGAGACGTTAAGAGAGAGAACAGGTTTACAATCATCAATAACTACGCATCCAATAAAGTCCTTCTCGCTGTGCGCTGGTGGAAAGCTTTAACTATACTACCATCCTACAGACTACGGTGTGCTACCTGCTCGTGATCCAGCAAGGGGCTGCCTGGCTCTGAGTCCACACAGTAGGGAGAGAACTGTTGAGGGGAACCAGAACCAGAGTCCGAGGCCGGAGGAGACATCATCACTACTTCCTCTTTCATGTCCACCTCTTCAGACAGAATCACTGTCTCTGAAATGGATAGAGCGGGGGATTAAATGAAATCTCAAGTTGCTACAGGTCGTCATTGCTAAACGTAAACACTCACTGTTCTTCTGGTTGCCCATCTTAAGGGCCAAGTTCTCCTGCCGTAGCTTGTGGTTGACTTGCTGCAGGTATTTGATGTAGTCGATGGCCTTCTTCAGCACTCCCGACTTGTGCATCTGTGAAGACATGAGGGAGGGAATTTGAGGATCCAACTACTATCAAGTGCATGACAAATCTGGGGTTGTATTTATTAATTCAAAAAAGGGCTGTACCGGTGGGCTAACCTTCGCATCATTGCCCATGACCAGGTCCCTGAGCTCCACGATCTTGTCGTTGATGGAGGAGCGATACCTCTTCTCGATGATGTTGTGCGTCGTCCTCCTCTCGCCCTCCTTCACCACTCCTCCCGGGCCCATTACTCCTCCCATCATCTGGCCCTGATCCATGCTTGATCTGACCATGTTAGTGCAGTGAGAGGAGCCCGGCTGCAGCTGCTTGATGGGCAGTTTGTCTCCTCCTCCCATCATCATGGGGACGGTGGTCAGGATGTTGCCGCTCATCAGCGTCTGGGGACGGAAGTGCGGTCGTTGTCAGTGTGGGAACCCGAAACACGACCATTATTAGCAACCAAATAGTGATCTTTTCAGGACGGCTAAATACCGGGACTTGCAGAGCTGTGTTCTGCATGGGCGTAGTCAGGTGGGTGATCCCTGTGGGGCTCTGCATGGTGGACAGAACCTGCGTGCCGTCTGGTTTCAGTGTCGCGAGAACCAGCGAATCGGTCTTCAGAATCTGAGGCTGCTGGACAAGAACCTGATGGAAAGATGCCCCCTAAAGGTCAATGCGAAGTGTTTATGTTTGTTTAAAAGATCAAAACAAATCTGCAGAGCATCGACTCATCTTTGCATTTACACCACAAACAAAGGAATTAGTGTACGAGCTATCCGGGTTTTGTTATCTGCCCGTTATTATCAGCTGATCGTCATTACACTGCCGTCTTACTCACAGGAACTTGCTGCATCTGCTGCATCTGCTGCTGCATGGTGTGGACCGTGTTGGGCGCTGCAGAGAGGGTCTGGATGGTCTGACAGGTTGGGGTCAGAACACGCTGGTGTTGAATGGTCATTGGCTGCAGCTGCGGTGACGTCATAATGCTCTGCATGTGTGGTTGGAGGACTGGGAATGGGACACAAGAGGATGTGTTGATTTGACCGTCACATTCAAAAAAACACACTGCGGACCCCTGAGAATAAACCACATTAGGGCAACAACATGCAACCTTTAAGAGAACGATGAATTGAATCAGTCTTAATGTCCTGAAAACTATCTCAAACGTTCGACAGATCGGCCTCCCGTTCCTCTCTTTAGTCACCTTGGAAGCTAGAACCGGGGCTCTGGTGGCAGATGACGGGGCTCTGGATGAAACGGGACTGTCCGCCGTTGGAGGCGATCATCACCGTTTGGGCTTGGGTCTGGATGGGCAGGCCCGTCTGGCTGTGGGTCTGAACCAGGGTGTGCACCGGGAAGCTTTGGGTCTGCATGGCGATCCCCTGGGTGTGCATCTGCATTTAAGCAAAAAACAAACCGCATCCAGTTTCATCTCAACGTGCTGAAGATCGCTGAAGTTTTGATGCAACGTGAGACAGTTTCGCTTCTCTTTTTTTGATGTGCTAGCAAAAAGTTATTTCACTCAAGACAATAAACTTTATCTGTCAGGCCGACTACAGTTTTGCTGAGACGCGCTTTGCTATTTGTGGGGATGCTGAGCTGGATATCATATTTTACAGTCTGTCAGTACTGTGAATTTCTTCTCCTGTCAGTAGAAGCTTTTGTTTTTAGTATGGATGGCACAATAGCAGACAATGAAATCACAGCAGGAGAGGCAGGCACCTTGGAAGCCTGATTCACAACTACAGCACTCGTCCATCACTGCAGCACTTATAATTCAGACCCAGGCAGAGATCCAAAACTTCACCTGGAATACTCTCAACACGCTACAGAACTTTGCATTAATTGAACTCACCCCTTGTATAATTCACAGCAGTATTACCACTAGTAATAAGGGAGTTATTACTCATGTCAAACACAAGATCTGAGCGTGAAAGTGGTGACAGCTGATACCTGGATGGTGGGCTGGGCCGTGTGTTGGACCACCTGAGGCCGCGGCTGGAGGAGCGGAGGGTTGCGGGTCACCAGTTGCTGCACCGTGGTGACGCTCACGGGGGAGGGAGTCTGTGCGGGGGTGAGGGGAGGGGTGAGCGGCATGGACACGGGAGACAGTGTCTGGAGGCCGACGACAGAGCCCTGGTAGACGGCGGGGGCTGGCGTCTTGGGGGTCGGAGGGGTCGGAGGGGTCTGGATGGCGGGGCGCGGAGCGGTGCCGGCGCTCTGCACGGGGCCCGCTGGGGTCATCTGATCCTCAAACAGGTCCGGGAAGTCCCCCACCTGGTTGCTGACAAACTGCAGCATCTCTGAGGAGACGGAGAGACAGAAGGGACTTTACAACGCGCCTAGTTTAGAAATGAAACATAAAGCTCGTGGGAACAGCTCGGACTTTCATTCAGTGATATAAAACATGATACAGCGCACGAGGAAAATGTCAACATCTTAACAATTCTGTCATTTTAAATGTTTAAATACAACACAATAATAATAATAGACCTTTAAGCTCAGGTCACAGCCACACACAATACTACAGTACCAAGAAGATAATAATCTTTATATCGCTTCAAGTGTCTTCACAAGTGTCCTTGAAAAGATCTCTTTGATTTGATCATAAGGTGGTGAGGTTGCCCCACCGTCGACCTGGCCCACATGTGTGAATGCGGTTTATTGCTAACAGATAAGACCAGTAAAGGCCATAGAACTGCGTGGACTGGCCTTGAGTTGGCACATGAACACACACAGAAAGAAGCTACTGTTCTTCTGTCCATAAAACCAGAGAAAAGGTTGCCCTGAAAGCTGAAAGGCCTTCACACGGATAGCCTTGAAAAGGCGTGCAGCAATCTCACTGATGGCCCCGAAAGAAACTGGCCTCAAGCAAACACCAATTATGATGAAAAACTAAGGATTTTCATCTGTTTATTTGAATAATAACATGCATGTATATCGCTTTTAAATGGAATTCCCCCCCAAAAATAAAACAACAAATAATGAAATGTATCACTATCACAGTACAAAGCTATGTATACCATGATCATTGGTTTCATTTTATTGGGTGTTAACTTTAATGTCCGCTCTGAGAGAAAAGCAGATGGCCGAAGAAGACATTACTGTGGGAGACACCATGCTGCTCGCAGTCCCTCAGGACTTTGGTACTTCCAACACGTTTGATAAATGCACAGGGTCCATATGGTGGAGGCTGCCACGACTGATCCACATCACTGATAGCGCACATGGGCTCAGCCATCAGGGTCAATGAGGGGGTCAATAAACAGAGTCTGCAGCCCTGAACTCAGTCTTACAGACAAACCCAACAGGACACGTTTTATGGACCGTTTCAGAGGAGACATGAAATCACTGACGGGGACCTTTCCTAATATTCTGAATGGGGAAGATGTATGACACATGGACAATAGAGAGACATGATATCATAGAGCCAAGAGCTCTGAACAGCTGTTTGACGTTACAGTTCACATTAATTATGAGTTTGCCTTATTTAACATGTAGAAGATACTTCCAGTCACTGCTGCACGTTGTGACATTATAATGACATCATTAATTAGAGGCAAGGAGTGCCAGTCCTTAAGAACGTGTCGACACAAAATCATTCATGGCGCGGTGACGCATGCTTTCCAACGAGCTGAGAATGAAAAAAAAAAAAGGTAATTCTGTCATCTCTGATGTCACTGTGATAGATTTGACCTAAAGAACCAGGATACTCATCTCTCTCAGCAACAGAGGCCGACTTCCTGTCACCTCTGACCGTCTGTCATCACTTGCTGCATTTCGATACAGCGTATAAAACAATAAAGGTGTTTTTGTCTGCTTACATAGCACTCTTTCTCAGCTGTTGTACAATTTCATGACTATAAAAATACGATTCGATGGTCACAAAATACCAACCGGAAGAGGCCGGCAGTTCCTCTGACGGCACTAATGGCTGTGAGAGGACGTTCTGTTGACACCGAGAGGGTCGTAAACAGTGAGAGTACATCACAGATATTCATAACGGCAAAACTACAACAATAACGGTCCAGGTTGAAAATATGCAGAATCATCTTCCTAACAGCCCTGATTGAGTGTAGGAGCTTTTACCAGCCAGTCACATGGACATGCACACACACATCAGCTAGGCAGACACACTAGTGCATGCACTTGTGCACCTCCATGGGGGGGGGGGGGGGGGGGGGGGGGGCAGACTGCCAATGACAGACAGGACAAAGCAGCTCTGAGCCCCCCGAGGGCTTCAGACAAGCTTACACAAAGGGTAGATCCATCGGGGGGGGGGGGGGGGGGGGGGGAATGCAGAGAAAATAGGTTATATAATCAGAGTTGCAGCTGCCAAGAGAATAATTGGGAGGGGAAGAATGTTGTAGATGAATATAGGGTCAACTGCATGAGCCCTCACAGGGGCCTCTAAGACCTCACACTCAATGAACATCTGAAGTAACCGCACAGAGAGAGCAATCGGACCCACCACTGAAGATCTCAACGAGGCCGGGATGATAAAAGCTAAACAATTCTCCCGCATATCATTAGGAAGATGGCGCCGACGATTTCAGGAACTAGGGTCAATGGTTTTCTGCAGTTCTGCCTGACGGGAAAAGTGAACTTATCGCTTAGCAGCGGGCCAAACAGCGACAGAGTGAAAGAAGAAAAACTCAAGTGAGGGCCGTCTTTGTTGCAGCGCGCCTGTGAATCCATCAGTCCACCCTCAAGTGTCATTTCCCTCTCTCTCTCTCCCTCTCTCTCTCTCTCTCTCAGTCACAATCTGTACACGTAATCACACAATGATTATGTGGGATTACATAATTGTGGTTGAGGGGGGGAGTTCTCTGCCAACTCTGTCCAAGGGCCCCCTTTGAAAAGACAATTAACACCCCAAACCAAAAGCAGGAAGAGGTTCTGAAATGGTTCATAAGCCTGCGTGCAGGAAGTATCATTACTGTTTGTTACATCATCTTGTTAAGTAGTTGTTTACACACACTGCTGTGCCCACTAGTAGGCAAAAAGACACGCACGCACACGCACACACACACACACACACAAGTCTGGTGATTTGGCATTCAGTGAAATTCCACCCAAATGGAAATCTGGTGACTCTGCACTGGACCAGCGTTTCACCAAAAGCCCAGTCCTTTCAGCGGGTGCCAAAGGGCGAAACTTGTTTTGATAACAGAGAGAGCTTGGATCAGGGATGCTGTTTACTGAGAGTGCAGACTGGATCTCTATAGACATGTTGTCCCACAAACTCAGCTCCATGATTCTGCAGAATGAGCTTGGAAAAAAGATGCTGAAGAGAGGTCTTCTTCACTTAATTTAGTAGGGAAGTCATGAAGTCTAAATAGTTAAAAATGTAAATGGCTCATCTTATGACTCCTGGGCTCAGGGTGAAAACCCCCTCAAGCTTGATCAGCAGGTTGCATTCTTGTGTCTCCAATGAATGCAACCTCTCACTGACACCCACCTCAGCCTCCAGTGGAAAATAACACTCTGCCTGCGACTTACGTCATTTACTGTTCCATTGATTGGCAAAAGATGATGCTTGTACGTCTATATATATAAATCGTACTGCCCCAAGCAACAGACACATGCATCACTCTACATTTGACTAACTTATAGGAACTGTAAGGCTGATAATCCTTCACCTCCTGAGTACTTTGACTACCGTGTCTTGTGCAGCCTTCATACATAAACCATAAACAGACCTCCTCAGCTCTCTCAGCATGGATGAGCATCTCGCAGAGCTCACAGCGGAAACAGGCCGACACTAACTTAGCAAACAACACTTTGACAGTGTTCGCGGTGACATAACTACTCACCGTCGATGTCTCCCAATGTGAATTCGTCCCCTAATTCCGCTAGCGTCGGGTCCATGTTCTCCATGGTGGAGATGTACTCTCCGCTGTCCATCCCGTCCGTTCGCACCTCGCCTCCCCGGCTGTCACCGGAGGGTCGCGAGGGGGGGAAAAAGAAGACAAGGCCCGCAGGCTATTCTGTGGACACCTTTATCTAACCGAGAGGATTGTTGTTGTCCGGAACAGCCGTGAGACAACGCTAAAGCCTCAGCAGAGGCAGACAACGACGTCGATAAACTAGTTCACCCCGATACACGGTTAAGTCGTCGCCATCTTGCTTTACGCTCGTTACGTCATTCACAAACAGACTCTGTGGCTCAAAGCGGGCTCTGATTGGTCGACGCCGAGCTGTTGTTGTCATGAGACCAGTCATCATCGTCCAATGACAAGGCCGCGTTTGCCGTGGTCTGATAGTACGTCAACCATCAGAAGCTTCTGTGTCATTTGAATAAACCGCGCCCCCTGTCTTCATGACGAGCCCTGAGCTCATTAGACAAATAAAGCACCTCGGAAGTAATGAAAATAAACACATCAATCAATAGACAACATTAAATAAATACTGGAGGCACGGTAATTCAAATGAGAAGCATTTTACTCGTCTTATGCAATACTCAACATTGTTTCCTTAATTGCAGATTGAATGTTGTGTTTAATAAAAATGCTAAAACTTTATAACATTATTTACAAGTTCACTTACTGTCCATTCAAAGAGTTATTGATTTTCACCACTTTCATGCATACAAAAAGTATGCTTCAGGTTAGGTGTTTTAAGTTTTACTTAAAGTGAAAATAAATGTATATTAGCTGTTAAAAAAGATGTAAAAAAATAATACAAATATAGCTGAATTATTAATGTGTGCACGTAATTCAACCATCAGTTCTAAGGTATAGTGGATTTAAAATAAACATGTTCTCGTGGTCCTTTTATAATAAAATCAAGTGACACAGCTGACATGAAATGAGTACAAAGCATTCACTGTAAGAAGAATTCTTGTTTATTTCACTGCAACAAAGTCAACACTAAGCTGTTGATACATTTACAGTGTAAGTTGAAATCAGGTTGTTCAAAACTAGTGTTAATACTTAACTGCATAACTCTCATCTGGTAACATATTACAGGATGTGAAACACTGCAAACACAACCACCCACTGTCATCTGCCAGTGCAAACACTTCAGGGTATAAATAAAACACTTCAGACACTTTTGTTCATTTACAGCCCCCATTACTGTGATGAGTAAGCTTAATTACACAAGCACATTGTCTTCATGCTCAGTGGCTCTTCTTCACGAAGGGCAAAAGATTTTTAAAAAGTCAAATTGTAAACCTTCATGAAATCAATATCGCTCATTCCACTGAGCTCACACTGCTGAACTCTGCGACCGACATTTTCAGCGGCCCAGTTTCCACATAATTGTCTCTTTGTTTTTATTATGTGTTTGAAGACATGAGGTCGTGTTGAAAACCAACCAGCTGTGAGATGAATAACAACCGCATAAAAATTGACCAAGTCTTTATTAGTCAGCCCACGCAGCATTGCAAATGTCACTGAACCTATTCACCAGCCTCAAACTGCTCCAACCGAGTTTCTGCAATTACAATTCCTGCTCTGTTATCTTTTGTAATTGCATCTTTTCATTTGTTCCAGTAGATCTCATACGACTTCTTCTCTGTGAAACTGGCTTCCGTCGTTCCTGTGCCACATCGTATTCTTTTCTTTACCACCTTCACCACCAGGCCACCGGCCAAGGCCATGCCTGCTGCAGCCTTGCCTATCTCAGCCACCGCGGTCAGGATGCGTGTCGATACGGCCACGGTGCCCCAGGGATCTGACGCCACCCTGCTGGCCGCCGATGCCGCACTGGGCCCTGTTAGGCCACACAGGACACCGGGAGACCCAGCAGCCAGCGGGATGTTCGCAGCCATCTCCTGAGCTAAGGCTGCAGCACACTGAGGAGTCCCAGTACCTGCAGCTACACCTCCTACGGCGGCCACTGCCTGCTGCCCCGCTAATGAGGCTAAACTGCTCTGAGCTACGGAGGCATTGGCTACTCCTGCTGATGCAGTTTCAGCACCACCGAGGGCTGCCGTGCTGAAAGCTGCTCCCTCCAGGGCCGCGCTTAAAGCCGCCCCCGCTCCCATGGTGCCTCCCACACCTGCGGCCACCCCCACTGCGGAGGCCCCTATGACACTAACCTGCCCCAGGGCCTCCAGAGCACCCTCCCCAGGACTGGCGGCTTCAGCACCGGCGATGGCTCCGACGGAACCCCCCAAAAGTCCACCCGTCGCTGCCCCCAGAGCCACTGCAGTTTTCCCCGAGGCTGCCGCCACTATGGCCCCCACGGCTTTCCCCACACCTGTGCCTCCCGCTACAGACATCCCGGCGAACTGACTCGCAGCAAAACCCACCGAGTTCCCCATGAGAGACGCCCCGGCCGCAGCTGCCAAAGGGGCAGCCGCCCCAAACACCGCCCCCACCACCATGCCCGTGGCTCCAGCAGCCACCAGGATCTTCACTCTCTCCAGCACCTTAGCAGAGAGCGCAGCCTCCCTCCTCACGTGACTCGGGGACGAATGGACAGACCTGCTCGCGGCCCTACGGCTGCCTCTGAACTGGTCCCTGCAACGTTCAGCTCCGTCTCTCAGGAAGCTGAAGGCGCTGCCTCTGCTCTCTTCTGACCACCTCTCCACCCTAAAATCCTCCTCCTTTCTTCTCTCCAACTCCCTCCTCCTGACCCCTTCTGATCCTCCATCGGTGCTCTCCGCTCTGCTACACTCCAAGTCGTACTTTCTTCGTTTCGCAAGTTCTTCCTCCTCTGCTGGCCCTTGCTCCCTCAGCATCCTTCTCTGCTCCTCCCTGATCGCCGCCTCTGCTTCTAAAAACATGGCGTTGGTATAAAACCCTTCTCTAGTCTGCTTCGCCATCTTGTCCACCTTCTTTAGGAGTTCTTTAACCTGCACTGAGTAACTGGGGTTTTTGTTGTTAAGTACATGGTATCTGCCCCCACACCTGTCAATCAAAGCCTTAAGCCCAGCAGGTGCAGTCTCCCCTAGGTAATCCTCGATCCCTATGCCCTCCAGGTCATCCCCTCTGGTGAAAAGAACCACCGTGTGGTGACGGAGTGCATCCTCCCCAAATATCTTGGTCAACTCGCAGACCGCCTGGTTCTCATTGTCGGTATACCGTCCTACCGGCACCACCAGGAGGAAGGCGTGGGGCCCAGGGGCAGAGACAGACACACATTTGGCTAACTCTGCGTGGATCTTCTCCTCGCTCAGGTGAGTGTCCCCAAACCCCGGCATGTCAACCACCGTGACTCTCCTCATCCTCCTCTGTGGGACAGTCTGGCCATCCTCTCCCTCTTCGAGCTCAGCGCTCCCAAGCTGGCAAACCTGGGTGACAGAGCTGGCGCTGATCTGTGACAGGAACTGCCTCCGGCCCAGGATGGTGTTTCCAGACGCACTCTTCCCAGAGCCGGTCTTTCCAATGAGGACCAGCCTGAGTTCTTCAGTCCATCTGGTGTCAGAGGCTTCTCCTTCCTTCTCACCCTCCATATCAACTGGTTGCCTCTTCTCTTCCTTGCACCCTGATGGGAAAACAGCACAACAGAAAGTGTCTGTCACTTACTGAGACTATATTTACTTTAGATAGTCTCACTGCAATAACATGAGCTAATGGAGACAACACACGCCTTGTTTCGTGTTAAAAGGACTAGAAGAGTCAGTGTTTGGACGGACGGTTCTGGACAGAAACAAAACGTTTCAACTGAATAGGTTAGCTAACAGCTAGCTAGCGTTAGCGCTACTCACTAGGTGCGTAGTTATGTTTATAAATCAAATATTACCAAATGATAACAAACCTTGAAACCAAAAATCAGAAATCAAATGCAAAGATCAGGTTTAATCCAAAACGCAACGCTGTAGCCTCTGCTATGTATTATCAAGCTAACGCTAGCTAGCTAACGTAAACGAATATCACACGGCCAAAAGCTAATTCCACAATAACAAGCTAGCCTGAGCTAGCTGCTAATTTAGGACGAAAACAGCAACTATGACGAGATAAACGTCCTCTTACCAGAGTCCGCGTTATTAAACACTCCTCAGCTTTACTAACGGAGGTCGTTTCTTCTCTCCATTCGAGCTTGAACTTAGTTTTCCTCTTCGTGTAGCTGCAGTTACATGTTGGGATCAGCTGTTCAACATAAACATAAACATTGGACTTTAGTCAGTTTGGTGACGGCCCGCCCTCTGTTGGCTGATCTGTACAACTAGCTGTGACACACACACACATACGCTGGTGATATGAAATACATAGGTTGTTTTTTTGTACAGTCATTTTATTTCATTAAATTTGATAACAAAATGGCTTGTTCATTCTGCAGCAATGATATTCTTTCTCTGAATATACATATAGTTTTATAACAGTCTTAATACGATTTCAAAATTACATCAATCTCAATTCCGTAAATCTAAACCATTAAAATATGTTAATTTCCAGCAACGATAAACAGAAAAAGACAACAAACAAAAAAAGAGCTCATATACTGTAAATCTGGCTGACAGATATTTCCAACAGGATAAAATAATTCTCATTAACTAAAGGTCACTAAAATAAGCCAAATATGAAAAAACTAATTCACTGATGATCCCTTTGATGGTGATCAAATGAACAAAATGATATTCAAAAAGATATGAAGAGAAACAAATTAAAGAACACCGTCCTTCAGGCAAACGAAACATAAAATGTGTCCTCCTTTGAGCAGCAATAACATAAATCTGCCAACTTACAAACAATATCCCACACATCTCAGTTGAAGGAACCAAAAACTAAACCGTATTCCATCAATTCAAGCTCAACCGAACCAGGAACGGGCTAACTGGAATGAGGCGAGGACAAATTTAGATTTGGCAAACACACGAAGCATATGAGGTTTTAGACACGTTAACTCTAGACCAGACACAGTACAGTGGGGGGTTTTGTAGTTGTTTGTTTTTAAAGATTATACTGAAATGAATTATATTCCATAAATTATCAAAAATGAGCTTCCCTTATCAACTCCTATTCCAGAGCTGCTTTACCTTCTATACAACGTTACATTTTCCAATTATAAATCACTGCGGATGTACAGCAATTCACACCGTTGCCATAAACTGACACCACTTTACTTTTTTATTTGTGTAACCTCGAGGGTTCCTCTTGTTTTCAACAGAGCACCTGGCTTTTTTTTATACAAGTGATGACAGCTTTTATTTCCTTCACTGTCGCCCCCGGAGTCTACAAGTCAAGCCACCTCTTGTGGACTGTGCGTGTGCTCCGTCCTTCCTTCCTCGTCTCCTCCGCTCCGCGGTGCAGCGCTATAGCTCGGTGCGAGAGCGGGAGATGCGAGGGCCTTTCCTTATTTCTTTCCTCTTCTCCTCTTTCCTCCTCCTCTTCTCCTCCTCCCTCAGGATCTTCTGGAACGCCTCGGCGGTGTGAAGCACCTAAAGCGGACGAGTCGGGGTTAGAGAGGCTACGTGAGGCTCTGTTTTCTAAAAAGGAGGGGCAGGGTGTGGAAAAACATGCGTCACACTTACGTCGTCTCTCTCCGTGCGGTACGGGTTTATGAAGTCGGGGGATTTCTCCGTTATTCCCAGCTCCTGCGACATCTTGAAGAGATGAGCAGAGTCGACAAATGAGGAAAAGAGGAGGAGAGGTTCACGTGATCATGTATTCAAAAGAGATGAGGAATGAAAGTGAGACACCGTGACATCGCTTACTCTGCAGCTCAAACGCAGCTGCAGACTAAAATCGGTATTTCTTCGGAGTACTATATCTTATCTGATCATTTCATCATGTCAGCTTTAGACGCTATGAGCTACATGGAATAGAGAGGGGGGGGGGGGGCAGTTATGCTCAAATGTGACCGGCGATAGGTTTGCCAGGTGGCCGCTGACCATTTTGTAATTTGTAAATAAATTGAAACACAACGGGAATCTGTTCTACTGTTAATGCAAGTAAAAAATCATTAAAATAGACTAAAAGAGCTTGTTTATAAAAGAAATAGAGCCATACGTACATGTTTTAGTGATGGGAGGAAACCGGAGCGCCATATACATTTTATCTGATGAATATTATTAATTGTTTGCTCATTAACTGGCCCCATGGCGAGGTGAGTACCCCTGGAGTCGGGGATCAGAAGCGAACTAAACTAATAGCGGGGTTACTGAGGCGCGCTTTCACTGCTGCCTCCAGCCTCAGAATTAATCCACAATATAATCCTCTTGGCCCATGGCTAAAGTCATACATTAATCCTGCCAGAGTTTAGTTCATTAACCCGCGCGGAGATATGCCATTTCATCTGCTTTGCTCTTTTGAGTTCTCAAAAGAGCCGCAATCCATCGGGGACAAATTTGACGACCAATGACACATTTAGCGGCGATAGTCGACACCGAGGATGCGCCGTGCACCCACATGACTGCAGATTACACTGCAAGCTCCACATCCAACCCACCCTGTGCTATATAGCGTTGAACTGTTTTCCATGTTCTCACTGGCTCGTTTCATCATGCCCTTATATGGCGTTCTGCATCTAGACTTCACAACAAGGAAGCGTTATCAGCATTTTGCTCAGGACTCAAATTGTAAAACTAAACTAAACTGAATCAGCCTCCATATTGGGACTTGTTTTAGCTCCTTTAATGTGGTCGGAGTTTGCATTTTTCAGCAGCGTTGTCTAAACAGCACTCTCTTTCTGTTTAGCTCTGCAGAACGGTGATGTCACAGATGTTCTCAGCCCGTCAGAAACAACAAGAGCAGGGTCGGCGATGTAGTCTTACGAGGGTGAGGACGTGTTGGTGGGCTCCTCCTGTGAAAACCCCCGTCTGGTTACAGAAATTCAGGCCCCAGCGCAGCAGCCCGTCCCAGTCGGTGTTCCGGTCGAAGTAGTGGTGGACGATACGGGGGAAACGCAGCGCCACGTCGCCAAAGAACGCCGTGTTCTCCACCACGTGGGAATAAGCTGCAGATGTGAGGAAGAGGAGAGAAACAGGTCAATTGAAAGAAATAAGACAGGGGGAGGAACAGTTTTGATGCAATGTATGTGTGTGTGTGTGTGTGCTGCCAAAACACTCGGAGCATGCGGCTAAATAGAACAAAAAGGGAAGAGAGCAGCTCAAGCGATGGCTGATCTAGTTCAGGGAACACACTCAAATAGGTGGTGTCGGTGAATAAGCTGGAGAAAGAGGGGGAGATGTTACAGATGATATTATTGGCACCAAAGGGGGAGAAGGATGAAAGAAAGGCGGAGTGACACGAGAAACGGGTGACAAACCAGTCAGAGGTGTTGGAGACAGAAACGGTGAGGCTGCTAAATAAAAGTGTCTTATGTAAGTAGAGCGAGAGCAAAAGACATAAATGAACCAGCTGAGGTGTGAAAGTGAATCAGACCGTCTTTGATCTTATCGTCCATTGGGAACGGGTCATCGGGCTGCATGTTGGCCGTAACCAGGATTTGTCTCGAGTCCTCCAACACCTTAGGAATAAAAAAAAAAAACCCACAAAAAACAGTTTAATAGCCAGGTTTAGTTACTTTACACTATGAGCCGGGGATTTAAATTGCTGTTGTAAATCAGGCGGAAAAGTAGTTACGAACTAAGAGGAAAAATGTATTCCCATCAAATTTTACACAGCACCTTTACTGCTGAGATCAGGAGTTAAAACACAAACTGTGCACAAACAGCAATCTGAGAATTAGTCACACACACACACACACACACACACACACACACACACACACACACACACACACACACACACACACACACACACACACACACACACACACACACACACACACACACACACACACACACACGGTACAGAAATGCTGACAATGTCTTGGAGCCACTGAAGGTCGACTACGCTAGTTGTCCTTGAGAGGCGCGCAGATAGCCGTCCTCTGGGAGAATGAGGCGCGCTGTAAAGCAGAGCTCCGAGAGGCCGAATTAACATTCAAATGAATGCGAGGAAAACATGCTGATGAATGTGATGTGGAGCTTTTGATTCTCTGTCGCGCTGCGAACCTCCTCGTCCTTCAATCTGCCGAGAGCACAAGACGCCCGGGCTCTTTGAAGTAACTGTTGCTCTGTTGGTTTTTCGATTTTGTTTTTACTCGTGGCCTTGTCTGCGCTTGGTTTCGCTGCTGCCCACAGACTACGTGAATGCGCGCACACACACACACACACACACACACACACACACACACACACACACACACACACACACACACACACACACACACACACACACACACACACACACACACACACACACACACACGCGCACTCTACCTTGAAGAGTCCTTTAAGCATGATGTCTATGATCTTGTACTGCTGGTTGATGTCGTTCAGCTCCACCAGGTTCTTCAACGCGCTCAGTTGATCTTTCCTCTTGGTCTCAAACAGCCGCTTGTCTGATAAGAGGAGCTCAGGAGGACAAACACTCTCCACATGGGGCGTAACTCACATATATGCTCATGCATGCTCTGTCACATTAAACACACACACACGCAGAAGGATACAGATGTCCAGGTTGGAGTCGTGTCTCATTCTGTGCGTGTCCGAGTCCGCCGAGCCGAGGGCGGCGGCGAGCGCCAGGACCAGTGCACACACACTCCGCATGGTCGGCAGAGAGGCTCTCTCTCCTGAAGAAGAAAAAAAGAAAATGAAGAAGACAAGCCATGAGATGCACATCGCGTTGTTGAACATCTCAACACTGAGCACACACACACTAAGAGATTGTGATCTCAATTCATTCATCTGTAGAACTCAAGAAGAGAATTCTTTGACTGAACACGTTGTCTTTTGATACAGAGACTTCACTTTCATCTGAAAATAGTTCTCTTATTCACAAAGCCGCTTTTTTCCCTTATTTTCCGAAGCTGCTAGAACGGCTCCGTCTCTCTTGTGATGCTTGTGGAATACACGAGAGACAGATAGGGAGACATGCTGGGGATAAGTGGTCAATGTGGAACACGAGAGTGGAGCCGGCATGTGAAGACGAGCTCCTTATGCTGCTTAAAAAAAAAAGAAGAAGAAGACACATCTGATGTCTGGCACTAGCATAATCCCCAAGAGGAACATTTACAATCTCTGCATCACACACACTCTCTCTCTGCTCCCCCCCCCTCACGGTCTCTGTATCCAAAGCCGTGATCGTACACACCATTTGTCATCCAGTTGCAACTTCCTTTCCCTCAGAGGCTTTTTTGTTTTTACACATTTGAGAGGTCGGGGAGAAGATAAATACAACAGCTAAAAATAGCGCCTCATCAAATGAAAATTTGATGAAGGCCATATTTTTAAGATAACATTAGAAGGAAAAACAGAAGGAACCGGAGGGGGGAGGGGGCGCGCAATGTTGATGAAAAGCTACAAGATATAATTCTTCGCTCGTAGCTCTGCTCAGACACGGCGGTAAAACCTAAAGACTCAGAGATAGCAGAGACAGTGCGAGATAGATGGAGCCTGTGCAGGAGGATAATGAGCGCCCGGGACTTGATTTCGCACCGACAGAATTAATCTTTACAAGCGGCGCGGCTGCCGACTCTCGAGCCTGAAGGACTGGTAGGATGCTTGCTCGGGTGTGAATGTTAATTGAGAGTGAATCTCACTTAAATCAGGAGGAGGAAAAGCATATGCTCCTGGACACACACACACACACACACACACACACACACACACACACACACCATCCCTCCACAGAGTGCTGATAATGTGGATCCTACTACAACCTCCTCCTGTATCACTGACTGCTTTGCTTTCACAGCACATCCCGAACGCAGCATGACGACAGTCCAAAGACACTAATCTGACAGCTGATCTCAAGATATGATTCTACCGATGCCAGTGCGACTTCTTTGGTTCGAAGTGGTGGTCTCTGGGTCTCTTATTTAAAAATCAAACAGCAAGAGAACTTGTTTTTTTCTTACAGAGTCAGCAGAAACAAGTGTTCCCGAAGACAGCTGAGCGAGGACAACGTTCGATTAAGGCCAATTTGTGCGTTCGGAGAACATCTTTTGGGTAGCTTCCCAGCTTTTCTGAGAAATGCAGCACTAAATATCCTTAAGTGCTGCTCGAAAGCCTCCATATTTCTAGAGAGCAGCCAAGAAAAAAAGGCCGCCTTAGTCCCTCCCAGCGTCCAGTTATTTGATGGTCCTGTGAGCCTCCATGCAGTCAGCCATGTGGCTCTGACAATAAAAAAAAGGTTATCGCCAGCAGCACAATTTAATGCAGTCAACACAAGGCTGACGGTTTTTCCGTGCAATTGGGCAAAGCGCTGAGACTTTTAAGGAGCAGCGGAAGATGGACATTAGGAGCGGATCAATCATCTCTAATGTGGCATGAGCGGCACAGGAACGAGAGTCTGAATGCATCCGTTAACTGCAAGCAGGCAACACTGATTATACAAGACGGTCATTTGAGTGAATCTGAGTCACCACCCGGGAAAGCACTCACGTTTTGAGGTCAGATCACACCTCACGGTGATGCGCGTTAATGTAGAAACCAAGCGCTCCTTGATTCTTACGCTGGGCTGCTTGTGGAGAAACGACACGAACATAACATGATTTCTGCCTGTTGTCATAACAGCAACAACACCTTTTTCTGCTTGAGGTGTGCAGCAGCACGTACACACATTATATTGTAGGACGAACAACACAGCTGCTCTGCGAGAAGCGTGCTTTTGGGTGGATTTCCCTCCAGCTGACGGCCAGCGTCCACAAGGTGGGAGGGTCTGGTACAGACTTGGTCCGTCAATGTGGCCCTCAGGTCGGGGTGAGGTGTGTTCATCGCGGGGAGATCTGGAGGCGTGTAAGCCCACGTAGATTTTTTTTTTTCCTGCTCTGCCAAACAACAACCCACTGTGGCAGAGTTCCTGTGTGGGAGACCCAGGTTCCAGCTCCGTCAGATAAGTGGGCTCGCATGTCTTATCCCACTGCACACCCGTGAAGATATACAGCTCCACTCGGAACTCCCTGCGGCGTGAAAACACACATCAGATATTCTACTATGCGGTGCAATATCTGCAATTTTCTCTCTAGTCCCGCAGGACAAGAAGAAGAAAAAGAAATCTGAAAATGATCTTCCAATAAAAAGCAGGAAACGGTCCAAACTGTTAAGCAACCAGCTCTGACTTTAACTTCAAGAGGCGAACGTAGCCCTCGAGGAGGAAGAGACTTCTGAGAGGATGGAGCGAGCAAGATGCTCATCAGACAGCTGGATGTGCATCAGCAGTGGATCCAGATCCCCCTCAGGCTGCCAGCCTGCTGTGGGAGGTTTGAGGTCCAAGGACTGACACATCATCTCTCTCCCTGTTATCATTCATGTAGAGGCACTGCCACGGACATGTGTAATAGTGATGATGATGATGATGGCAGAGCCTGGATAAAGACCGTCACGTGGCCCATCAATTACGGATTGCTTAGTTGATTGCCCGAACCCCTTCCTGACCCGCCTTCCCTACAGCCGCGCGACCCTTCGCGAGCAATAACGAGTTAATTCACTTAATTCAGAGCCAGTAATAACGCGTTTAGTATGAAGCTGTGGCGTAAGACCCCATCTGTTAGTGATCTACGTCAACTCCGCAATACTACATCACAATTATGTATACGCGGTTCCCTCGAGGGGAGCGCTTTTAGGGAATTGAACAAGTATTTGAAGTCGCTCTTCGACACAATCGATTCCGCCCGTCATCGCAGCTGTGCGCGCCCCGAAGGATTCATCGGCCAGCGGCCGGTTCAGGTGATCAAACAAGATCAAGCGTTGCACAACACAGCCACGAAAACTCGCGGATCACTCACCGTGTTGTTGTGAGAAACGGCGGCGGTTAGGCGAACGGCGTTTGCTCCGAAGTAGTGCTGGTTAACCTTCTTGTTTTTTTGTATCTCCACACGAGACGTTTAAGGTCAGCTCGCGGATGAAACGGACGGGACAGGCGACGTGCCCCTGTGGTTCCTCGGGTGACAGCAACACGGAGGTGTTCATTTACATGCGGCTCTCGCTGCTCCACTCCGCCAGCGACACGATCGCACCGGCTGGCTCGCCTCGGACGAATGACAGCCAGCGGGCGCTAACCGAGGAGGAGGAGGAGGAGGAGGAGGATGTTGTTTCCGCACGGAGGATTTAGAGAGAGACGCCACCAGAGCGTGGGGTGCGTTCCGTTTCCCTCGTGTGTTATTTCATTCCATGTAGGTGATTCCTCTGAGATGCTAAGGATGTGCTGACATATTGCGAGAGACATTTTTGATGATACTTGCAGTGTGAAAGAGACTGGTATATAGTGTGCGTAATGGTATTATATCATATGAAAAGTATCACAGTTACAGGTGTAGGCCTATAATAAAGAAACAAATGGGTTTTTGATCTTTAATGAATAAAGATGCCACAGTAACGGCGTTGCACGGAACAACAAACTTTGGATAACTTCAAATACTTTCAAAATACATGCAGCGAATGATCTCACTGAGACACGTGTCAGATGTGCTGCTTTAAGAGCGGAACGGGAAAACACACTAGGTCTCTAGTGAACGTATGTGTAACAATACGTGAACAATGAAATTGGCAACATGATGGCGTAACAATATCAGCCATTATAATAATGTCGGTGTGCCGGAACATGAGCCTGCTTTCACTGTGAAGTCAGACAGACAGATGGACACGTCTCCAACACGCCTGAGGACAACAGTCAAGGAGCTTAGGAAGCAGGGAGTAACTAAAAGACACCTGAATGTGTGTATTGTGTTTACGATAAGTGCCGAGTGTGTTGCAGCTTGTCAGACACATACAGATGCATGTTTGAGCGGGCGACATCGTGTCATCATGTGTGTGTGTGTGTGTGTTCACAGGTGTTCATGCGTGTGTTTCACTTCAGATAAAGGGATACAGGACGTTGCCGGGCGGACTGGGGCTGCAGCTCTCGCTTGGCGTCTGCAGGCAGGGCGACTCCATCGCAGCCCTCGCGCTCTGCTTCTGCTCCTCTGTGAGCGGCGGCTGCAGCACGATGCTCTGGATCTGAGTGAGCGGAAGAAGAGGGAGGATTTTACTTTAAATGACAGGGAGAGGGGGAGACGAGCCACATTACGAGGAAGGAACAGAGAGGAAGAAGGGAGAAATGAAAAGAAAGAGCATGGGACATAATGCCAATATTGGGACTAAAAGCTAAAAGGTTAATCGGCAGTGAGGAGGGAGAAAGTAGGGAAAGATAGTTGAACGTCTGAATCAGAGGAAAAAGTCCTTTTTATCCTGCGTGGCTGATATACAAGATTGGGAGCATTTCGATTTTCTCAACCGCTCTCAACATGGCGACAGCTTTGGCTGTAAACTACAGCAAAAAGTGCTGATGGAGCTAACAGTGTTTACCTGAGGGGGAACCGGAGGGTGGGTACTCTGCAATGACACAGTGGTTCAGGACGCAGTTATCAGCTGTAACCAGCGTATGAGAGCAGAGTGGGACACGCCCTCATGCACGGACGTGCACTAAAAGCACCGCGGCGAGAGCGGCTCTGTCAAAGCATACTCCACTATATCTTCACATAGCAAACTGTTGCTTTCCACTATATCAATGCACTGAACCCCGTATACTGCACCTTTAAAAAACGAAATACATCGGCAAGGCTGACAAAAGGCAAATTCTTCAGAGGGAGACTCTCTCACACACACACACACACACACACACACACACACACACACACACACACACACACACACACACACACACACACACACACACACACACACACACACACAGGATTTGCCGAGTGCTAAATAAGTAAGCATGACAGAAAGCTTCTACTACCAAAACAAAACTATTAGCGTCAGTTGTCACAGGAAATACAGCAGAATTATAACCGTATTAACAGAATATTGTTGTGAGCTACAGGAGCCTGAGTATTGTTATTAAAGCAACAACATCCGTTATATTGTCACCAAACTATCACCATCTTCGTCATCATCATCATTCTCTGCATTACTGGAGAATGAGAACAAAATCTGTAACTTTAAGAAGTTTCCAGAGAGAGAGAGAGAAGAGATGCTGCACTGAAAGTTAAAGCCGTTATTTCTCGCTTCCCAGCAAGCGACTCGAGAGGATGATATTTTGAGGAACAGGCGAAGGTGAAGGAAAAATAAAAACTTGTTTTGGTAACTGAAAAGAGCAAAAGGGGAAATAGAGGTGAATGGAGAGGAGTTGGTGGGGTGAGAACAATTTTGGAGAGCAAAAAAAGAAGAAGAGAGGCGGGGGCAAAGGAATAAGGAGGAGAAACAGAGAAGGCGAGCGAGTGAAAGGTCAGGCTGTGTACCAGAGAATGAAAGAGATAGAAAGAGCGTAACAGAGGCCCTCCGGTCTGAGGGACGTTATTAATAGTCTGCAAGCGCTAGAATTTATGAAAAGGGACTCTCCCCTAAGACCAGCTCCTATCTGACAAGCTGACTTAGCATGCGGCGCAACCCATCACCACTGGATGATACAGAGACATAGTTAGAGAAATGGCCATGGGCTCAAGCTGCAAAAGCAAATGACGCATGCATGCACACACATGCTTGCTTGTATCATATCGTGTGTGCGTACATGCCTCCGTGACACACACACACACACACACACACACTCTCAGTTGACAGTCATGTCACAACTCATCGGGAGGAAGCGAGACAGTGACACGACACCAGATCACTGCCAGATGTGCACAGAGAGCTTCCTCGTGGACTGAGGCTGAAGTCCACAGACTTTTCAACAGAGCTCATGGACAGAGTTCAATGGTTTGACAGATTGGAGCAGCAGAGGAGACGTTAGGGGAGTAAACTCATACTGTCTAGCGACCGTTAAGAGAAGTCTGCCACATTGAACCCTGCCTCCCCTAAACTGCATCGATGTCGTACACACACACACACACACACTCACACAGTTTATGATTGCCTGGCGCTCGCTGCACTGGGAGCTGCGGTTCGTGCCATCATTCTGTCACTCCTCTGACTCTGAGCTACTTTCAGAATGCTAAATGTGCTTCAGGTCCTAGCATGCGATGCCAAATTGGAGCGAGGCAATCTGCTGCTCCTTCCGTGTTTCAGAACGTCTCGAAGCAAAACCCAGTATGGGCTCTGTGCACCCGCCGCAAAGCTAACAAGGGTAACGACGAGGACATAGTTCACCGTGTTCAATCCATGCGGAAACGAGATCTTCTCGGAGAATTCTGAAGCCGGCTCACACAGCACCGTGTTTCTTCCGGGGGACAATCTGAACGAGTGATGCTGATCACTAGTTAATGCTGCGATCACGACTGAGCAGAGCAGCAACCCAACTGAGGGACAAAATGATTTATACATATTCTCTGTTTGCCCTTTTTGTAAAATCAAAGTTAACCTTTGATGGATATACAGAATAGTGCAGATTAACCTATAAAAAACGGTTTTAATTAATAATTCACCAACCAGTAGAGGCCTTTAGACTGACACAACCTCTTTAACATCTGTGGGTGGTCGTGTTTACATCCAACACCAGACTGTGTCATCTTCAAACAAATGACCCGCAGCAACAAAACGTCTACTGAGTGAGACTGCAGTTATGCATTTATTCCTTGAACGCCTCACAGCTAACCAGCCGTTTGGGTCCACTGTAGGTCTTGGCCATACTCAGCCTCTATTGCTCGCCTTAAAGTGCCGAGGGCTGAGTCTGGAATAATCACAATATAATGAAAGAGAGAAAGAATGTACACCAAGACGCAAGCTAAGGCTAATATATAAGTCTATTACAATGACACAGATTATTCAGGAAAGCTTGTTTGTTTTGTTTTTCTTGAACCTTTAGTTAGCTACTAGGAGTGCTGATTTATTCTATTTTGTATTTCTTGTGTAAATTATTAATCAATGATCACAGGCCCCAGAGTGAAATATCCAAGATTAAAGCAAATGTTTTCTTGTGCGAGTACTTCTCCCCCGGTGTATGGCATCCCAAGAGCACGACAGTATCAGGGGGCAGTGATTATAAAATACGATGTGCACCTGCTCTTTGCTTTGTGTACATCAGGGTGACCATTAAAAGAGCTAGATTCCAAAATCAGAGCAGATCTGTGGCCTCTCGGCATGAAGAGAACAGCGCTAACCGAGCAAACCACGATATCAGTGCTGAGAGAGCTAACGGTGTTAACACTTGTGGGGATCGGCTATTACGTTATCAGCGATTTTAGCGAGCCAGTGGGCCACACGCACACAGGCAATCATAGGCACCAGCATGCAGGTGCGATCGGACCGGCTACGTAAACAAAGCTGAGAGAAGCCCGGGTTACAACACACAGTGACGTCCTTCTCTGCTCAGCTTTATCTTTACAGAGCAAGTAGCTGTATTAATGCTCTCATTTTGGGAATTATGCACCTTTGATGATGGTTGGAAGAGGGGTGTGGAGAGAGCAAAGTGCCAGAATGTGCGTGTGAGATGTTTCCATGTCAGGCGACATAGTTTTGGTTTTTGAGGAGGCATCAGCTCCAGACTACAGGCCAGACAAAAGGCCTAGAGCGCTACTGAGCCACACCCCCTATGGTGACCTCTGACCTTACACTTTGCACCGGTCTTTGCAATTGCAACGTTAAACTACAGCCCCCCCCCCCCCCCTGCTGTGTGACTGAAGTATGATAAAGTCCCACACTGAGGCTACTGCTGTAAATTGGCACTTTCTTATTGCAGTCCTTCTGTGAAAAAATTCTGGTAATTTATTTGCATAAAATTAAACATTTATTCGCTGTGAAGAACAGCAGGACCAGAAAAACACAAAGTATTATAAACCAGCGTGAACCCGACTGTTACGGAGCTTAGTTTGAACTTGATTTATTTTCTAATTCATTTATTCAAAGAATGTAGATATTTATGCGTAACGGGACGATAAAAGTCTATCGCTGTGAGTGTGTCCATCACTTGTTCTGCGTGTGTGTGTGTGTGTCAGCATGCGTGTGTGTGTGTGTACCTGTGAGAGGAGCAGCCTCAGGGCCTGAGCCGCTTCCTCACCGAGCACCTCCCGCCCCCTCCTCTCCACCGCCTCCATCACCTGCAGCAGGTCAGGCTCCCACAGCACTGAAGTACTGCCGTGCTGCAGGAGCTGCAGAGGACACGAGCACCACGTCAAGAGTGCACGATCGTGCAGATATGTAGTCGTTAACATACTGTACATGGGAGGACTGCAGTGAGGGGAGTGAGGAAAGTAAAACAGTAGAAGAGGAGCGTAGAAATAAAGAGGAGAGCATAAAGAATCAAGGTGACAATGAACATGTTTTTCTTTTGAAGTGATGGGATATTGTGGACTATGTAGGGTTCAATTGACCATTCGTTAAGTCCCGCCCTTGAATGCAGACTGGCCAATCATAGCGCAGCATTGGAGATTTTTTGGGGGGATTTGGAGCTCGTCGTGGTTAAATGTGCTACAGCGATACTCGTTACCTGGAGATTTTGGAAGGATATGTAAGTTATGTTATGTTTCCACATAAAACAACCTGTGTATTTTAGTACATCATTCGATAGCGTCAGCACGTCTATGCTACGCTAGCTACTGTAGGTAAACTGGTGATGTGGTGCTCTGTAGCTCCAGCTGCTATCGTAACCCTTTTAACCTGTTTTCTCTGCGGACTCAGTTTGACATCCTGGATAAATCCACATATTGTAGACCCTTCTGTCTGCTTCACTCTGAAAAAGCTTCTTACATTTTTTTTTGAAAATGTGATAATATGCATTCAGGGATACAGTCACAGTTAGTGACAGTGTGGGCTCCATGGTAGCTTGATGGAGTTGCAGTGAGGGGCGGGGTTTAGCAAAATTGAAATCTGCTATCATTTTTTAAAGACGCAAATATGTGTGAAAGGTGCAGAGACCCGACATCAATCCTCAAATATTTGTTTCTCAAATAAGCATGTCCCGAAAACTACTTGTTGTTGGACGATGTATTCTCCCAGAAATGATTGCTGCTCATTTGGATGTGACGGGTTACAGCTGACCGAAAGTTCCTCCCCTGATTTTACTGGATAAATAAAAAATGTTCAGAGCCTCAGTTCACAACACAAAATATGGTAATATCTCTTCAATTTCCATGTGTTGCACAGTGTCAGCCTCCATAACACTGTACTATATTCACTCTCACTACTCATGCGATCCAAACACCCGACCACTTTTATGTTTTCATTACCTTCATTAACTTTTTATGATATTAATATCAAATATGTATTACTGCTCAGAACCATGCCCAATAAATTATACTTGATTTGAGTTGTGTGTGTGTGTGTGTGTGTGTGTGTAAAGCCTCTCACTATAGTGATAAGGCTGAGAGTGGCAGGGTGCAGACGGGAGCTCTCTCCTGAGTTGAGCAGGCAGTAGACGAGGAATCGACTCCACGGCTGACACGCCACGTACTTCTCTAACACGCAGGAAACACACCCAGGGGGGGGGGGAGAGAAAGTGACAAGTTAGGAATGTCGAACTCAGATCTAATTCGTTGGTACATTTAATGAAAATGGTTTATGGTTGATGACATACAGCAGGCGTGTAAAAAACAAAAGAAACGTGCATGCTACAGTGCTGAAGACAGAGATAACATGAGATAGAATAATACCTGAGAATACTAGCACACATACACATCAGCTTTCATCTCTCTCCCACACGCGCACATGCACAGATTACCCACACTCCCTCTCTCCCTCACTGTCTCCCTGTCTGGTACCTGCAGTGGGACTCTTCCTCTGGAGGAAGCCCAGCAGGGAGCTCAGACAGTTGACTGAGGCTCTCAGCAACAGCTCGTGCTTCTGAGGAGAGAAGGAGAGGCTGGTAGGTGGAAACATGAGAGAGGAGCAGAGTACACAATAAAAAAAAAAAGAGGAGAAGGAAAGAACATCTTCCAGCTCACAAATGTCAGATCGTTGGAGGAATGTTATGTAGACACAATGGACACAAACACGCGTGCTGTTACGAGTTGCACCCAGAAACAGAAGGGAGAGCAAGGGAACACCGGAGAGAGCGACCGAGTGAGGCTTTAATAATGCATGTCTCTCCCACAGTGAGCACCGTGTAGTGTCCAAAAATACTGAAGTAGGCCAAGGCGGATATATAGACGACGGCGGAGAGGAGACAGGAGAGGAAAGGAGGGGATGAGAGAGCGAAGGAGGTGAAGGTAGTAGAGGAGAGAGACAGTAGAGGAGAGGAGCCGCAGTGTTTCCTACTGCTGCCAAACCAGAGCATCAAGAGGAAACAGAGGAGGGGAGGAGGAGAGGAGGGGAGGAGGGAGGTGTTACTCCCTATCAGCAGTCGAACAGCAGACTACAGAGCACTGAACCGTAGAGCGGAAGCTCCGTTCACCACTAAAGTCTTTTACACAGAGAAGAAACGCCACTGGTGTGGAACCAGAGGCTGGCAGGCTGCAACACAGGCACTGGATAGGAAAATAAATGCATAACACATAATTACCCCTCAGCTACCATATTTCATCCATCCCATCTGAAGATTGTCACACTCGCAAATATAAATATGTCTTCTTGTAAGTGTGCACGTTGGCGTCTTTGTTTGCTCGTCGTGATCGAAGCCTTGCTAATTAACTTTAGAGCTGGTATCTGCATTGTTACTAATTTATTAAGTCATTATTATAACCATATGGTGCAGTGTTGGCCGGTGCACCGGAGGAGCCGAGTTTCAACAACACGGTTGCAGTTTGCATGCAAATGAGTGTCAGAATGAGCCCAGCGGTGTTACACTTCATTAGCGGGAGCCGTTTGCAGGTTATTTGATTACACATTGGGATAGATGGCAGGCTTCCACACCGCCTCCCTCCACAACTCGGGACACCTCTCCTCCGGTTCAGACATCGCTTTGATGACCTCTCACCGCCCGCGCCGATGGTTTTAACACATTTGTGTTTTAATGACCCGCCACTGCGATACTGTGGCAAAACAAATCATTTAGCTCTAGATCACAGCTATCTTGATGATTATCTGTTGAGTCAAACCTGTCAATCTAAACTCTAAATTACTGAACACTGGTGTAAATTTACAGCCTCCACTTACAACCTTTTTCAAGCTGCTCATCCTCGTCAGTCAAAATGACCAGCACTGCTAGGATAGAGCTCTAAACACATACATTATGACAGTTTTAGACATCAGTGTGTGTAGGAATACTTCATCTCCAACACAAAATTATATTCCTAAAGATTAAGTCAATGGGAGAAGAAATGTATGTGACCAAGAAAGCTCTTTAGTCCAGCGCGTCTTGAATCTAAGGCTGAGCAAGATATCGATGATTGATATCGTGATATTAGAATAGATATCGTCTTAGATTTTAGATATCGTAATATGGAATAAGTGTAGTTCTTTCCTGGTTTTACAGTAAAGTGATGTAACTTTCTAACTTACCAGACTGTTCTAGCTGTTCTATTATTTGCATTTACTCACTCTGACATTATCGATGATCAGGGTTAGGTGGTTTCATCAAATATCTCGTCTTGTAATTATTTTGTGAAAGCACCAACAGTCAAACCATCAACACCGTCTCAATGTTGATGTTTTTTAACTCTCGTGTCCATTTCATGCAGAATGCGTGTCAGAAGTGAGCTTTGTCCAAGATGCATCTTCCTGCCGTTCTATGGACACAGTAAAAAATGCATCAGCACCATCGGTACCGGAGCTGCTCACACGTCCTGCAAGCCTCGTGATTCATTGATTCCCAATCTGTTGGATCCAGTAATACAGGAACAGTGCATCCTTTATTGTGCGACTGTTGAGACTCGGCCGTTAAGCGACGCCCGTAAAGGTAGCGGTCAATACACTAGAGCGTGTGATAGAGCCTTCGAGTGCTTCATCTTTATGTGCAGTATAGTGCCTCGGTGTCTTGTGATGCTGGAGCTTTGATCATTAGGAATTACCAGGTTGAGACAACTGTGGTATCTAAGCTCCGCGTGTCAAGTATCAACATGTGTTCTCGTTCTGTGCACAGCTCTGATAAAAGGCTCTGCCTGCTGCCTTATCCTGTGCACCGGATGACTGATATTTTGGACTATTTCGGTTCTTGCTGAGCCGGCTGCCACACAGGAGAAGTAGCGCTTCAACTGTTTATTGTCAAACGACTGCTGGCGAGACACCAGTCAGCCTCTCATAAACAACCAGAGTCAATACAGCGGCTACATGTAATAACTTTGAGGGATTGCTCTGGAGATGTGTGCCATTCCATTATGCTAACCACTAAATCAATGGGAATCTCATCTTCTGCACGAGCTTGTTTGTGGTGAGCAGGTTCAATGTTACGCTGTTAAGATCTCACAGACTACCTCGATGTTATCTCTGCTGCAGAATGAAAGGAGGAATGACAGTAAAGCGAGAGGCGGTCGGCATCGGCATATCAGCGTCTAAGCCCCACTGCTGTTATGAATATCTGTACGAGGACAGATTTGCACACTGATTGTTTATAATTCGTTAAATCAACATCTCTCTACATAATGTTATCCAGACAGCATTAGAGTCATGAGTGTGTAGCTCTGCTCCCCGATGTCTACCTGCGGGTCAGCACCTCATTAGAATAACTCTACATTCTTCATTCTGTACCTCTGTCCATCAAGCCACCATTACGTTAATGCTCGAACAGGACAAAGAACATTTTATGGAATTTAAGTGAACGCAGTGAAAAACAACACATCTGGTCGCACTGCACCGTGCATTATTACCACACTGAGTTTCCCGTCGGTGTTCTCCGCTCTTGCTGCCTCCGCCAACGAGAAATATGAGAAATGAAATGTTGCGATGGCATCCCTAGAGCAGACTCAAATGCGTCTCTTAATGAAAAATCCATATTGCCCTTAAGATGATTCAACAGCAGAAACTGAGCTATCTGTACCGACATGTGTTTGAGTGTGTAGCTGTATGTACTATAACTTAGCTGTCAGGGTTCATATCCTGTTCATTCTCAGGTTCATATTTCTGTTTCCTTTCGCTCCATTTATGTTATGCTACTTTATACCTCACTACATTTTGGAAGACAATATTGTACCTTTTACTCCACTACATTAATTTTACAATATAATAATAATAATAACATAATTTAAAATGATATGAAACAGGCCGTTCTGCAGAATGAATACTTTTATTTTTTGGTATTTCTTTTCTTTATGTACTTAAAGTTTATATTGATGCTAATACTTGAAGGATCTTTATTTGTAACAGAGTATTTCTACACTGTATCAATACTTTTACTTTTTCACTTTGACTTCGGTAAAAGATGGGAGTACTTCTTCCATTACTGCAAAATGCGTGCTGAATTTTGGTCTTTTGTCTTGCAGTGAGCATTTGTTCATGCATCACTTTAAGTTTGTAACTTTGACGATATTTAACATGCTAATCCAAAATTATAACAGTATACAAATGAGAGAAAAATCACAAAAAAGTAGATATATCCCCTTTAATGGAGAGTCTCTCCTGTCTCCAATAACCCATTTTGCCCTAAATCTCTTTCTCAGTTTCCTTTTCTCGCACACAAACACACACACCAACACAAAAATCAATACCCCCAAGCACATTTAAGTCGTTAAAGTCTAAAGTAGTTCAACCTGCAAAAGGAGTCCACTGAGAGCAGTCGAGAGGCACTGGGCTCCTCTGGAGCCGAGCGGGTACAGAGCACCATCTTCGACCCCCAGAGGTCTGGGCCCCACCAGGCCGGGACCCGTCGTCAGACGCACCACTGCTGACGCCAGGTCAGCATCGAGGAGAGCTTGTAGCAACCTCAGGTAGCTGACTGGAAAGAGAGAGTGAGAGAGAGATATATGGGAAGAAAGGAGGACTGGTAAATGGCTGGAAAACGGAGAGGGAGGAGATGAAATGCCTAAACACACAGGAGAGCAAGAGGAAGATGAGAAAAGAGGCCACGAGAGAAACAGGTTCACGGTAGAACCGAAAGGAGCGAGCGAGAAAAAAGATGTTAAAAGCAAGACGCAGAGGGAATAAAACGAGAGGCAGAGTTAACAGTCGAAAGGCATTGAAGGCCATTTCTTTTGAACCGATACGTGACAGAGAGAGAGGGAGCGTGTGAGGCAGTGACATACAGGGTTGGAAGAAGGTCAGAGAGACTGACGGACCAGTGTAGCGATTGAGATAAAGAGAGAGACAAGGCCAGAGTGATTGCTAAAACACAGAGGGCTCCCGACTGAGAGCTGCCAGCCATCTGAATTGCACTCGCGCCATGTACACTGAGTTTAGAGCTCTCGCAGGGAGGACTCAATTAGTGGCAGCAGAAGAGAGGGAGAAGAGACAGAGCACAGAGATAGAGGGAGAGAGGGAGGGATGGTTGGAGGCTGAGTGAGTGAAGAGAGGGAGAAAGGAAGAGAGAGAGAGAGAGAGAGAGGGGGGGGGGCCGATACATCACAGCAACCCTGACAGACCACTTATCCAGCTGACAGACACAGGAGCAGCAGGGATGATCTGTCTCCGAGTGCTGCAGCGAGATGTGGGCCACTTAATATAATTAGTGTGTGAAATTCATGCTGAGGATAAAGCGTTAACAAACAGACACTTTACCTGCGGTGGAGGAGTACGTGGAAACCAATTGGAGGTGAACCTCATTTTTCTACTCTGAAGCTCTCACAGTATACGGACAGTCGCTCAGGGATGAAAACCTCCAAATCTGAGCCTAACTCTACTGACATATACCGAGGCGTCTTTAGTGTCTGTAATGGCACTGGACAGTGTAAAAGTGAGCAGCACAACAACTCAGAAAGGATGAAGCTGAGAAGAGATTAAGAGAAAACTGGGAGGACCAAAACAAAATGGGGGGAAAAGAGAAAACGGGGAACCGAGCACAAATCCCGTCAGTGCTCTCAGGTTACACACACTCGCTTTAAGCATCGCACTGGCATTGCCGATGAACTGTTTTGGTACCTGCTGTCAAGTCTTTTAAAAATAATCATCAAATAACATTCAGAGTCTGTTACCCAGCAAGAGATTGTCCGTGTTTCTTTTCTGAAAAAGGAGTCGCTGCACAGCTGTGTCCAGACTCCAGCTGATGCTCTTTTGGACCTTAAATAATGGAGGAAAAGAGGGAGAAAGAACAAGAGAGAGAGAGAAGAATAACAAATTAAAACACATCATTTGCATGTTAGAATGTATTAACTCTGCAGTGCCAGCAGAGAGCAGAGAAGAAAGTGCATTGTTTTGTCCCAACTGTGATATGTGCAGATCACATTAAGTGTTTTGTATTCGGTGTTCACATCTGTGTGTTAACTTCTCCATGGAAGTTGTGATAAGAGCAGAGCTGAGCTGCAGAGTGTGTACCTGAGCAGAGTGAACGCGCTGCAAGGTAATGAGGGAGGACAGGAGGAGATGGCTGCAGCACAGCAGGGCTGAAGGAGGACAGGCTGATGGAGAGAGGGATGGAGTAGAGGAGGAGGAGGAGGAGGAGGAGACCGTCTGCAGCTGGTCCATCAGTCCACTGTTGGAGAGCAGCACGGAGACAGCTGGGGAGGACAAAGCGCTGTGTCATCACACTTTGATGGGATTTGCACTTGCACGTGTGTGTGTGTGTGTGAAAGAGAGAGAGAGTATAACAGTTGGTCTGGATGACTGCATGGTGACATGTTGCAGGCAACCACACACGCACACTTTTCTGTGAAACATTACAAATTGAGAAACTTGTCACATTGAAAACACATTCAGGCACAATCGCACACACACACACACACACACACACACACACACACACACACACACACACACACTTGAGTGCTCACTCACTTTCACATCGTGTTCATGGTGAACAAGTCTTTTGGAACATCTCGCCTGAGGCTGATGCGACTTACATCTGTAAACTCACCACGAGTGATGAAGAAGCAGACGGCGACGGTAGGAAGCAGTAAAGCAACGCTTTGGGCATAATTAGCTTTGCTTCCCAAAGGCACGCTGGCTCTCTGGACACTCGCCTCACCTAACTTAACTACAAACCAGCTCATTGCTGCTGAGTTTTATTTTATTAATTATTTAGCTTGTAATAAAATCAAGAGCAATCAACATATCATTTCAAATGATTGATGTCTTTGGTGAGAGGCAGTTGAACATGTCTTAATTCCTCGACCACAGTGGAGTTATTTCTTCTGTATTTTTGAATCGTTGGTTCTAATTTTGCATCGGCTCTGTGGGATTCAGCAGGAGTGATTTTTTGGTTTTCTGTGTATAATGAATTGTTTAACCTCAATCTGTTGTTTTTCTAGTACGTGCAAAAATCTAAATAAACTGGTTGTTTCCACCCTTCTGACATTGTGTGTGTGTGTTTGAGATCTCTGATCTCTACTGACCATGTTACTGTGTGTTTGTGTTTGCATGTGTGGTTTTGTCTACGCGTTACACACATTCAGGTTCAGCAAAGCGACAACACAACCCTGAGCTCTTGTCATGATCTTCTGCAAATGTGCGAGAAGCTCTCCGACTTTAAGTGTACAAGACAACGTGCAGGACTGGGCCGCATCCTGTGTGCCGTTATGTAATGATGTTCAGCAGCTTTTATGCTCATTACTTCCTCTGTGTCTCAATGCTGCATGCTGCCCAAGGTCAGCCTCTCGCCTCTGATAAAACAGGGCAAAAGAAGAGACAAATTGGAACAGAGAGCGAGACAGAAAGAGGTAGAGGGTGAAGAGGGAGGGAGAGAAAAGGGGAAGGGGGGGGGGGAGTAAAAAACTAACGAGGAGATAGAGAGACAAGAAGAATAGTGTATCTAACCTCTGTCAGTGCAGTGTGCTGGGGACAGACTCAGGCAGCAGTACAGGTAGCTGAGGGCAGGTAGCAGACTCCCCGTGTCGGTCGGCTTCAACCTCCCTGCGATATTACTCACTGGAATACACACACACACACACACACATCCAATACTGACGCCTCACTTGGTATTTTATCTGCAGCGCTCTCAAATAGACGAGAGAGACATGACGAGATATGACGAGACGTAAAAGAGACAAACATTTACTGCCTGTCAACGTCACGTCTCCCACCGGTCGGTAAAGACTGAATTAATCTGATCTGCCGGTACACGTATCGAAAAGATGAGAAGCTGGAAAATAGAACTACCCGCACAAAACGAGAAAACACAAGTCACAGAGGGACGAGGCCGCGTTGACATCGAGGCACAGAGAAACGCAAATGCGATTCTAATCATAACGCGCTTAGAGTTACAAATTGCCAGACACGTCTAGTAAATTTCTGAACGGCATTTTCATCTGCAGATCAGCAGCGAGCACTCCCCCGCTGATGAGGATACTAAATAAAGAATGAGCGATGCCTCCACTTTAAAAGGAATATAGGTGAATGCGGAGGGAGGTGAGACAACGGAAACAGGTGTTGAATGGAGAGTTATGTCTTAGTGCTGTTACGAGATGGTTATGTGTCTGTAATGGAGTCTGGAAGTGCCTGTGTGAGTGAGGAACATACTGAAGGGTGTTTAAGTAGTCTGTGTTTACGACTGCAGAGAGCTAAATGCATTGTGTGTGTGTGTGTGTGTGTGTGTGTGTGTGTTGTCAGTGAGTGTGTTACAGACAATGTGTGTGTCTGGGCTGTAATGTGGCAAACATCTTCTGCCTCGAATGCAGGCTGCGTGCCTCACATGTAAACAATGTGTAGCTGTTTGTGTGTGGTAATGGAGAGGGCTGTGGGCGGGGTTTCGCTCAGAATGACCTGCCTTTTGACCTCACCGTGATAGAGCAGCTTGAAGTGCACTCCGTCCATCTTGCTGTAGGAGGAAGACGAAGGCGGGTCACTGGCCTGCGTCGCACAAAGCAGCTTCAGCACCAGAGGGAGTGAGTTCACTGCTAAACAAAAGGGAGAAAGGAACAGAGAACGACCGCAAGTGCAGATGTGTAGAAGATCACAGAGAGACGGGGACAGATTACATATATATGAGAGCAAAAAATACTGTGAGGGAAAAAACAAACAAAAAAACAGTGTGTTGGTGTGAGAGAGACAAGGATGAGGGAGTGATGCAGACATCACTGAGTCTGAAACCTGATGCTCACACAGTAGTTTTCAGTTAAGTCAAAGAAGAGGACGTTAAAACTGACAACGACAGAAGAGAAGCTGGTGGACTCTGAAGTTCTGGTCTACGAACAGGGTGTAGCACGAGCACACAGTGATCATTGCCGAGAAGAAGAAGAAGAAGTCAGCACATCTTTCTCAGAAATATAACAAAATACCATGCACATCTTAAATAACTATATTCCGGGTCTGAATCCAGAATGGGCTGAGGGAGTAAGAAAAAGGAGAGATGGAACGTGAAGAAGGGAGACGAGGTGAAAGGAGACAAAGAGAGGGAGTACTCCAACGAGGAGCCGACTGCAGGAAGATCAGGCACGACTTTCACCACCGTAGGGCATCACATTAAAATATGCCTCCCCTTGGAATGCCTGCTGCATTAGAGGCTAATATAAAGTATATATTAATGCAAATGAAAGTGGGCTGAACTGGAGCACATGCACGGATAACGGTGTGTATTCCCCTCAGGGCCCGTGATGAGCAGGAAGCAGGCAGAGGCCAACCACAGCAACAGCTCCTGAATCCCCAGCTGGCAGCCTGGTGCTGTGCCCTTCAGCTGTGCTCATTAACCGGGTCAAGTAGACAAGAGGTAAGAACACCATCTGGTGGGAAACCTCGACCAAAAGCAACAGATATGCACGCGTGGGAATTGTACCCTTTTAAGGAGGGTTCAAACCTGGCCTTATTTGGACCCTTACAGATTTGTTCAGGTTTTTTGTTACTTCTTTAGAAGGTTTCATTTTAAAAGTTTCACCCAAATCTCCTTATTAGTTTGTAACAATCAATAACTTTTTAGGGGAACTTGTATTGCGATGACAAGATCATACTGTATTATCATTTTACTAATCTGTTGTCAAATGTATGATTCAGAAGAAACTGTAATTAATTGTAATCTCCTTTTACAAGAAGAGTTTTGTCTGATGTTTGACGGTAAACATGAACACTGTCTCTTTTATGACACTATCTAACAAATACTGCACATTACTAACAAGACACAATATGTTGCACTCGTCTGATTAAACCAATGTCTTTGAATATTTGCACTTCCCCTGATTAGTTTATAATATCTGAATACTGAAACGTAGGATTAATATTAGCTTGAAACAAAGCCGACACTGTTTTCTTCTCATAAGAATACAAAAGCAGTGTTTAATAGCAACCTCATGCAAACAGATCCAACTAAATCAATAATATGCACTTCAGGCAGGAGAGTCAACTAGATAAACAAGTCTCTCATTTCCCACCGTCTGTACTGACAAAAGGATGTTCGGAGGATCCGTCTTAACGGAGGATTAATGCTTCTTCCCTTCCAACATTAATCAGAAGCGACAAGTGTTCTGGGACCTGTTTTCCATTTCAATCCAATTTAAAAACAACCACGATCTGAGGGAGCCGCTGTGGTTACACTTCAGTTAAACCAGCTCGCCCGGATAAACAGCAGAGAGAAACAACACCGGCACATTGTCTACCTATAAACGAGCTCTGAACAGTGTCCTTGAGTAAGACGATGAATAGTTGTGTTATGTATGTGACCGTAATGAGCCCACCTTTTATTACGTGATTATTCATTTAGTGTAACTTGAACAGCTGTTAGAACCATCAGCAAGAAAATGTTGGCACGGAGAATGACCCGACGATCATAAGTGGACACAGTGAGAATAATAAACTCAGTGCTTTCCACTATGTTGCAAAAGAAGACTGTGCCCAATGGATTTATTAATCCATGCACGTGACTTTATAGATGATTTACTGCAGAGTCTGGAAATTGTTATTTTCATATTATTTGTCGGCTCACTCAGATCAAGTTTGTGGAGTAATATGAGGAATTTAAAATGTGAGACAGACAAACACAAATTCACATTTCAGCACATTAATTAACAATTTCTACAAATTTGCTTAATGCAATTAACATGTATGCGTTTGGTATGCCATTGACACACGTTTTGCAATTTTCAGCCAAAATTTGCAATTTGCAGCCAAACGCTGGTAAAATATGCAAGTGGCTGCTCGATGTGCTTCACTCACCAGCCAACATCCAACAGTTATCCATTGAGTGGCAGTTACATTTCAACCCTGTTTCAGTGGCAATGTCCAAACTCACTGTCATTCATATTCTATTTATCGCCAGAGAGGAGACATGCAGCCAGCACTGTCTCTGGTACAAACGGCCGAGCCAGAGGTCCAAACTATAAAAGCTATCAAGCAGCAAAAGTTGGCCCCGAATACACATTTGTATATTGTAACACTTCAGTGTATCATTATTCCTGGTATCTTCCATTATGGTGAATCTCATCTCATCTATTTTAATAAACGTGAGCTACGGGACAGTTGCATTGAACTCTGCAAAGGTTTTTTGCCACAATGTATTTGTTCTCTGGGGATGCAACAGGTATTTCTATATTACGTCTAAAAATATATGTATTCTGTGTGTTTATGTCTCTCACCCTGTGCAGTGTGTCCCTGTCCAAGCCCGTGGCCCATGTTGTCCACGCTGAGCCTCTGTAAGGCCTGCAGCAGGGCTGGCCTGAGATGTGCACACAAGTCAGCCTCATAGTCTCTTTGACCACGAAGAACAACTTCCAGCACTGCCAGAGCTCGTCCTGCCAAGATGGCCTCCCTGGTGCAAACCATGTTCTGTAGTCAGACAGACAGACATACAGACAGACAGACAGAGAGACAGTCAGAGAGACAGAGAGACAGACAGTCAGACAGACAGATGCTTTAGGACAGACCGATTGAGAATATATTTGTGTACCAGTGTTGTCCTCACACTGTAAAGCGGTACTGAATACAGGTTAAAGACAAATATGCGTTTTCCACAAACTATGAGACCCGAGTCTTATTACTGCTTCACGGTGCTGCACAGAAGGCAACATTTAGAAATATGTTTGGGGTCTCTAGTTCTCACCAGGAGGGTCAACATGACAGATGGCCACTTCTCTATCAGAGTCAGCAGCTCCACAGTTTCCGTGTCCGGCTGCTGATCCTGTCGTTCGTCTGCAGGTTTCTCTCCCGTCTCCTGTACACAGTCAGGAAACACAACCGCCTTTTCATCAATTCTTATTCATCGGAGTTCAAAGGGAATTAAAAACAAAAACATAACAAAATGCAACTCTAACAGTAACTCTGTTAAAGTGAAATCAAAGCTTGGATGGGTAACATTGGGAGAAACCAGCGTAAGCATTTCTTATAATTAGCCAACTGAAAAAACAAACAGCCGAGTGTTGCCAACCGTTTTCCAATGAAAGCAGCTCCAAATGCTGATATATGTGGCGAGAATGTTGCCTAGTTGGCAAACACTGACGGCCCGTCCCTTCAGGCCTCCCATAGATCTCCCAAAATGATCACAATGAACATAAACAACAAACATGGCTATTGTTACTACTAACGGCTGTAAAGCTAGCAGCTTGTGATAAGACTCTGGTGGCAGGTAGGCAGAGAGAACGATCATTTAATTCTGCCCGTATGGAATTATTGGACGGGCTTATTACAACCTGCGACAGCCACAGATGCTCCTTTGTTTTCTCTTTTCTTCAGTGCATTTGATTTATTGATCGCTGAATTTCAACAAATACAACAAAAACAAATTCTAGAATACATTACCCACCCTAACTTTAAGTAAAGCGTGTTCAATCAAATCACCACTATAAGTTATTGATGAATACATGTTACCCGAGACAAAGAAAAGAGACGCACTGAGTCAGTTTCCTGTTTCTGTGTCACACACAAGTGTCACAGATTAGAATCCTTGTGAGCCTGAGATAGACAGGAAACATTTGTCCCCTTACCGTGGTCTGCTCTGCATCTCTGTGCTGAGCTTGCTTGGTCAACCAGAGCTCCAGGACCAGGGCTCCGTATTTCACTTCTAGCTCTGGATACCGCCAGATGAAGTGGAGGAGTGCAGGGTGGTGCATGTAGAGGGAGGGGAAGCTTTGGCAGGAGGAGAGCGTCTTGCTGATGCAGTTCAAAGAAGCCTTGAGTGGGGTTCGGTAAAGACAGATTCAATAAGCTAAAGCCCCGTCTCCAAAATATGAGCCTGCTTTTAAACCCCCCCCCCCCTGAGGCAGAGCCCTCAGTCACAGCAGGAAGTCTCCTGTAATATAGTGCTTATACATGTTCATAGTATATAATATTCAGCAATGTCTGCCCTAGTGCTCCAGACTCAATAAGCAATATAAAAGATTTTATGGATACACGCTGAGGCAATTTACTATACAAGCCTTAAACAACTCATCACAAAGGAACAAAGGATAATGTTAACAATAAGGTGACTTCCTATAAAACCATGTAACAACCATGTCCTTCAACAGAATCCACACAGCACACTCGCCTCTCGTGCTTCAGCACGACACGAGCGCGCACACACTCACACACTCGCACACACACACACACACACACACACACACACACACACACACACACACACACGCAACACAGAGATCGTAGCTCTGCCTCTTCAGTGTCCTGCTTTAATCCAGGTTCTCACCAACGACAATGGATCAAATTTGACCAAATGGGGTCATTTTAGGTCCACAAACAGAAGTGAGAACCGGCTCTGGTGTCTGCTCTGTCTGGCATTTACAGCCAAATATCTTTACTGGCACTCACTATTAAAATTTGTGAATAAATGTTGTTAATTTGAATAATGAATCCAGCTGGACATAGTAGACTTAGCTGTTAAATGGACATTTTAGGGACAATTGCGACAAAATTATTATTTTTAATATTCTGGAGACCCCCCCAAAACCTTTGCTGTTGAGGCTTTCAGGGGGTCTCACGTTTCAAGTATTTCGCACACTGCTTTTAAGTATTATGTGATGTACTTTGAACTAAATCGAAGTACATGATTTTGCGAAAACATAATTTGTCCTGTAGCATTTGAAAAAGAGGGTGAGCTATAATTAATATTTGTTGCTGCTGAATCATATACAGCAGAATATGGATTTTACGTCAAAAGATGAATACGAGCTTCTGAGTAAAGCGTGTCCTTCACATTCATGGTTTCCTTAATAAACCGTGCAGAACTCTGGCTCCAGCTCAATGCTGTTTTCACTCTCTGTGCACTTTGAACACCATCTTGATGACACCTTCATGTAGCGGTGCTTGTGTTAAACCGCTCTCGCCCAATACATCTTGAGGACTTCCCTTCATGTTGTTAGGTTGACTCACTGGACAAGTTTTATATATTCTATTGTAAAAGATACTGAAATGTTCCAGCAGGTGTTACAGTTTAAGCTTTTCTTTAACTGTCGCTTGATGCCGTTTATCTACTGTGCTACTTTTGTTGGTTACAGAGTGTGTTCTGATCGGACTGATCGTAGTTACCCTGTCCAGGTTGGGGCTCTTGTCCTGCGTCACGGCCAGCAGGTAGAGGGCAGAGCGGAGCACGGAGCGAGGCAGAGCACTGCTGCCGTGCGCCTGCACCGAATGCAACAGCCACATCACACTGGAGAACACCGTCGGGTCTGGGAGGAGTCTGGACCACGCACACATGCACAGTAAAGAAGACATTATTATTACAAGTATATGTGGCCAAGCGTTTACATTTGAATGTACACAAACACGCAGACACACACATATACGGACACGGTCAGCGTGAGGGTCATCAAGCGGACAAACACGCAAAACTCTGTGTGCAAAGCGGATAAAGTGCTCCAGGGCCGTGTTGATGTCCCACACTTGGTATGTCTCATTCTCACACAGAGACAAACACAGACGGTCAGGATGTATACCAACACACGCACATCCACAGATCCTCTCCCCCGAGTACACACTCAGCCCTCCCACGCTATGTAAATCTGTGGACGCGGCTCCCATTAATCTAGATGAGACCACACAGTGGTGGGGAGAGGCTTTCATCCAGAGAAAGACAGATTCAACTTTCCAAAGAGGGCGACGACTCTCAGAGGTCATAAAATATGTAGTTAAGAACACCCGCGGTGGGCCGCTGGAGCAGGAAGAGAGCTACATGCAAAACCTGCTGGTTTCCTGATATACACTGATACGAGTCTGATGACTCCCGGTATCGTCGGCTATTTTCATTGTTCAACAACTGTGAAGTCGCTCACATGTTGTCTTTTCTGCTCAGCAAAGTGGTGCTTTGTGAAGAAATGTTCTAAAGTTATTAAACGTTCAATAACTGCTTTGTCTGGTCATTATATGAACATTAATACCCTTTTTCAAGATCACTTTATGGATCAAATATTTCTGGAAGCACCAATAGACGTCTCATCTCATTTTCAGTTTTTAATATTTGATTGATGTGTGTATACACAGACTAGCGGTGCAGATGGTTGAACGGCAGCGCTGGTATGAAGAACAGAGGTTCAGTGACATTTTACTCTTCATATTGTTTCACGAAGCACACTGAACGATGCTCTACAGCAGTACCAAGCACAAGTGCTTACAATTTATAATACCAGGCACCGCATTACCTGTCTCCCTGCTCCAGGGCAAGGTGGAGCATTATCACCAGACAGTACTGGGTGGCCCGCGGCCCTTTGTATTCACACAGCTGGAGGCCCGGCGCTTCACACAGCAGAGAGGGCCAGTCTGACAGACGACAACACAGAGAGGGAAGGTTGTAGAGCAGAAGATTCTCCACCTCCTCGACATCTGGGGGATGGGCAAGGAAAAAGAACAGAAACAGAAAGAATAAGGGGTTAATAGTCAGTGCTTGAAACAAGAGCAGGAGGATATGGATGAGGGAAAGTGATGGATGGAATAAAGCAAAACACATCAGGAGAGGCCCTGAGGCCTCATTTACAAAGCGTCATTACTCACCCGTTCTGTGTTTACGACTAAAACGAGCCAAAGCTGTTTCTGAATAAATGATCTGAGGGTGAAAATGAGTGCAGTTGCTCCGATTTCACACTTTTCCAATTATATATCGTGTTTTCAAACATAACGCCAATATCTGTCATTAAACAAGCTATCGATGTCACGCATACCTTATTTGAAAAGACATATTATTTAGCAAAGTTGCTATATTACATGATAATATAAAATGCTGAGGAGGGCTTCTACCTCTTTAAGGAACGGACGACTGAAAGACTGGGACAGTACAATAAATAAACAATACTGTATAAAATGCTAAGAGAGAAAAGACAGAAGAGACAGAAGGGAGGGGAAAGCCCAGCAGGGAATTCAGATATTTTTTTCTGAAACAGCTAAAAGAGTAAGACTATCTGCACCGAGACATTGCCTCCATCTCTGGGTGGTCTTTACGGAGCCGGAGAGAGAGAGAGAGAGAGAGAGAGAGAGAGAGAGAGAGGGGTGAGGGAGGGAAGGATCGGGAGAGGAAAATGAGATGCAGCTGACGAAGAGGAGACAGAGAACAACACAGAAAGAGACGAGGAAATGGAAAACAGGACCATTGAAACATGGCACAGAAAAAGAGAGAAGATGGTGCTGTGCAACGCAGCCTCTTTAAGGTCTGGAGAGAAAAAAGGAAATTTTAACCTTTAATCGAGGAGTGAGGGAGGAAAAACACCCACCATATGCAGTATATGAGGGGAATTGCAAGAGAGCAGAGCAAAGAAAAGAAAGACAAAAAGGGAGATGTCAGACAGGGATGGGGGTCACTGATGCATGACCACACAGAGGCTATAAAGCCACAGCGAGGTCTGTCGGGAGAGAGAGACTACCAATCAGCCAGAGAGGAAAACAAAGTGAAGAAGGGAATGGGAGTTGAAGAAATACAGAAAGAGAAGGAGAGATAATATGAACAGGAACCGAAGGGGGTAAGTGGCCGAGGCTGCAGGCCCAGACAGAGAGCACTAGTGGTCTGGAGGGACCGCTGCAGAGAAAGAGAAGGAAATAAATGGCGTTGTTTAGAAAGCAGAGAAAACACGAGGAAGAGGGCACCGGGCTCCCATGAAGAGAGAGAAGAATAGACCGTTGTCTCAAAGGGAGGGCCGGGGGAGACGGAGGAGCACAGCAAATGACAGACTGATGGAAAAGATGAGAAAGGAAACAACAGACAGAAGAAAGACAACAAACATGTCGCCTCCTCCTCAGGATTTGATCAACAGGAAATAACAGAGGACAGAGAAGAGGTGAAACATTTGAGCTAGTATACGATTGTCAGACACATACACAAGAGTCAAAATTATACACTTCAAACAAATCACAACTAATCAGCAACATCACTTCATCAGTGTTTCAATCAACAAAACACACAAAGCTCTGAAAGAGAGGGAGTACACAACAAGAGGACGAGGAGAAACAGACACAAATAGGTTTGAATATGGATATTAGTCGAGCTCTGCAGAAGCCATTATTCAAATGCCACAAACGCAAACAAAAACACACACGGCACGCATACCAACATGCATCCCAACACACACACACACACACACACACACACACACACACACACACACACACACACACACACACACACACACACACACACACACCTACCTTTGCACTTGCTCAAACAACTCTTACATCTCATTACCTCAAAGAAATATGTGACTCGACTCAGGTCTCAATGTCACATCATGTCTCCAGGGAACAACGGCAGTTTCCAATAAAACACGTCCTATATTTCATTTTGGGGGACGCCACGGTAAAAAGGGATTAGAAGGGAAACGGCGGCGGAGTTTAGCGTTTGTTTTTCCACGCTTACAGCTTCACTTACCTGAAGTTACCTTTCCTTAACATCGTTTACTTCAGCCTAACACAATCAGAGGCAATGCCCCTTTAGTCGGAGGTGTTATCCGTGTTGTCACAAACGGTATTGGCCTTTAAGAGACTAATCATCAGCTGTTTCTCACAGCAACGAAGAACCGGCAAGCAAACAGTGTTCAGTGTTCAATGCATTTCACACTTTCAACATGTTTACAGGAAACACATCTGGGTTCTTCCTTTAATTCTAGCTGGAGCTGATCTTCAGTGCCTTTGACAACACGTCTCTAAAATGTCCTTCAATGTGTAAGCTTTGATTAAATTATGAATTATTAAAGACTTCATTTAAGAGAACAGGCATCTTCATTAGGGATGAGCAACTTGTTTACTGCTATTGATGTTTAAAGTCATCATAAAGAGAGAGAGAGAGAAAGGGAGAGAGAGAGAGGGAGGGAGAGAGAGAAAGGGAGAGAGAGAGAGAGGGAGTGAAAGAGAGAGAGGGAGTGAGAGAGGGAGGGAGAGGGAGTGAAAGAGAGAGAGGGTGTGAAAGAGAGAGAGAGAGTGAGAGAGGGAGGGAGAGAGAGGGAGGGAGAGGGAGTGAAAGAGAGAGAGGGAGGGAGAGAGGGAGAGAGAGAGAGTGAAAGAGAGAGAGAGAGAGGGAGTGAAAGAGAGAGAGAGAGGGATAGAGAGAGAGCGAGAGAGAGAGAGTGAAAGAGAGGGAGTGAAAGAGAGAGAGAGTGAGAGAGGGAGAGAGAGAGGGAGCGAGAAAGAGAGGGAGCGAGAGAGAGAGGGATAGAGAGAGAGAGGGATAGAGAGAGAGAGGGAGGGAGAGGGAGAGAGAGGGAGGGATAGAGAGGGAGTGAAAGAGAGGGAGAGAGAGAGGGAGGGAGAGGGAGAGAGAGGGAGGGATAGAGAGGGAGTGAAAGAGAGGGAGAGAGAGACTGAAGTTAAACTGGAATGTAACTTTATCTACTTTTTTAGTGTGATATCATTTTGTAAGTTAACAAAATGATAAAAACTATTTTTCTCCATAAACTCAATTTCGTTTGCTTTATTAAATAAATGCCGCGCAGTCAGCTTGATTTAGTCTCTTGAATATCACTTTGATGCATTTATTAAAGCCAGGTGACAAATTCTAGAAACAAATAACTTTAAAGTCAGCTGGGAACCTGTTTCAATACACAAATCTCCAAAGTGGCAGCGCTTCCATCAGCGCCATCGCTTTGTGTCGTAAACAGCATCCCGACATCATCGCTCGCCGTCTGGTACGGGAGTTCAGACTGTCACACCAAAATAATTACCAACAACTCCGTTGAGTGGCAATAATGGAGAATCTGGTAAAGATGGGGGACTCCCTTTAGAAAACCTTTCATCTTCTGACGGTCTGCCCCGCGTAGCAGAAGCTGCATGCCGTACATCTTTTCGTCTGATGTCGGAGAATCTGACCCGATGAGAGGCATTAAGAAAAATGTACCATCACCTGCTTCTGTAGGTCTGTTTCATAACCAGTTGAAACATTCTTGTGGTAACTCTGAATAACAATTATATCATCCATTTCAACCGGTCAGTCAGGTTTTTACAGGAGTTTAAATGGCACTTCATGTAGCTCTGTGAGTGTGTGTGTGTGAGTGTGCGTGTGTGTGTTTGCATACCATGCTGACAGGAGCCAGGGTCTGACTGAAAAAGCAGACACATACTGAGTTTCTGTAGAAACCCACAGCAGGATATATTCAGGTACGGGTGCCTGAAAGAATTGGAAAGAGGGAGAAATACACAATCAGAGAAAAGACACTAAAATACGTAGAAAAAACAAAGAGAGAGAGAGAGCAGGAAAACGGCAGCAATAAGGGAAGAGTGAGGACACCTGAGACAAACTGAGCACCGCTCCTCCACACGTCAAACCCGTGAGGAGAGAACAGTGAGACACAGGATGCGCCTTCACGCACTCTTTTCAAATATGAAACAGAAGCGCGGCACGGTTCAGTTTCATTACAGCTCAGAGCAGGGGGGCCGAGAGAGTTGACCGTGTTTATGACCACACTGACGCCCACAAAAGCACATATGCTTACATACGCAATCTAAACACACACACACTCTCACACACACACACACACACACACACACACACACACACACACACACACACACACACACACACACACACACACACACACACACACACACACACAGAGCAGGCTTTGAAGCTGCAGATCTGTTGCTCTGAGACCGACACACTGCTGGTAGACGGAGTGACTCAAAAATGACGGATGCCTCAGTGGAATTATCTGTCTCATAGTTCAATGTGCACCAACAGGGAATGATAATAAGAACTCAACTTTAAAAGCCACCACGGTTCAACACACACACACACACACACACACACACACACACACACACACACACAGCTACACTTTTTAATTGGTGTGTAGCTGTGTGTGAGTGTGTCTTCGGGTTATCCTGTTATACTTTACCTGTTCCCCGCACAGAGGAGCCCTTTGTGCTCCAGAGGCAGCCTGTAGAAACCAGAGGACGCTGGAGGGAAGAGGAGGTGAAGAGCGGAACAAAGGAGGAGACAGTAAGAAGGGATGGTAATAAAATCACTATTAACACAACTCTTTTTAAAACAAAAGTCGTGCAGTACAGAGACGGCTGTCAATATTGTGCCAGAAATCCGCCACATGATGATCCCCAAACCTTCACATTTTAATCATACACTGGTTTGTAAGCTACACCCCCACACACACGATGTTATTAAAATACTCTGAGGGATCAGGGGGGGGGGGGGGGGGAGAGCTCATCATTTGGCCACATTGGAGGTAATGAGACATCGGTCCTATTTTAATTCTATGGAGAAAAAAAAAAGCTGTATCGTAAAGCTGTACTTAATGTCTTGGCCGTGTCAGTGGTGCAGTGAGAGAGAGAGAGAGAGAGAGAGAGAGAGAGTACCTCTCACTTATCAGAGGGAATTTTATATTTCATGAAGCGCCCAACTCCCTCTCTGGTGGACCTGTGCCAGGGTACTGCTCCGCCACATCAGCAGAAAACTTCCGTTCTGCTTTGTTAACCGCTCTCAGCGTAAATATAAAGCTCAGATTTCTGTTTAATGCCCCCGCACTGGCTTGAAATGATGCCCGAGGCGCCGCGTTTCCTGTCAATAATCGAGGCTCGTCGTGTTGACTGCCAGCTTTGGACAGATTGCTCCGTTTCCCCCCACAGTGATATGAAAGTCCATCAAGTCAACAGTCGAGCAGTTAGTCCCATTTTTGACGAGAGCAGAATCAACTGTTAGTCGGGCTTTAACAATAAAAGCTGCTATTAAGGTTTTCAACTGAAGCTTCAAATGCCCCCCCCCCCCCCCCCCCCCTGCTTGGTGCCTCTCTTTGTGTGCAGCAAGCGGGAGAGCAAACCGCTTTGTGGGCGTTGTTTTGAAAAGCTAAGAACCAACAGATATGGATCGAGGCTGAATATTTTGTTGGATAAAAACATGTTCACATCGATCATTTTAAAACAATTTTGACTCAATTTGAATCTCCACGTTATGAATGCTGCTATGACGCTTCAAACTATTTGGTCAAGCCCTATACTGACAAAAATACTAAATAACAAAACACTGATTTTAGTTTAGTGAACGTTACCATCAGAGGAGAACTAACTCTGTTATGTGTTAATGAAATTTAAAAAAAGCTCATTTATTTTTCGCTGTTTGTATGATTAGCTGGGAACTGAGATTAATAGTATATATTGCTACAGCTCATTTAGTTAAGTTAGACACTAAATGCATTTAAATAAATGCACCATAAGCAAGGTACTTAATTAACAAATCTGCGAATGTGCGAAGCCGGCAGCAACGAGACATAAAAGGCGGGGCTAATTTAAAACATGAGCTGTGAGCTCACCCTGTACATCTCAGTTCCTCATGTCATAAATCTTTAGAATCAGTTTAGCAGAACTTTATCTTCACATTTCATGACTTTATCCAACATTAGGTTAGTTCTGTTGTAGCTCGTCAGCAATGAGTTCATATCTTCTTTCTCACACGCAGTCGATATGATATTACAGGGATCGTCAGTCTGAACTTACAGATAACGGAGAGTAGATTTGTCTGTTACTGCATTAGTCAAAGCCGACCATTTTAAGCAGAATAATCACAAGATGGTAGAGCATCAGGATTGCCACACCCATCCTGGCAACATGCCAGTGTGCGGCCATGTAAAGACAGAACGTGTGACACAGATCAGATCACGGGACACCTTGTGTGATGTTCACTTAAGGTTAGAGCGTTCAGCGACTCACCGAGCTTATTTGCAAAGACGGGCATGAAGGACGGAAGCAGGGTGAACTGGGAGAATAGGATGGAGTAGAAGTGCTGCAGTATCTGAGCGTTGGGTGCATGCTCACACACCCTCTACACACACACACACACACACACACACACACACAAACACACAAACAGGAAATCAGAGACAAATGACCTAAACACAAACTGTGAACAATTTCTTCTTGTCTGATCGATTTTTTAGCCCGAATAGAACTAACTTTAGAAAAACACAACATAATAAAACAATTACTTTGCACAACAGAACAAGAGGTACTGATCGATCGGCTCAAATGTCCATTTGTACACAAAACTAATGAAGACAGAGGCTGTGTGGCTGCGCTTATTAATAGAGGTATTTAGAGAAGCCAGACAGAGCGATGTAATCATTGTCATCTATTTCTCAGAAAAGAGATGTGGCAAATTGCAAGATCAAGTGTGCGTGTGTGAGAGAGATATAAAGTTAAGATGAGAGGATAGTGAATCCGATGTGTGTGTGTGTGTGTGTGTGTGTGCTTTCAGATCTCACAATGACGGTGGGTATCCAGACGGAGTCGCAGCAGCGCAGCAGACATTGACAAAGAGACTCCAGTGAGTCCTGAGCATGGCTGTGTTTCGATGGAGCTGTGAACGTGTTCTCCTTCAGAACGGGCTCTGATGAACACTCCACGGCCAACCTTGGACACACACACACACACACACACACACACACACACACACACACACACACACACACACACACACACACGCACACACACGCAAGACATACTGGTACTGGTAAATTCCCTCATCTGCATTTAAACTAAAACACTCTGCGGGTTGGCTGAACATATTAATTTAGATGAGTCACACACATATTCAACAATATTCACATCTGACATATGATAAAGTAGCACTTGATTCAATACAATACTCAAGTGTTTAAACAAGTGTATTCACTCTCTCTGTTCCAGTGATGCCATTGAGCTCTGTGAACATGTGACTGGACACTGTGCTGACCTGCAGGCAGCCTGAAAACAGACCAGGGACTGGAGCAGAAACCCCTCGGACCTGGAAGCCTGGCTGTTAGGGTCTGACTTCTTCAGACTCCTCTGGAGGATACAAGAGGAAGATGGGGAGAAACAAGAAGACACAGGATGAGAGACGAGAGGAGATGTGGAGCAAATTTGATAAAATCATGTCAGATCACAACATATTTCCTCGTGGGAATCACTTAAGTTTGTATTTAAAACAATAAAACTTTTCCATTAAAGCAGACACCTTGAAATCCTTCCTCCTACGGATGTCCCGATCCGAGTAATGTAATCTACCGATCTGATACTTCTATTTTAATAGATAATACAGTTGCACATTTCAAGTACATTCAAGTTATTTAAATCAGTCCAATGTATATGCTTGACAAATGAGTAGCTCTGCAATGCATTGGAAAAACAATGACTGCATCCAGGCTGCTCCTTTATGTTTTCTTCATGAAATGAAGGAAGCCAAACTATTTTTAAATGGCTCTCGACAATTCAACTCAGTGCAGCCTTGATCTAAAACTAGAACACTCAAAATGAGTAATACAATCTCAATTCCACTTTGCTGTGGTGTAATAGCTCAGCTTTAACATTCACAGTCGCAACAAATAAAAATCACAATTACGCTTTAACGCAGCATTATCGTAAAACTACTAAGAATAAACAACAGAACTCTCAACGACACTTAAAAGTGGCGTCGCAGCTTAACTTGAACACTAAATATCAAAATAACTAAATCTCAAGGCTCTCTTTTGTTCTTAAAGTGCATTTCTCTCTCTCTCATTCAGCCCTACTCTTACTCCCGCCGAGGTTCGTTTTAAGAGAAAATCATCATCTCTGCCAAGTTCCTCTTCTCATCAAGGACGTTTGAGACGGCACTAAAGAGTCTCAGGCTGTCCACACTTGTGCAGGGGCACGGAGAGACTCGGCTGCAGCAGCAACCAGTGAGGGGAATTGTGCAGCACTTGCCCTCGAGTACTGTAGTGCAGTGATTCTCAACTGGTGGGTCCACTTTTGGGTCGCGGACCCGTTTTCAGTGGGTCGCGGGCCTTTGACTGACAAAAAAAATAATTAATTAATTAATTTAAAAAAAATAATGTGATTTTATTTTGAAGGGCATTTTTTATGCAGCGGAATTATTCCGGCACTTGTTCAGCGGTGCAGGAAAAACACCGACCAATGCGTTGTGAATCACATCACGTGATGCAGCTCATCCAATCAAATATGGGTATTCTGACAAGTTTCCTGACTTGAGTGAGATGTTCACACACCGTGACACACGGAGGAGAGACGAGGATATAGAGACAGCAGAGCAGGACTATTGAGTTGTGAAAGTCAAATCATAGGACGATTTCCAAAAGAGAAAAATGTCCAGAGAGACCAGAGTCATTAGACTCTGACTGGACAGACTCATATAGGTGAATTCTTCCAACACTAAATTCTCTTTTTAGAAGATGAGTAAATATAATATTGTGGCTTTTTCACTTCACCCTGGATGAACTGAATTTAAAGCTGCAGATCAATTCAGTGAAAATATTTTTTCTAAAATTAATTTTGTAATGTAATTTATTTTTTAATCCAGCCATTATTTTACTTGAAATGAGAAGAACATTTATTTATGTATTTCTATGTATTATTTATAATCCATCCAGTTAAATTTGAAAAATGAGAATAATATTTGTTAAAATATAATTGATGTGTACTTTCTTTATTTGATTTGACAGTTGTTTACTACACAGAGACGTTACTACTACTAGACTTCTTGAATATAGATATACCCAAATTCGTGGTCGTGGGTCCCGGCTTGTCATTAAGGGGTGATGGTGGGTCCCGCAGCCAGACCAGTTGAGAACCACTGCTGTAGTGGACTGTCTGACCGTTTGTTTCTGAACAACCACTGATGAGGTGCTCACAGACCCCGGCCTCTATCTCCTCTAAGATCTCATTAAAAACTCTGCCAAGGCTGCTGCTTGCTGTGTGTTGACGTGGTGCCTTTTTCACAGGCTGTGCCTCTGACATTTCCCTGGAAGCGCTCCTTACAGCATTGAACGCAGCTCTGCTATGCTACCATGCTTACACTGCAGACATTACAAGTGCCTGTTGGACTGCTTGTGTTTTTCAATTTGAAATATTTACACGATGCTCTGAACCGTCTCTGATTTGAGTCCCGTCCTGCCACAAACTCTGCTCTCCGTTTAAAAAAAGATTGATAGGCGTCCCTAATTACACACATTAATTAATACATTTATTCTTTTAATTTGGGACATGATCACATGCCAACCAGGCATATCTTGCTGACAGTTGCGTCACTGTCTGTTACACGCGTAATGATCCAGTCTGAGACAGAAAGCTGCAATGAGTAACAGCTATGAAGAAGAAGAAAAAACAACAGAAAAGGACATTCAGAGTTTCACGGAAGAAGTAAATTCCTCTTGATACAACCTGTCAATCACAGATGTACTGTGTGACAGGTTGCTAGATAGCATCAAACGCTCATGTGTCAGTTGTGATAACCACCAAAAAATACTCTCTGGAGAATCACCACAAGACAAAGTCTCAGACAGACGGCACAGACACTTCTCTTCACTACCAGTTCTTGAATTGTTTATGCTTATTTGATACTTGTGGATACAAAGACGTGAAGAGAAACTAACTCACAGAGCTCCGCCGATGAGCAGGAGAGGGTAGGGGCAGCTCTGAGAATCTGTTAGTGATGGCCTCGATCAACCCCTCTATCTTCCCGTACTGGACTGGTCTGGACTGGTGGTTCAGTCTAGAGAATTCAGAGTGACAGCAGTTCATACAAAGGAGTTTTAAGCAGGTGGGGAGGTGGTGAAGGGAAGATACAGTCTGTAGAGGAGAGGGACATAATGTGAATCTCTGGGTAAGTGTGTCTGTAACTCATGGCATGGGCAAAGCTTACAAAACACCTACATCAATATATAACTACGTAGGCCTTCACGTCTCTGAATGTGTATTTACTATTTCCCTGTGGCATTGTGCGGGTGCACGTGCGTACACGTGTGTGTGTACCGTGTGTGCGTGTTCATCCGTTGACTCAGTAAGTGACTGCGTGAGTAACCGACTTTTGTAAGTCCAATATAGAAAATGTCTGGCAGGACAATTTTTTACTGACAAACAATCATAACTTTGTCAATCTCAAGACGAAGAGTCCTCGACAGTGTGACTGTGTTCGTGTCTACCTGAACAGGGCTGATGCGGCGTTGGCAGCCTGTGTGGCTACCAGCAGGCAGGAGGAGGAGACTCCACCCAACACAGCCTCCGAAACCGCCTCGAAACCTGAACCACTGGGGAAGAGGCGCTCGCTCGGGGGCTGCCTGTTCACAGAGGAACAAGTGCCATCATTAAATGTAGCCTTGAAGCTAGAGGGACAGTTTCCTGGACTACGCGGGGACATGGCCGTCTATTAGGGCTGCACGATGTGTTGTTTCACCAGCGACATTGCAATAAGTGCACATGTGCAACAGTTACATGGCAGGACACAATATGTCATTCTATAACATTTTTTGCTGTTTTATAAAAGTTGCACGGTTCTCCTTTTTCGTGACTGACCCAGTGTTTCCAGGTAATTACCCATCGTCTAGGTAGGCCCGCCACAGCTTCATAATGAACCGAGTAACCGCTTGGTGTGTGAAAAAAAAGAAATATTACAATGTCAGCTTTTTCCAATATCATGCAGCGCAAGCATCTACGATAAATTCTACAGGAATCACTGTTGTAAGCAAATAATCAATTAATCGAGGCAACTACCCAATGATATGAAACTGTGGATCCTAAAGGAGTCAGTGAGACTTTTCAGCGGCCTTTCAGAGTGTTGTGCTGATTTTTGACATTTTGGCCCATCAGAAATCTGTTCTCCAGCCTGATCTATCCGTCATTCTTTAGGCTCGCTGTGCCAATAACAGCAGTGACTGTCGCAGTGAACTCGCCCTCCCTCCGTCTCACCACCGTACACACAGACACGTGTTTTCTCTCTTTCAGGGCAGGGACACGTAATAAACAAATAGCGCTGACCTATAGGCGTTACAAAGATCACCAGAGTATGTCTGTGGTCTATGACGGAGCACCACGGCAGCTGTGTGACCGGCTCCCTGTTGCCACAACAGCAGTCACACAGAACATCCTAAATAACACATCAATGCACATAAAGGCGCACACACACACACACACACACACACACACACACACACACACACACACACTTATCTATAGATGCAGACAGACACAAAAACAGCTACAAACGAAAAACAAAAACGTCACTCTCTCTCTCTCTCACACACACACACACACACACACACACAGACACTTTAGCGTGTTCAGCTTTTAAGAGCTCTGGTCTGGCTTCTTGTTTTACTGTTCCTCTCGGCGTAAAGGACAAATTTCCCTTGCCATTTGAAGTCTCTTATCCTCTTTATCATTGTCATGTGACGAGGCGAACATTCCATTAAAATTGTGTCAACCTTGCAGAAATATGACAGCGTTTTTTACTGGCTCGTGATATATTTTCATCTGCGAGCAAGCAGACACTTAATTCAAATATAATTAAACTTTCCAGTGCACCATATTTAACACGTTTTACAGGAGGTCGCTGCTCTGCGTTGATGCAGCTGAAGTTGTTCAGTTTCTGAACAAACGTGCGGCGCTGTAGAACATCATTTGTAAAGTTGTGTTGTTTTGGTGCAAAAGCTTCAAAACTACTAGCTTCATTGTAACTGCAGTTATGAAGTAAAAATTCCTCAAATGCCACAAAATGGAAAATAGAAAGAAGAGGAATGACATACATCAGAATCAGAATGTAATTATATTACAAAATATGATCAACTGGCAAGTTTTACAAAGTGAAATAGATTCCAGGCAATCAGACTCCATCTCATTGTTTTATAATTATGTCAAATTAATACATCTTTCTTTAGAGTTTAGTGGGCTGCTATGGTATAAAGTGATGATACAGGAATAAACTACAAAGTGCTTCTTCAGTTCAAATAATTCCCACTGTAAGCTATTTACTGTGAGGTCTGTGGATCATCCCGAGTAACCAGGACAAGGTTTCTGATGTAAGTTTTCAATCCTTATCAGTGCGGCAGAGGTCTCAGTAGCAGATGTTTTAATATATATATATGTATATGTATATAAAACGGGGAGTCTCACCTTTCCAGTATCTCAGTAAGGAGCAGCAGACCTTGCTTCGGCACTTCCAGGTTGGTCAGCTGCAGAGCCTCGTTCAGACTGCGCACAAGGGACTCGATACCTAACACACAAACTCATTGTGACGAAGACACACTTGACCTGGCCGACAGAGACACATCCGTCTCATCCTCACACAAGGGTTTCCTGCATTACAATTAGAGTGACGGGCTCATAAATGTAACACATGTGCAAAGCGTCATCACACACCAACAAACAAAGAATCAAACAATGGCAGTGGTACATCTTTCTAATTCATGGCTACACAGAATCTGCTGCAATGATCTCTTGTTCATGCTGAGATAGAGCAGGAACTTAATAGCATCAGATATCCTGTGTTCTGGTAAATCAAGTTTCTATTGTATTCAAACTATTTCTCATCACCTACTGTGATGGCACACACTAGATAGAAGATTTAGAAAACACACACCAGGGCTTTCAGAGTTGGACAAAACTGGAATTTAGATACTCGTTCTGAAAAAAACACATAGCTGCCAACTATTTTTAGCTGTTTTGAGCTGAACTTTTGTTGGATGCCCAGTTTCTATTTATTCTCTCCGTGAGAGCCCACAATGGAAGAAACGGCTGATTCGTGGAGTTGAACTGGGGTCATCTTCACTAAAACCTAAATAAAGTGGTGGCTGGCTGGTGGGAGATCGCCTGAAAGTCTCCTACTAGCTGTTGGCTTCATTGTGAATCATTACGAGTAAATATCACAATAATAAACGTGTGTTTTCTGTTTTAAAATACTACTCCCCCATCTTTTAAGTGGTTATGTCTCCAGTCTGATCTGGAGCGCATCGCTGATATGTACGTGGTCTGTTTACGCTCGCGGTTATCTTCCATCATTACGGTTGTTGTTGAATTATTCATGGCTCAGACTTCTGTGTATAAGCTGTCACATGAACTATATTTCCATCATTTTTAGATGTTAACCGATACACCACGAAACCCAACGTTGAAGTTCTACAATGGGCTCTTTCACGTAGAGATTCCGCAATACTGTGGTTAAGAAGTTCTGCAAGCTGTCTAAGTTCTCTTACCGTAGACCGAGTGACACTGGGAGAAGAAGAGCGGGTCCTCAGTCAGTAGCACCAAACAGCTGTAGGCGGACCACAGCAGCACCTCACTATGACTACTGGCCAGACGGTCGAACAGAAACGCTGAGAGGGAAAAGAGAACATGTGTGAGGGGCTAAGTGACACAATGCTGCTCCACAATTCACTAAAATAAACCTCCTACAGTGCTGAGGGTGAAGGTGTGTGTGTGTGTGTGTGTGTGTATCACCAGGTATGTCAGCCTTGATGAAGGGAGCGCTGCACTGGGAATGAACCAGGACGGATGCGATACACCTCGCACTGATCACCTGCAACATCTCATCACCACTCATCAGCAACTGGAAAAAAAAAAAAACCGTTTTATGAGAATCCACTTATCATTGAAAACAGTGTGGAGAGCTTCTTTATTGTACCGACATACATTATAGCTTCTTCAACATTCCCAGGCTGCTGATGATACAAAGCTGTCTGAGACTCATCTACAGCACACCGTCTATTCTAGTTCATGAATTTATCAAAGTCAAACATCAGGACCATGGCCCTACATGGCAACTTGGAAATTAACTCTTATCAGATTGATCATGTTTTTCTACATTTGACAGATTTACATGATTTGCCAGGTCAGCATTGGGTGAGGCACAAATATCAGTATTATAATTTAAACATTAAAACTGAGGCAAATGTGCCCCCTGGGATAAATATGGATGAATTAGTTACTTATAAACACTTTCCATAAAACCTGAGACAGACTTGGTGTATGACATCATTTACCACCAATAACAGCAACGAAACAATCCGATGGAAAATCCAAGATAAGTAGATGATCTTATTGGCTCGGGACCCGGCTGAGAAAGGGTGCATGATTTATTTTTCTTGTTCAGTTTTTGTGTAGCACTGTTGCTGTTGTTTGTCTTTGCAACAATACTTGTAATAAGTTGTGTATGATTTAAAACAGTGCATGTATTTGGTAGAATGGATCCTAAAAGCAACAAAATAATTATGTTTTTGGGGATAATTTAGATTTGGGTGATTATTTAGTTAAGAGATACATTTTTATAACAACTCAACACACAATGCTTCTACAACAAAATGCTAACGTCGCGATCTGCGGTGTAATGTGAGTCTTAACTGAGAGAATCTAACTAGATGTAATCTGCACATTGATTTCCCAGACATGAAGCACAAATATTTGTCCAGGGTAAACCCTCCCTGAAGCCCGATTCAAAGGCCCATTAATCCAGGATTAGAACTTCTTGTTATGATTGTGGTCGGTGTCAGTATGTGGGTCGTGGGGGCGGGAGCAGGATGTTTGGACAGAGACCTTTTTCAGCATGAGAGGCAGAGGGTACTGGTCGGGGGACTGTTGCTCTTGGTTTTGGCCGAGGGTCTGCTCGTCGTCAGTGTGGATGTTCTGGTTCTCACGGCACACCGTCTGATCGGTATTGCCGTTCATCAGAACTGACACTGCCTCTGGCAGCTGCACCAGCAACCACAGCAGGCCTAGCAGAGGAAAGACACAATACAGATGACAAGGCTTAGAGACGCTCATGATGACAAGCATCACTGGTGCGATGATGAAAGTCAACCGTGGGAACAGGATCCACACAAAGGGATGTTAGAATAAATTCATACTGTGCACACATCAGAACTCAAACACACAATGCAATAAACAGTTATATAATTAGCAATTAAGTGTTGCTCAGCTGCATGGATTTTATTTTCCTTTCCAGCCACTTTGGGGACAAAGTACTAGAATAAAAACCCAAGAGATCACAAAAAGCACATTTTCTTTTCATTGAAAAGTCTTGAACGCTGTGTAGACAACACAGCGCTAAATTTAAAAAAAACAATAATCCTGTTTAATTCCTCCATGTTGCTGTTCTCACCAGGGCTGGGGAGGGTAAATCTATTAAGATCAAATCTGTTCAAAATTACACAAACAACAGCAAAAAATCTGCAGCTACTCTAAAAACCAGAATAACCCAAACGTGTACCTCTCTGCCAAGTTAATACAGCGATAAAACAACTAGAGGATAATAACGACTTTCCTTTTAAATAACTCCATCCTGGTTATCGCCCAATGCACACGCCGGAGAGCTTATTACCCTTAAAAAAATGAAAATTCCTAACAGATAGCAACACTCTTTCATCTCCGTGTAATCCGTCCTCTTTCTCCATCTCGCCCCGAAGTAGATTCTGGATCTTCACTGAGAAAGATGATGATGAAAGTGGTATTTTATAGCCTTTTAGCTTTTCTAAAATGAAAAAAACAGCTCTATTTCATTACTAATAATCCCTACTAACTAGTGGGGATCTATTATGATGAGACAGCAGTTTAAAAGACTATTTTTTGCATTAAACTGCCCCCCGTGCTATAAAGCCGTTTACTCCTGTGTTAAGTCCAAACCCATTAGTCCCGGTCCTAAATCTATCCCAGGCAGCTGGGAGTGAGATTATGTTTCCTACATGACAACAAATTCACAATAGCCATTCACTCACTCTGTCACTGAACTAGCTGCGGTTGTGCTCAGTTCAAATTTCCATCTATTTTTGATAACAGCCTCCCCTTATATCGGCTCGATGATTGTATTTTTCATGCGTGCCTAAGATAAGCACGCTGTACTGATCTCAACAACTTCAAACCTGTAGCAGGAAGCAATTCAATCTCACTCTGACTTTCTCGCGCTTAAGAAAAATAAATGAGGGCAATCATTTTTGGTCCAGGCAGCTAATGATGCTCTCAAGTAGGCTTTTAGGCACTCAGTTTGAAAGAAGTAAGTCATCACGAAAACTTTCAGTTCAAGAAGAATATTTTTTATGTAGAATATTTCCTGGCTTTGCCCAAGACAGCTGAATAAAATAAGGGACAGATGTTTATTTTTTCTCACCGACAGAGTTTTTGATGAGTTGGGGGGAGCTGGCTTTGGCCAAGGTCTGCAGCAACAGGACACACACTCTGTCCCTGATGGCAACGGGCAAAGACTGAGCCGCCGAGCCCCCGGCTGTCCCGAACAGTTTGAGCCACACGTAAAGCACCGAAGCCTTCAGCGCTTCGTCTGGGTACAGCAGGGCCGAGCACAGGTGCTCCAGCAAGGGCCCTGCATGGTGGACAGAGACGGGAGACAGACGAGGGCACACAGAATAAAAGAAGAGGAGACAGAAAACCGGGTCGGTGCAACTACAACAAAATGATATCTTGTGTATAAGTGCAACAAATCAAGTAAAGTGGGTTTAATAAACGTTTTTCTTGGGTTTCACTTGATCCGGAGTGTTTACGATTGTGTCTCACGAAGTCTCGCTCAAGGAGAAGTCTCGTTCTGAAATCACGTACGATGTGACTTCGTCGCTGGAAGACAAACGTGAGTGAGAGTTGGAGAGAGGAGTGCCGGGAGGTGTTTGCTGTGTAGCCGAGTGTTATCTAAAAGATCTCCAGTGTCACAGCTGAATATTTAGCTGATTGCGACAAAGCGGTTGAGGCCGCCAGATTTCGGTTGAGGCACAAAAACAGACCGGATCAAGCGAAACGTAAAGAAAAACGTTATTTCCCTGTATAGTCTTTTCCATGATGTTGTCCAAGCACATTTACTGGTCGTACATTGACGGTGAGAAATTGCGATTACATTATAGCCTGTTGAGAGGCTGCCGAGTTCTCCCTCAATACTGGACCGATATTAAACAACCGTTGTCCCCATTAGTCAGAAAAATACTAAAGTTACCCTTTCAGATAAGTGAGGAGACTAAGATACCAAGAGAAGAGTTAAGATAATATATCGTGAGAGAAGCAGAGATTAACAGCAACACAATGAGAGCAGCGAGACGACGGCGTGGAAATGGAGCAAACCTCTGGGAACAAAGTCTGTTTGTGAGTTTCACCTGAACGACCTCTTAAGCGGCGACAGACAATGCTGGAGCCAACGTGGAGGGAAAGCCGCCATGAAGATGAAAGGATCGACTGTCGGCTAGTGAGGAGAGAGCACGGTAGAGTGGCAGGCGGAAGAAGGAGATTAAAAAGAATACGTAGGAGCAGGACAGGAGTCTGTTCTCGGAGACTCACTGACAAAGAGAGAGAATGATTCATGAATCTGAAGAAAGGGAAAAGAGAAAGACAGAGCATAGAGAGACACTTGTGGAGAGAGTGGTGGCGCAAAAGAGAGAAGATGAGAACAGCTGGTGGAGGTAGAAAGGGCTGAGTGAGAGAAAGAGAGAAAGCCAGAGGGTGAGAGAGGATAAGACAGACGTGAGGAGGGAGAGGGCATCCACAAGAGTCAGAAAAAAGAGGGGAATGGAGAGAGACTGAAGCAAGACATAGAGAGAGATACAATGAAGGACACATACAGTATACAAAGGGACAAAAAATATGTTGCTGTAGTATTTGTGTGCATCTACAGTACTTGAATAAAATAACATGGACTTAGTCTCTTTAACATCACTGTTGTTTTTGCAGCTGGATGTCACAACAACGTTACAACCAAACTCTTCTTCCCTTCCCCGGTGTCAACGAGAGATATGTGGTTCTCGATGCAAGCAGCTCTCCCGGGGTCCAAACAATCGGATTCGTCCCGCTCTGAAAGGACACACGCTGCAAACAGCCTCGCCCCCTAACGGGCACCGCACCGGTATTATAAATGACATATTGAATGTGTGTGTGTGTACTGAAACAATGACGTTGGGACACAGCGTGGACTGCAGGCTGATTGTCTAAAACCATCCATCCATCATAGCTCAGTGACCACATCCACCAAATACAGATCAGATAATGACCGACCCACGGTAAGAGAAGACGTTAAATCAAAGGCCTAAAGCGACACACTATGATCACAGAAGAGAATGAAGTTGCTCTGTTAATCAGGTATCTTAATGCGAGTAAGATAACCTTGAGCGTTTACATGACAGCTGTACTACGTACTTTATTATTGTGGATGTATAAGAAAAAAAGAGAAAATGTAAGATGGGCAGACAGAGACAGACATAAATGGCTTCAGAGAAGAAAGAGAGCGTCTTTGAGAACGGAGGGTGAACGATGGTTAAGTGCGGGGCAGCGCTGGAGGAACAAAGAGAGGAGAAGAGAGACGGAAAGAGATGACAGAGGAGGAGAGCCGAGCCCAAACCCAGCCGCTCTGTGCAGCAGATCAAAACCCATGTGAGGCAGGACAGGCTCCCAGACATGTTTGATTAAACCGATATATACGAGGGGGCCGAGATGAGAGCCAGGCATGAGGAGAGGAGAGAGCGATGAAGGGAGAGGGGGAGGGGGGGAGGAGGGAGATAAGACCTCCACAAGCAGAGGAGGGAAGTGCACGAACACAATTTAGGAGTGGTGGAAAATAAAAGCCTTGTTTTATTTGATGACGCACACGTGCAACCACAGAGACAGACGCACAAAGAGCTGAAACAAAAAAAGATAAAACATTTTCTTCTGCTTTGTTGAGCACATAAAACAAAAGGTTCCCTTCCGTTGCCGTGCCACCGTGACGCTGTGATCTGCCGCTCTGTTCGTCCTGTGATCTGCTTCCTACAGTATTTCTCTGTTGTTCTGCACTTGTTGCTTCAGCCTGCTTCACTGAGCCCTTCTGTGGCTTTTGGCTTTCATCTTCCAGTGTTTTCCCCAAAAAGAAAAATGCAATCGTTTGGTCCATCCAAATACATGCTCTCAAAGCCAAACATATTTTCCTCTATGTATTTCTTTCAAATGTCTGCATAGAAACCCAGCTGTTAAGTGCAGATTGATCTGCCAAAACGGTGCATTAATGTGTCGTCTTATCAGAGATATCGTGTCATTAGCGACTTCACTGTTGGATTTTTGGCACTGTGATCTCGACCTGCAAGAAACACTGCAGCCGTTGTCCTCTTCCTTGTTACCTTTATCTACCTTCCTCTTTCCTTATCTCATTAATGCTTCATCTTCCCTCCCTGCTCCCTCACATGTCTGTACCCACTCCTCAGATAGGACCTAAGGGAGTAAGACACCAGCAACGCAGATGAGCGAGGGAGGGGGGAACAGAGAGAGAGAGAGAGAGAGAGCAAGAGGGAGAGAGAGAGGATAAAGAGAAGGGAGCAGAGCAAAGCAAAGGGGTGAGAAAAAAGCAAACGGGTTAATCAGTTAGATTGGCAGGCGGACAGGGAGTCAGAGTCAGAGAGAGAGAGAGACAGAAATGTGTCGGGTTCTCTGGGTCCGTGTTGTCGTTGCCGTGCTGTTGTCATTAGTGCAAACAGCCCCACAGAGACTGACTGAGTGACGGGCCACAGACAGACACACACAGTCAATAGTGGCAGCCCGCATGTCGCGTCCGCCTCACAACAAGCCACCGCCACCCCATGTGGTTCAGGGGAGCTTGTAAAAGTCATTAAAATACATGAAGGTGGACACACATGTTGCAGAGTGAAATAACTACTCTGCCTGCTTATTTGGCACGAGGCTCACATTCACTCTTGCCTGAAAAAAACAGGCATTCGGGCATGACATAAACATACAACAACACACGCTGGAGGTTGATTAATGATGCTCATTAAACAGAGTAATGGTTCAGGAAGTAGACATCATACAGGCGACTGTGGCAGAGATTCTGCCTCACTACACTGCAGGATTTTACATATATATAAAGATATCCATATATATGGGCAATTTCAGGGGAAAGGTTGGATGAACATGTATGTGGAACTTTTGTAGCGTTTTTTTGGCATGGCATCGGCACGGTATCTCAATGCAGCTGGAGCGTAATGGAAAAGGTCACAGCGGCCAGAGAGATTGAATTGGGAGAGTGCAGGGGAAAGGATATGAAAAATACAGTTTTGTGACTTCCTCCCCCCCCAAGCACATTTCAGAAGCGGACACGTGACAACTATTTCTATGCATTAGGGATGTAATTGAAAAGGTCAAAATTGAATTGTGGATCTCGCTGTGCAGAGAGAACAAGAAATGCTGAAAATTAAATATTCTTTCACATCTTTCTCTTCCATTCAAGTTGAAAATATTTCCAGATCTCAGCTTTCAAGGTGACTCGCCCCAGTGTCGCATTATTTTTGAATCCAATTATTTTAGAAGGCACAGAGAAGATAGAGATAACAGGCAGCACAGCACGTCGAGCCATCCGAGAGCCGACCCGATCCAAACTCATTTGCAGTTTTAAAACTGACTCATTATCTGTTCCGATCCCAAATGATTATGCAACTCTCTAAATGTCAATCTCTCAATAACTAAGTACGTAAATGCATCACCCTTTTGTCCAGTATCACGGAAACTAGGCAGAATGCCATGAGCTGCTGACAGTATAATAGCTGTTTATCTCCTGCCCTCCAACAAAGCAATGTTATGTTTCAAAATAGCAGCTTTTGGTGCATCTTTATTGACTGTGAGTGCTACTCATAACCATTAAAAATGACAACACACTGCTGTTTGTACACCAGTGCCAGTATATATATGTAACTGTGAGATGTGAGGTGTCTCACCATACTGAGTCACCAGACTGAGGGCCACGTTGGGGACTGCTTTCACGAGGTTCCCCAAGAAGTTGAAGGTGGGCAGGAAGCCCTTCACGCCGAGCTGGTCACTCAGCTGTACAGGGAACGCACAAAATAAAAATCAACAACAATAGATACACAACAATAGAAAGGAACACGGCACGGGCGCATACACACAATGTAAAGCTTCACAGCGCTTGAGCTAGAAGTCTTGTATCGGTATTATTTTAGCACCACAGCAGGCGTGACAATAATTCAACTACAAGTACTGCAGCACCACAATTGATACTCCAGATCCTCTTACATAGTAATCCCTGTAATTCATTGTTTTTCTGCACCTCTGCCTGGTGTTGTAGCGCTCTGTCATCATCAGTACACACAGCTTTACTATCATCATGAGGCTTTTCCTCCACCGCCTCCCCCAGAGGTGACACAGCAGCAGCGAGAGGGAGGCGAGCCCGTTCTGTTTACTAAACGACCCTGGGAGGACACGTCGTGGATTTCACAAGTGCCGTTAAATATTTGATGATGTCGTTCTGTGTGGTCTGTGCCGGCACGTGTTCGAGGAGCAGGTGTGTTTCTTTATACGTCTGTAAAAATGCGTTTGTCCCACCTGTTTGTGTATCTCGTCCAAAACAAAGCGGTACGACAGCTCGCTCTGGAGCTCCAACAGCAGCTGAACCAGCACTGACACACGCAAACACACACAAATTGAAAAACATTCATTAAACTTTGGCATTACAGTTTAAAATATTGGTCTTCATAATATTTACATATATCCGTTCCCTGCAAAAAAAAAAAGGTTAGAAAATATCAAATCAGGCTCATTTGCGTTATATATAGAACTTGTGTTGTTGATTTCTAGAGAACAAACGGTAGAAGTTTAGTCTTTGACATTGTTTTACCATCTGTTACAGAAATATTTAATTAGTATTATCAAGACACACACACACACACACACACACACACACACACACACACACACACGCACACACATCATGACTGCATTATTAATAGGGCTCAAATGAGTTTCACAGTGTGTTCGTCACAAATTCTCTGTGCAAAGAGCAAAAACCAGTGTCAGATTTTAAGCACTCTACTTAACTATTACAGCAAAGTGGTCTCTGAGGCGTTTTGAGAAACATCTCCTAACGTCATTTGCACTAAGCAAAAGATTTTTAGCATTTTGTTAGACTTTGCTGCAGTGAGATAAATCCGACTGGGCGCGAAAGAAAATCTGCATATAGCAGCCTCAACTGATCAATCAACGCAAAGAGAGAAGATACTGCAAAGTGTAGCAGTGAGAGAATATCAATAAAATGAGGTCAAAGCCTTCAAAAACGTTACATTTACAAACTGCTGAGTGAAGTCAATGTAAGATCACCTTAGTACCCGGCAGAAATCATTATCACCGTCAAAGACAGCTCTTGTGTAAGTGCCTTTGCGATAAAGAGTGACTCATAGCCTGTGTGTGTGTGTGTGTCTGCACTCTCAGACTGTCTGCATTGTAACAACACATAAATAAGTCTGTGAGCAGGGTGTATGGGCGCACACACACACACACACACATTATCTGAACCAATAGGAGGCATCTCTTCACCTTGGTCAACCTTCTCCAGAGTGGCTTGGTCCTCCGCGGTGTGAAGCATCCCTGGGGACAGAACAGAAACGACACGCTGGATTTAAAGAGCACACTTCACAAACCCATTGTGATTTTAAGAGGTCTGCCAAAGGTATAATATGAAAAAAAAAAGGAATTAACTAGGTTAAGAAACGGGAGCTTGACAAAAACAGAGGACACAAAGTACAAGGAGATCCGTGTTATTGAGGGTTGAGGTCTAATTAATCACACTGTACAGTTTGTACCCTAAAGGAACCTGTGTGACAGTCACAAATCTACTGCATCCTGCGTTAGTTTTGCAGCAAAAAAAACAACATCATGAAGCAAGTGTGTGAGAAATGCTACGACTGCATCTGTAAATACTGCCCTGCAAGTGTAAAAATGAAATGAAAGGCATATCTTATATTGGAGTATGCTCTCGTCGGCACATGGTGAAACTCCGTTCAGCAGACCATCCCACAAGCACCGTAATGGCTCTTTTACCGTCATAATGGCCGTAGATTTTTGCCCCACATCCTCTCATTGCCCTAATTTGATTCGAGCTCAAATGGCATAACACTTCACGCTGTAATAACCTGGTGAGATCCAATGAGGAGATAAGTAGCAGCTCCATAAAAACACACTGTGGTGGTAAGAACTTTATGAACTAACACCCCGGTGCTTTTAACCTGCATAAAGGTATTTACCGCAATACAGGGAGAGTAAAGCTGCTCTCCTTGTACACAAAGCAGGATCTCAGAGGGTAACTGGCTTCACTCAGCGGTTGTCATAATATCGATGACTTTATATACATCCAAGATAGATGAGTGCTGGACCAACTCATTGCTCTCTAAAACATTCTCATCAATCATTGTATCGTAATAATGTAATTATTGCATTGGTGCGCAGCTTTTATACGCTACTTATAGCTTGGTCAGCAGAGAATATTTAGACAGTGTTTAGACAGTCAGACACAAGTAGTTTAAATAATTAAAACTATGCAATTACCAGACAATTTCACATTTGATTTAATCTAGCCGTCATGAAAGAGGAACATAAGTTATGTACCCGGTACTTAATGAAGGTCCAAAGATCTGCTCAGTTCATCATCAGTAAATGTAATGTGTGTGTGGGTTTGATCCACAGATGGCAAGTGTGTACTTTGATTACGTCTTTAACACGAAAGAAAAGCAGCAAACAGCTGGTTAACTCTGTTAAATCTATTTTTAAATATAATTATATAATATTGATTACTTCTGTAAACTACTAAGATACCACAGGTGTTGTGATAAGATCTATCGTCTTGGTTGTTTTCAGTCTGACCTTGCAGAAAAGCAGCGATGTGACTGCAACACTAGCACGACTGTGGGCTGACCCGGTGGAGATTAGTTTCAAGACAACAGAACAGATGAGAGATAAAAGCCCAGTGCTTCCTAGTCCTTCTTGCTTGTCCGTCCTTCACATCTTAATTCCATGCTGTACGATTCACCACTTCTCACCCAGTAGAGAAGCTGTAAAACGCAGAGAGACTGTGTTGTCCTGTCGAAAAAGCTCCCTCAGGGCGCCCGGAGAACACTTCAGCACCCCGCTGATGCCATACAAGGCAAAAGACTTCCTCGCTGACTGCAGCAGGAACAGAGGGAGAGATATGGGAGGGTAAACAAATCCTGTGCATCAAGGGAAATTAACAGGGTAATGTATTTTCCGTGAATATTTTTTGTGATCAATCCTAAAATGTACCTAAGACAGGAAATGCTGGGGGAACACAGACACAGACACACACACACACACACACACACACACACACACACACACACACACACACAGCTAGCTATAACTTCACAAACACTATCCAGCCAAATAATGGCATGAGTCATTTTGGTCTAGGAAGGTCCTCATTTTCAAATAAAATAAAACAAGCTAATACTCCTCACCGCTATATCTTCACTTTCCATCATTTCAATGACGCAGGCCACACAGAGCAGCAGCCCGCCCCCCTCTGCAGGCCCCAGGCGGCCGCTCCATTTCGGGTCATGCCTGAAGTGGATCTTGTCAAAAACGATATCCGTACTTGACATTTGTTTTGGTCGTTCCACCTGTTGAAACAGAAAATGCAGCCTATGGCGTCTCAAATCATTTTTGCAAAGTCGGGGAGGTGAATGAAAAGCTAGCTACCCTAGCTACACAGCTCGACTAATTAAAGCTAACTACAACATTAAGCTAACGTTAGCGAATTAGCAACTTGCGTCATGCTCCTCAAAAACAAAACGTGGGTACTTTTAAGGAAAACTTTTGAAAAGAAAACGTAGTTTAAGTATTGACAAAGCTACCACAACAAATACATGTATGGAATTCGGTAAACCATTAACTAAAACGTTATGTAGCAGATGGTGGTAAATGTCACCACGTTTCATCAAGCCTCGTGGTCAGGTCGCGTGCTCATGGTGCGTTCCAGACAACCTCGGAGGTCGGAATTTTCCCAGTTGAAATTTCCGAAACTCAATAACCAGTTAATAACACGGTGAGATATTTTGACATCGACTTAAATGCGGAACAGTTTTTTTTGCAAAACTGTATTAAACAATATACTACAATGTAAGTACAAAAACTAATATAATGGCACAAATACACAAGTATTATTACTGATAGCATTTTGTACACAAAGTATTCAAAGTCTTTTTACTTCCTGCATTTGCTTTTTGTTCTTTGTGAGGGCAAGAAGTGAGGTCAACTCAGTCAAATGTAAAGGAATGGGTAAAATAAGAAAATTAACAACACAAATGTCCTGATTCTTATAGAATAACACTGAAATAACAAAGTCCAGTGGTGAACAATTGTAGATAATTATTACAAGCTATTACACCATCATTTCCAGTCAATAAGGAATTGCTAATACAAGTTAGAATACAGTGAAAGTATTTAAATTGAATCTATGACATTTCATCAAATGTCTTGGCTCTCCACACTTGATTGATTCAGATAGAAGTAATCTCAATAATTATGTCTGATGGCAAAATACTGCATTTGCCATGTTATCACATTTATATATATATATATATATATATATATTACCTAAATTGCCTGAACTTAGGTTCCAGGTTTCTTCTCAATGGTTTGTTGGTCCACCACCGTTTATACAGTGGTGCTATTAAACGTGTAAGTGTAACAAAAGCCTCTGAAGTTCAAGGGTGTAGGCTCATATCATATATTTGAGCAAGAGGCAAAAACTATCTTCAAAATGATGCATCAGCATCAATTTAGCCTCCAAGGAATGTCATTGCTGAATAATATGCCAGGGATATATATAGTGGGATGCATGAGACCGTTCTGCAGTATCACTTAGCAGTGAAGGCCACAATTTGGTTATCGCCATGACAACAAAAGCCTCACGGCAACTATCTGATGATGGGAGTGTGGAGGCGAGTATCAGCCACTACCAACATGTCAATTTATAATCTCTCTCTGCTTCTCCTCAAACAGAGTTCACTGCACATCAAAGTAGTGCTTGACAGTGAAGCCAGCTCAGCTCTGCCTCATGAGTGTGAGCTTCTTTGTGACAGTGTGCAAGAGTGTGTGCTCTCATGCACTCGGGCTACTCCTTCAAAGTGTCTCAGTGTGCAATACGTGTGTGCAGGAAGTGGTCAAAGCCTTGTTTGGCTGACTGAAAAGAGTAGCAGACCTCTGACAAGCAGGTGGAAAGTTTCCAAAGTCTCCATTTGTGCTTGGACAGGAGCTAAATCCATCAGTCTCAGAGACGTATTGGCCCCTGAGGTGGGGGGGGGCAACAGAGAAAGAGAAAAGTGCCTCTCTCACTATTCAGGTGGGAGCCGATGCATATCAGTCAACTTTATTTGACAACTTTTTCACATAAGAGAATTCTTCGGGGGGCCAATAAAGCACAGAGACAAATGGATTTAGCTTCGGTCCAAGAATAAGTGGAGTCCTAACATGCAAGCATCTGCCTCATCACTGCGGGGCCTTTGCTTTTCTCACTTGACATATCTTGAACCACTTCCTGTGTATAACCCCTCCACACACACACACACACACACACACACACACACACACACACACACACACACACACAGACACATAAAGATCAGTAGTGTAAAACAACCATGCAGTAATATATTAAGAGACACATACAGCAGCCATCATTGGGGGTGTTGAGCTACCCTATATAGCTCTATACCTTTTTTTTCCAGTCACCAACCCACACTGTGTCACACCATCACTCAGTGCTGCCATTATGGTACTGTTTCCAGTGACGACATTTACTGGACAGGCAGCAGCCACAGCAAAGGTAACAATGACAGCTGTTCTTACTGTATCACTGTGGTAATCCTGTAGGCTACATATTTAACGGCGTTAGAGACAAAATATTGGAGGACTGGGTGCTGCTTCACTGCCCAGACAATAGATAGTCCTGCATTCACTGTTAATACAACAATTACACCACTTAGTCTCTAACTAGAGGGTCTAGATATCATGCATTTTAAAAAGGACATACCAAATATGTAAACCATAACCCCAAATGAACCCCAAATAGTCTGAAAATACCACACTAAGAGGCAGCGCTTTTTAAGATATTTAAAAATAAGTTTTGTTCTGAGAAACGAATGAGATAAAAGTAGGAAGAGGGCGGGACAAAGAAGACGCGCGCGCGTGTGTGTGTGTGTGCAGGAGAAGCGGCAGTCTCTCGGGTGCAACGTTCAGGTGCGCTTCACCCTCAGAGGTGAAAACTCCTGAAGTCGGTACGATGGATTATATCTGACTAACAGACAGTTATTTCATTAAAAACATGTAGACGCACCGGGGCAGCGCTGGAGAAAAGGGCCAATTAAAGAGAGAGTAACGTCTTACGGTAAGAAACGAAAACGCAACTACTTTATCCTGTTGTGCAAATTGATTGCTCCATTCTGCGCCATATGATTAACTATGGATTTATGTTGTTTTTCCACATGGCTTTTTTCAGTCTAGTAGATAGCTAGTAGCTATACTCCATATTATCTGTATGCTATTACTCTTCTAGGTTTATAAAAACAAAATCTCGTTTATATACGCTTCTTGGTCTTTTATAGTTTTGTTGTAACTTTAATTAAATGTAAAGTAACTTTTTATGATGATTTAGGCTGTCATTAATCTGGTATGCTGAAACATTCACTGCCTACTGCTCTGCTGTGGCTTTTTTTCAACTATCATAATCTGTAACTGGCTTCTTATGCTGACTTCATTTTGCCTGTTGCAATGTGTGGCCCTGAATAATCTATAGGACACATAAATTAATGTACACAAAATGCATTCTTGGAAACAAAGTTAGATGCTGTGTGATCACCCTTGAAGGTTGATGTCCTCTGTGGTTTATTTGCACGAATGAATGTACTGCATTACTTCCTGTGGGATTATAAATATTAGTCATCAGATGTTTCCATGCTCAACTTGACAGGAACAGAAAGCCTGTTTGCAAACACACAGCATACTTTACCCTTAGTGAAAATTAAAAAAAAACAACATCACCACAACCCGAGATACTAGCATGCAACAAAGCCACAATGAATCTATTGTGTGTTTGTGTGTGGCTATGTGTGTGTGTTCACGACTCAGCATATGTTTGCTTTAAGTTACGCATTCGTCTTCTCCTCCCAGGTGTTTTTGCCTGGTCTTATCTTTGTGCTGCCCCAAAACAACAAAAACGAAGGCAAACACTAAAGTTTATCTCCTCTCTCAACTGCTCCATCAGCACTTTCCACAAGACACAACAAACAAACAGGGGAAAACTGTACCAATAACAGTGACTGGTATTAGCCGTATACAATACGCCAGCATCCCCACATGCAGGCAGTGCGGGTACTGTACACACCGGTGGGCCCCACAGTGAGGTAGCAGGTACAATGGCAATGTGTCACTGAGACATGTGGTCGTCATTGGGGCCAGAGCCCTCAGATTCTGTACTCGGGGGAGTATTCGCTTTCACACAAGGACAGTGGACTACTCAGCACACCAGGACTTGACTTGACGGAGGTTAAACCCCCCCAAAAAAACTCTGAAATTTGAGTCTTTCTTTTTTGGATGGGAAAGTGGTGAGGAGAGATGACAGAGAGGATAGAGTTTGAATATCTCCCCTTTATCCAAAGATGCTCCTCAGATCTGCCTGCTCGGGGCATGACGTAAACTGAACAGGCGGGAAAGTCCCGCCAAACTGCAAAAAAAGATAGATGAGAGAAAGCAGATGAGGAGAAAGACAGTGACAAATGTAAGAAAGATGTGATGATTGAAGATGAGAGGAGGGGGGGGGGGGGAGATGCATTCTGCATTTGCTCCAAGGGTTGGGGGGGGGGGGGGGGGGACACAAGACAGATTTTCAGGCTCAAAAGTGACTGATTGTAACGATGAAAGCGCGATGGATTTGATAATGATCCATCATTACTGCGGTGACGATGATGGATTTTTATCTTCAAGCTGATGCTACGAGGAGATTCATATTTATTATGAGGAGAGAACATTTTTGGCTCCCCGACATGAGATTGCTTTTCCTCAGTTAATTGGATTGATGGGTCGGTTGCTTTGTGCGCCGAGAGACTCCACTCAGAGCGAATAAAACCCGTGTCGCATAATAGAGAGTAACAGAGGGAACAAAAGGGAAAATCGTGAGAGGCACAAAGACAAATGCTGCGAGGCATTTTTTTCATCTGCTGTGTTCGGGCATTGTAACCTTTATCCATGTATCCACCTACACAGCAGCACTACTCAGCTCAGCCTCAACGAGGAATCTGTGTGAGCCTGACTGTATATTCTGCTTTCTCAATTCATTCCCCACCAAGCACTCCTCCAGGTTTCTGATGACTTTCACCTTCTCTCACAGTCTCCTCTTTCTCCCCCATGTTGTCATTTTTTGTTATCTGTTTCACATGCCACTTTTCTCATCCCATCTTCTATGGCTCCTAGGTTGGTATGGTCCTAATCTTACCCTCCATCAACTGATCTATCCCTCACTATTTATTCTTCTGTCTTCCTTCTCCTCAGCTACCTGTCTCCCTGTTCTCGCTCTCCTCTCCGGCCATGTCAGTGTCCATGAACAACCCGCTCCAGCGCCGGCGCTCTCTCGGCCCCGTGTCGCCCAAACGCATCTACAGAAACCTGTCCGTCAGACTGAGGGGTGGAGAGTCATCTGTTGCCAAGGAGATGGTCGCACCCAAACACCTGAGCAAGTCTGCAGATGTTGTAAGATATTATACGGCGTCATTTTGTGGGGGGTGGGGGGGAGGTCTGGTCACTTTGGCTGAATTGCTTTCCCGTCCTCTGGCAGGTTGTCTTTCTCTAAATTTACGAGACCTTATTTTGACATTACATGCTGACTCTGTGTAACTGTGAATACATTATCCCAGGCGAGACTGCTGCTCTGATTTATGGTTTGATTTATGTGTCCTCTGTTACCGCATCCGCCCGTTGCCTCTTTCCAATGCGCTGCAAATCCCTTCACTCTATCTCATGAAATAAATCTCTCGTTCGATATGAATTCTTTCCTTCCGTCTCACTCCCTCACCCGCCCACCGGCTGTTGGCCCTTCACCCGGCTCCCCATTAGTACAAGACCCTGTGGGAGGCAGTGGAAAATGAGGACACTTTGGCCGTACAAAGCCTGCTGTCCAGAGAACACACCAACTGTGGAGGAGGAGGAGGAGGGAGCAGCACGAGGGAGCGAGGAGAGAAGAAGGAGAAGGACTGGGAGAAGGAGAAGGGGGTGAACAGGGTGAGCGACCAGGGCCTGGTCCCCCTGGACGTGGCGGCCCTTACCCACAATTCCCCTCTGCTCCATGTGTTGACAAAGGCGGGGGCCAGACATAACCCTGTTTGTAAGTCTCATGCTTTTGAAATATCATGGACATTCTGTTGGAAGTGGATGTGTTCAATTCAATGCAAATCCTATTCATGCTCCCTCTCGACTGCGTTTCCGCTCAGTGTGCCGACCAGCAGAGTGGGCCCTTAAGCTGGATGCTCTGGTGGCACTGGCGGGCAAACGGGTGGAGGAGAGGAAGAATGAGCTGTTGGAGAAGGCGGGGGCAGGGCCTCAGGCACGGGCGGAAGTCCACAGACACATCCGCCTCTGGAGCCTCCGGCTGCAGCTGTACTGCCGCATGAGACGGAACTTCCAACACACAGGTCAGTGGTCCTTGGTCAGCTTGTGGCATTTCGTGAAGCACAGCTTTGGACACAAACTAGGTCACATGCCTATTTTATTTTTAGTCTTTTCAGACCCCTCTAGCTAGAAATACTGGTATTCTTGCTCCCCCTCATCACTTCTAGCTGACAACAACACCGCAGTGATCAGGTATTCAGCCCTACCTCTCGCTTCAGTTTGACTGATTTGCTGTCTGGACTCTTGTGACGCCTAGCTGCCCTCTAGAAAGTCACTCCAACCCCTCTCAACTATTCCAAACTTCAACAGACTGCCTTGTCATCAACCTTTCCAAATTCTCCCATTGTACACTCTGTCCACCGGCTGCCAGTGGCTGCTTGCATCGAAATTGAAACCTTGGTGCCGGTGGATGCACACGTAGAAACCTACACTCCGCCTTGAATACCTTCAAGGCTATAAGTTTATGTTCCTCTCCTCTTTCCTTTCCCTGCGCCACGCTGCTCAAGTCGTCTTTCTCCTGGTTCTCCATCGCTTCAAGCTCTCATGTTTTATAGAATTATGTGATGATCCCCTCTGCGCCTACTTAAATGACTCTGTATAAATGTTTCTCCTAAACTCTCATTTCGTTAATCTCTCAAACACTTTTAGTTCTTCTCCCCGACTGTTTTATGATCACGGTGTTATTGTAAGGGCAATAAGGCACTGAAATTAATAATACTCTCTGGATAGGAGTGTCAGCTAAAAGCATCAAATGTTAAATATAAATGTGATACAATCACATGTGATCACACTGCAGGAATTCATGTTTAGCTGGTGCCGGGGTTACGGTCGTTACAGTGGTATTGAGATAGTTTGCTGATTCCCGTAGGGAGAAACTCTGCTCACTGGCTCCATTCACAGGCAAGCAGGTCAGAGTGCAGGCTCTGCAACAGATCAGCTCCCACAGAGCTGGTGGAGACTCAGTGTCTTGGGGCAACACACAGCTGCGAGGGGGAGAAGCTGTAGATTTTACAAGCAACACTGGTTGGTTCGGTTGAGGGCCAGGACACAGAGGCCCAATCTCAATCCCCACTCTCACGGACTTTGAGGCGCGCTCCCGCAAAGTCCGTGAGAGGGTTTAAGGCTGTCCCACTGTCAAATCAGTCGAGTCTTTGAGGGCTCTCTCGCAGACATTTTGGGCCCTTTATGAACCCTTTCCGTAAAGTCGGCATTTAAATGTAAAGGGAATTACCCACAATTCATAGCAATGTGACTTTAAACACGGGGTAACCAGTGGAAGCATGGAGACGTAAAAAGATTTATTCATCAAACATTTCATTTTGTCATTGAAGCCGTTTTGACAAAAACGAGTAAATCGATTATTTGGAAATGACCTCTCATCTTGTGAGGAAAGAGCCTGGAAGACGTTCAAATCAGGGAGTAGAAAGTTAAAATAAAAACCCACAGTTGTACAAAACATCTTTTACGTTGTCATGGTAACGTGATATATTGCAGCAAAGTGCTGTCCCATTCATATCTTCACCAATTCAAGCCCTTACAGTCTCTCACACTCACCTATTTACCAGGTTTTTTCAGGGTTTAAGGCCTTAGGGGGGATGTTGGGAGTGAGCCAGAGATTCTTTTCCAAAGTACAAAAATGATTTATTCATCTGTGGTTGTCCTTTGAGAGCTAACACTAACTACACATGTCAGGAGCCAAATGTGTGTGATGGTTATTATTACTATATAAATAAAAACATACATTCTAATAGCACAGAATATATATATAGTGTGGTTGTTGTATTTTGTATTTTGTATTCTCAGAGCTAAGAAGTGCTCATTTTGAACAGTGGTCTGTCTAAATGTTTTACACCAGAGCTCCCCGGGCCTCCCAGTCACGTGTCCATACTGGTGACCAGCACATCCTCTCTGTTTGTGACAATCAAAGAGCCAGAAGGTCACACCATCGGGCTCATCACCCGCTACAGAGGTAGGTGGTGCACAACAAGACATTAATATATTATAGATGAAGAGACACCGGATGGTTAAATAAATACAATCAAGGTGTCACACATCATTTCGGGGGTGAAGGGTATAAAAGCCTCGTAGTCATGGAGCTCACTTGCCTTCTCTGTTTTTGCTACTTGGCTCTACAGCTGCATAAGTTTCATACTTTGCCGCCAAGGGTAGATTAATGCTCAGGTATGAGCAAGTTCCCGAAACTGTAAACACTCAAATCCTTAGTTCTTCCCTATGGGGGCTTTGAGCAAAGCCAGACAATAATCTGTCAGTGAGATTGTTCTGTGTTCACAGTGGAATGGAGCACCTCAGCCAGCTTCAAACGCATCCTCGGCTCAGCCCAAGTCTCGGAGACTAAGAACCCTTCCTACAGCATCAAGGGACTCACAGCAGTAAGTCAGACAGTGCGCTTTAGCACATGCTGAAAATAGTTTAGGGACATGCAGTCACGCACACGCATTAGCTCCAGACCTACACCCAGACTGTGTTTATTGGGCCCCAAATCGTCATGGACTGTGCTGAACCACTTCCCATAAGAGAGCACTTATCCCACTCGGCTGATAATTTGGCGGTCTGGTGCTTCTCCAAATGCAGGGAGCGCAGTACTTCGTGAGAGTGAGCTGCTACAACGTGAAAGGATGGGGCCCGCCTCAGTGCTCCACTCCGGTCAGCGCTGCCCCCTCCAGTGAGTATGCTGAACTGCTAACTTTGATGAATGCGGATTTAGCGCTCCGAAGGGGCTCCATTCTTTCCCTCTCTGTCCTCGAGTAATGAAATTAGTTGGCGGACGTCATGCTTGATGTGGAAAAAGTGGATTCCACTCACTGGCAGATTAATGAAATATAAAAAAACGTGGAATTAAAGATGTCAGTGCGAGTCAATGGTCCTTGTACTTGTGCTTTGAGTTTGAATTGGCCTCGTAATCTCTCTCGCATGCCATCTTCTCTCTCTCTCTCTCTCGCACTGCATTACTCACTGTTACTTTCCACTTCATACTGTGAAAGGAAAATTGCCACACAAAGGGAAACATATTCATACAAATGCAAATATAAAGTCAGAGTACAACCAAAGCAGTGATACTCAACATGTTGCAGTGTCAGTTAGGTAACACAATTCGACTTGAACATCGACTCTAACTTTTACGGAGACGTCAGCAGCTCGGGATGAATCAGCATTTAAACAAGTCCCGGCACACAGGTTGTCTCTCACGCATTCGCTCTCCTAATCGCAAAGATCGGAAAAACAAAAACAAAAACAGCCCTCAGGATTCTCCTGCAAATGAGTTCTTGATGTCTTTAATGATTATTCCCTGATTGCATAGAACCTGAAAGTTTCTCTCTTTCTTCCCGTGCAGGTTGGAGGGAGTGCATCGGCGTGAAGTCACAGTTCAGAAATCACGAGGGCCTTGTGAGGAAACTGCTGGAAGACGCCAGGGAACCACATTACAGAGGGTTCTGCATAGGTAACACCCGGGGCTTTGCATATGCAGCTGCTGTGAAGCAAGCATATAGGAGTCCATATATGAAACTATAGCACTGTATTCTCTCTTCTCACTGCAGAGGACATCGTCTCCCCACCCTCACCCATTCAAATATTGCCGTGCGTGCGCAGTGAATGTGCTTTGGCAGATAAAAAGTGATTCTCATCCTGACTCATCCTCCCTCTGCTCCGCTCCACAGAGAGCTCTAAGCCCCAGAGTCCCAGCAAGCGGCTGTCTGTGTCCCGAGGCATCAAACAACTGTTCCAGTCCGCCACCAAGTTTGTTCGTCTCCTGCAGAGGTAGCGCTCCATTTGTCTCACCCGTCCCACTGAGCCTTGAGGGTATGGGGAGTAACGGATGAAATGTGTCGCGACCACAACAGCGTAGACTCTACAAAGTCCAAACTCCTACCTGTTACGGTCATTAAGGAGAACAGCAGTCACATTAAAGCTGCTGTAGCCTCAAGAGTAGTGAAGTGGTACTTACAACGGGGCGATGTTTGAAATCACTTAACTGGGGGAAGTGGCAGCTCAAGGCTTCAGCTGCCACAAGTATTAAGAAGACCGCATTCACTACATGAGATGGCAGTGGATAAACAAGGCAAGTAGGAAAGGGTAACTGCAAGAATAGGAAGCCCAGCGTGGCTTTTAAAAAGTGGTTTAACACAACATAGATCATTCGAAAGGTGGTGGCTTAAAGGAAAAGGCTTTTTTGAATGAAGACACAAACATCTGCACAAGTTGCCGTGAGGTGAAGTGTCCTTTACAGTCGACGGTGATGACAGCGCGGTCTGAAGTTTCCTACCTTCATTGGGACTGTCTTTGCATTGATTGTTTCAGGGGCGTGTACTTGGCTACTGTGTTCTACCACAAGGAAAACATCCTGGTGACGGCTGAAGATCAAATCCCACTGGTGGAGATCCAGTGCTGCTCCACCTCCATCACCCATGACTTTCTTTGGTTTGCCAAGGTAAACTCCATTTTGGAACACGGTTAACACAAATGTGTTCAGTGAATTGTTTTTCCATCGTCTCATTTATCAATTTCCACAGATGTAATTATTCAGAATGAAGGCTGTGGAATTTTCTGTGCGAATCGCAGTTGATAAATGTATTGTATTTTTTTCCTCGTAGTTGTCCTGTGCATGGCAACAAGTGCCCTGGCTCCAGCAGGCCCTTTCCTCCGCTCATTCATCTTCCTCCTCCCTCCTTCAGAACAGGCACAACATCTTAAGAGCCGTTTCCCAGCTGCAGGTAGGAAGTTAAGCCGCATACGCACAGCACGACGAGAGGCATCCAAATGGGTTAATTGCTATTTAAATTACCTCCTAATATCTCTCCTTTGTCTTGCTCTCAGTGCTTTTCTCTCTGGTGCCTCGCTTCCCTATCTCAAGCTGCATACCTGTACCGCCAGAACTTGTGTGTTTCACTGCATTAATCCCCAACATGCTCACATTTATTCATCTGCATGTTTCTGTTTTACACCTCAACCTCCCTCTGCCGTCAGTCTTCCCTGGGGACAATGCACCTGGGCCAGGTGTACTACGAACCTCTGAAAGACCGGCAGGGCAACGTCTTACTGGTGACTCTGAAGGAGTTCCCAAACCCTCCCAGGTAAGAAAGCATCCTTTGTTTCCTCCTGTTAATCCAATGAAACAAAGCATTTGTCAATCAATGTGCTGGGCTTTATCAAGAAGACAAATCTCAATCTCCTTTTGGAGATGAGATCCTAATCAGACAACAGGCTGGGCTCGCTTAGCACAGATACAGAATGAGCTTTTCAAGATATCCAGCCTCTCTGTTGGTTTTTGTTGTCATACTGGCTTTGTTACACCAACATGAACTAATCATTTTTTCATCGGTGGTTCCATGTGGTTGCATTTCATTTGAACCCTTTGTTGTGTGCGCCTCTCAAAGCCCTCCAGACCCTCCGCTCCACTGGATGCCCCTGGCTCGTCTGGAGAAGAACCGCAGCAGAACTCCTCTGCTGCCTGAGCCCACCGCCATGGACATGCTCTACGATCAGCTCAGGGTGAGCCTGGGTTTGTGTAAAAGGGAGGCACACAGAAAAGGGTCTAATATCACGGAGCAGTGTAACAGAACGTAATGAGTACTGAGTGCGTATAGTGTTCGAGTATATCGACTTTCCTGATTTTGATCGTTGAGCCGTGGTTTTCTCTCTTGTGCCTGAAAAATGTAATGGGATTAATTCAGCAAAGCCCAAAACAAAATTAGATACGCCAAATAAAACCGCATCTGAACACATTATCCTATTAACATCTCTTATAATCACTAACCCCGCACCGGCTTCTCTCTGTTTGTCCAGGAGAAACTAGCCCTCCACAGGCACAGCATTCAGTGCGCCAAGCCGGGCCTGTACGTCGGCATCCTGAAACTCTGCAGCTCAGTGGAACAGATCAGGGTCCTGGTGCCCCAGAGGCTGCCCAATGTACTCTGCCACACACGGGTCCGACACAATGCCCACGTCTCCAGGTAATGCAGTCTGAACATGTGCGTTACTGTGCCCGGACCACGTTGTAGCTTTAACAAGCTGTTGTTGAGCATTCTCCAAAGCATATCATGCCACAGTTGCTGCTTTAGAAAAAGAAATTCTAATTGTGGTAATTCCTGCCATAGAAAGGATGCTATTTGGCTGCAAACTCCCATCTCTTGGATGTTGGACTTTCCCAGTAAGTCTACACCAACAATGCAGCTGCCCTGTGCCTACATCACCTTACAATATATTAAAATCAATCCAGAAACGTGACAAAAATGCTTTGGGGAAAGGCTCTGCCTGAACATAAAGTAAATGCAATTAGTCGTTAATGGGCCACAATATGCAAAACTATCCAATCCTATATACTTATTACACCTTCTACAGTGATGTCGTGTTAACCGCATGCTCACTGTGTGACAGAGAGGAGTGGGCATGGCTTCAGAGCCATGTTTACACCACAGCCAACGGCAGCGTTCCAAACCTCTTGAGCGGCGAGGACGAGAGCGCCATGGAGAGCAGCGGGCTGGCGGAGTTCATCATGTCTCTGAGAGCGGCCGTCGCACACCTCCTGACAAAGCTCAACATCCCCCTCTACAGGGTAAAGAAAAGGCTTTCTGACGCTCTCCTGTCTGAAGAATTGTGGTATTAATTGTTTAGAACGGAGAAGATAATTCTGAAACCGCTTTGGTTTGTTTGTGTTTATAGTATTTTATGATTAGGCTGGATTGGTTTCTGGGTAAATGCAGGCATAGTGAAGTTCAGTTCAACATGAACAGGCTTTCACAAACATTCAGACATTTCTTTTGTGCGTCTGTGACAGGCGTATCAGTACGGCGTGTACACCCGGGAGCTGCTGCAGTTTGGAGACAAGCTGTCCATGCTGCTGCTGCTGCCTCCCAGTGAGGACTTCAGCTCCAGTTACTGGCCTCTGGTGGGGACAAAAGAGCCCGGTCTCACCATGCCCCTGCAGATCTTTGAGCTGGGTAGGTGGAGAGCGATAGCTGTCCATAGATAGGAGATCTCTCTCACAATAGTAGCACGGTGTTTTTAAGCATTGCTGAGAGAGAGCGCCCACAACAAGGCAGGGGAGCGAGGCTGAAAAATGAAACAACAACAAGTGTGATTCATCAAACCGGGACCACTGTGGACCTTGAGGATATAATAAAATAACTGGCAGGATAACCTTCATTTTCAGTTTATAGTCCAGGGACGTCTGAGTGGACAAAAATAGCAGCACCACATAAGAACAAGGTGACAGAAGTCATTTTGTTTCTTGAAGATCAATATGTTGTTTCTTCTTCTATGGAACTAAAGTAAAGAATTTGAGATAACCCCTAAAAATAAAATGCACTTCAACCATTGCCAGTTTGACTGCAAAGTATATTATGTCTGTTGGTCTTTTGAAGATGAGTCACTTCTTTTGTTTTTCCTCATCTAATTAGTCCTTTGATCCTCCTTTTCATCCATACTTCAGAGTTTATTTCGTCTCTAATTTAAATCCATCTTTCCTCTTGACCCTTTTTGATAAATTCCCACGCTACAGGTTTGATAAAGAGCACTAATGAGTTCTGAGGCTTTTATTTCTCTCTGTAGTGATTTGTGTTTCCCTCTCAACTCTGGCTCATCACCAGTTCACTTCTGGACCTATGAACGAGACTTCCTGTCCCAGTACTGCCAAGCCTGGGTGAGGCTGGAGCTGGACTCTCATCTGGCCCAGCAGGCTCTGCGGGAGGCGCTGGACACCAAGGAGGTGCAGGACGCCCGAGAGCGCCTGAACCACATCACGGAGCTTTCCCATGTAAGATCGTCGACTTGTGAAACATACAGTACAGAGACGGGACGACGTACTGATCCACCGGGGTTGTCTCAAAGCTTTTTTTGTCTGCTTTTCCTTTTATACATCTCTTCCTCTGTGATTAATATGGGTTTAATGAGAGAAATTAATAGAAAATTAGGGCTTTTACTCGACCCATCAATGTTTTTGATTAAGTTAGCAGCCCAAATATATTACATTTTGAGAATTTCACATAATCATCAGCAGGAAATTTGTCAGTAGACATAATTTCTGACTGTAAAAAGGGATGACTAAATCTGATTTTGGTTGTACTTTAGCTAATTCAACTGTTCCGGTGTCTTTATTGCACGTTATTTACCCGTCTCTTCAGCGTCTGGATGTGGTGTGGAGGGATGCCCGCTGGATTATGGACTGTCTGCAGTGCGTTCGGTCCAAGCAGTGGGTTGGGGCGGTGCCTCTTGGCCTGGTGATGGGAGGAGAGCCGCCGCCATGTCCTGATGGTGAGGAAGAGGAGGGGAGCTTGACTGCCAGACTGACGTGGCCCCATCGCATACAGGCACAGAGACTCATTGCAGGTAAAACAATGATGCGTGTGTGTGTAGATAAGCACGTACTATATGAATACATTTTTGTTTAGCGTGTTAGCTGCTATATGAATTCATTTGAGTTTGAGGATTGAGTAATTTGAGGATTAAGATTTAAAATGTTCTTTTTGCCTTCCCATTTCCCTTCCAGAGTCTTTAGTTTGTGGGATTCCATCAGACGTGGTATCTGCTGAGGTCGCCACTCCGTCAGGAATCATGGTCGTCCCCGAAGAGGCCACGCTGTTAATGCAGGGTGTCGCCAAGGGAGGATACCCTGTAGACATCACCGCCCAATCGACTGTAGACTTGACAAGCCTCGGCCAGTCAGAATTAGGATGTGCCAGCGCTTTATTGGAATCTGGACTAGAGCCTGGTGCTGTCGCACAGTTTGAAGTGGGCTACACAGTTTTGGAAACACAGGAGTCCTACGGCGAGGAACAGGACTTTCCTCCCAGCATCACTGAGGTAATCCGGCCAATGGAGATGGCAGAGTTGGTGGACATCCTGCCTACACTGAGTCTGATTGAGGAGGAGATCCCCAGTGGCCCGTCCACACCCTCAGTATTGGATATGCTGGAGAGCTTCGGACTGGGGATTGGTGAAAGCAACACCTACTTTGACTTTGAGAATTCAGCCGGTGGTGTGTCACAGCCCAACCTGCTCTATACCAGCAGCAGCAGCAGCAGTAGTGTAATAGAGACTCACTGTGAGAACACAGACATGTCTACCTCCCATGCCACAGTGAATGCCACAGGCGGTGACGTGCCTGGTTTGAGCTGGGACTTCTCTCCAGGGGATACAGAGACTCTGCAGGTTCCCAGCAAGGGAGCGAGCTTTCCATTGAGAAGCCAGGTGGAGTGGGACAGAGCAGCTGACAGTTCATCCTGATATCAACTCAAACACCAGCCCTCTACGACCTTGTATCAACTCAAAACCAAATCAGTGGGCTGCAGCACAGTGGATTTACGGACAGAAAATCCTGGTTAGACTTTTTTTCGGGGCTTGGTAATGTCATTTTTACTTGTGTCAAACTGTCCAGTTAACATCAACTGCTGTGGAGGAAAATTCAAGCGACATCTAGATACGACTTCATCTAACACACGATTTACGTTATTTGCACATTTGTGGCCCTGTGGTTTGTATTTTCTAATGTTCATTAGAGCTCATTATGTGCAAAAACTAAGCTGTAGTAGTAGTTGTTATGACTTGAAACTCCATCACTCACTACAGCATAAAGCAACATCGCTGCTTGATGGAGCGAGTAAACAAACTCATTAGATGCATACAATTCAAAAGCTGTTATATATTGAATGTGTCACTGAATCGTTTCTTTTTGGTTTACCTGTGTGCACTTTCGGCATAACAAAACAGCAGCAAGATTTATAATCCTGTTGATTTTACATTAACTGCCGTCGGTCCTACCAGTTTTCCAGTTCCGATATCCAAGTTCCACTTCAAGCTGAAGCCTCGATATCGTATGAGAGAAGACATGCAGAATCAGACAAGAAAGAAAAGACAAAATGCGTGTGCTGCAAAAAAAGCTCAAGACGTCAACTTACAGTTGTGAGAAGGACGTAGAAGATGATTTTTCTTCTTCTTTGTTGTCCTTCACTACAAAGGCCTAGTCAGAGGTTTTCAAAAGTACTCACAAGTTTCCGATATTTGCCTACCATGTAGCATACACAGTGCAACGAAGGACAATGCACAACATTCTAATTCACCCATTCATGTCAGTTCTTTTTTTTTTTCTGCTTTGGAGGAGATTTGGCCTTGTTGCCTCTTTATTTACTGGATCTTTACCTCCTCCTGCATGTCAGGAAACACGCAGACTTCACAAATGTTTTTGAAAGATTGGGAATTGGTCGTTTTTTCTGGTTGAGCAGGCATACTGAAAATACAAGAAGAGAGTACAGTTTAAAAGAACGGGATAGCTTTTCCATGCTGCTCAGTGCCTTTAAACAAAAGTCCACAAATGGTTATTTTTTAATTAGGGGTCATTATATTTGGTAGGAATAAGATAAATACATCAGGAATGGTCATTATGTATTCAACTGTTAAGTGGGTTGAAACAGCCCAAACTATTGTTGTTAAAAATCCTATTAAATAATGCCTGCAATCACGTACTGCTTCAGCGTTCCATGCTTCCTTTCCTAAACTTCTTCTATTTCCTGTGTGAAAAAAAAGGGAATAATTACAAATCTGTACCTTTTCAGCATCACATTTCAAGGCCCTGCTGGCACTTTCACAGGTGTTTTCACTTGTTCTGCCTAATTAGCTCTCTTCTTCATGTGGGCGTGTCCAGAATGTGTTTGATTGACATCCTCTCACTCGCCAGTTGCACTCGTTAAGGCCAGACAACTCATTGTTACTGGTACTTTGATGATATCTATTTTGGAGATATTTTTTATTATTATTTTTGTTTTAATCTAGCTGAACAATCTGTGGAGGGTCCTCTCCCTGCTGTGTTCCTAATTAGTAGCCTAAACCAAGTAGATACACGTTGTAATAACATTTATGTGACAAGGGAGTGTGATACATTACATCTATAATTAACTTAGTGCCAGCTCTTCAACATCAAAGAGTCACTGATTAGGAGATCGAAGCAGAACGTTATCATTTGTTCTCTCTAAAATGAACAGCCACAGGTTCAGTTTTCCCATTACTAATTATTATTACTCATCATTACTATATGGTTGTAATGATTGAATGGTTATCTGACGAGTTATATTCTGATGGAACAACCTCTATGGCCTCTGTGTGACTCACCGCAGGTCGATATTAGAAACACAGCTGCATCTTTTTATTGTTTTGAATGAATTGTTTTGTTTTCACTGAAAATATGAGTGTGCGTCTGACGCTCCGTGGAGTCAGAGCTGACCTGAGACTACAGCGGTGAGACTCCACTGCCCTCCAGCGGTCACAGCGAGGAACTGCAATACTAAATCATCAATATCCCTGTGCAACTCATTGCTTGTGTGATTACTACAATGACAACAGTAACATCAGTATTGTGGGTCGCTGGATTGGTAAAGAGCCGTTTTATTAACGGTTGTAACTTTCCTCTACGGTGTCATCATATCAGCGGTGTATAGCGCCTCTCTGCTCCTCCACGGACTGCAGCTGCACCGATGCGCTCTGCGGTTTAAATGCGCTGATTGAATGACAAATAAAGGCACGAAAACGTCTCAATCGCTGCGGAAACATACGGGATCCGTCTCCTGTATGCCCCGTCACCAAAAAGCCGCAAAGCCAAGGACTTGTTTCTAGTTCGTTAGGATGTCGTCATCTGAAAATGCTGCGTCACATAAAGGTATGTCGATTACCGTTATTGCCACACACGTCGCTGACTAGAGCAGCATTGTGCCTTTGCACTACAGGCTATTACAAAGAAAACAGTATGGAATGTTATATATGCTATATAAATAACATAACATAAACGAACCCATACTTAAGAGCCCAAAACATGGTCTGAAATCCTCTAAGTAAAATGTCCTTTTTAGAATATCTGCCAGATGTTCCTATTATTATATAATGATGATAATATACATGTCCTATGACGTGTCATTCTGCCACAGTCTGTGAAGCATCGCTCCCTTCATCAGAGGCTGAACCCCTGAGGATCGTCCTGCTGGGGAGGACAGGAACAGGCCGGAGCTCCTCAGGCAACACCATCCTGGGCAGGTCCGCCTTCTGGGTCACTGTCTCCCCCTGTTCCGTCACCACGCGGTGCGAGAGACAGACCGGGACCGTCCACGGGCGGAGCGTCTCCGTGATTGACACTCCTGGTTTCTTGCACACACGACTGTCCCCCGAGGAGGTCATGGCTGAGGTGGGACAGAGCGTCGTCCTGTCCTCTCCGGGACCCCACGCCTTCTTGGTGACCCTGCAGCTCGGCAGGTTCACCCAGGAGGAGAGGGACGCCTTGGAGTGGATCAAGGCTACGTTTGGACCCGGAGCCACCAGGTTCACCATGGTGCTGTTCACCGGGGGGGACCGGCTGCGGGGCAAACGCATCGAGGACTTCCTGGGGGAGAGCGACGAGCTGTCGGAATTCGTCGGCAGCTGCCACGGAGGGTATCACGTCTTTGACAACAGTGGCCGGGACGAGACAGCGGAGTGCTCGCAGCAGGTCGCACACCTCCTGAAGAAGGTGGACAAGACCGTGGCGAGCAATGGAGGCGGCTGCTACAGCAAAGAGATGTTCAAGGAGGCCGAGAGGGCCATCAGGGAGGCGCAAGAGAGGATTCTGGGAGAGAGAGGACACACGGTGGAGTCCCCTAAGAAGGCGGCTTGGAACACAGAGGAGCAGAGACCAGAGTTGGAGAAGAGGAGGAGGGAGGAAGAGGAGGACAGGAAACGGGCAGAGAGGCTTTTCTGGTGCGAGCTGCTGACCGCGGTGGGGAAAGGCGCCGCAGAGGGGGCAGGGATCATGGGTAAGGACGAGGAAGGGAAAGGGAAGGCTGTGAGGAAGGTGAAGGTGGTGGAGAGGGCAGCGGCTCTGGCAGCGTCGCCGCTCTCCATCACTTCGGCCGCAAAAGCGGTGGGAGGAGCTGTGAGGGAAGGAAGCAAGGTGTTATACAAGCACAGGAAAACGTTCCTGAAGACACCTCATTGAACAAAGTCAAGTATCCCTCACTGTAGTAAAACCTTGGATCAACATAGAGGGGGTGATGTGTGACGTGATGTAATGCAGCAGCACTTTCCAACCACACTGTCAAATAAGAATGCATGTGTGTGTGTGTGTGTGTGTGTGTGCGCACCCTAAATGTAAACATCCTGGTCTGTTGGGTCCATGTGGATTGGTAACAAAGAACAAAGCCACACCTTTGAATTGAGAGAACTCACATGTTATAATAAAGGTAATGTCATAAAAATAGTGTGCAATTCATCTTACTGTACTAAAAAACAGATTTATCTTTTACAGAAGTTCAACACATTTCTTTTCATCCCCCGACACAAAAAGACAGTTTGGTCAAGGAAACAACCCAGGAAAAGAAAACAGCATTTGTTTGACTAAAACATTGGAACAGTTATCTTTTCCATCTTTGGCTTCATTTAAGACACGACAGAATGTTTAGCCCTTTTTTTTTTTCCTCCCATGAAGAATTACATTGAAATATGAAAGACGACGATTAAGATGAAATACAAAAAAAAGTGAACATACTTGGCAATAAGGAAAGACATTGTTTGCATAGAACGCAGTTATAGCTATTCAGGGACTGTCTGATGTTACACAACCACAGAGAAAGACACTTTATGGAAGATGTGTGATTAGTGATATTGGGCTATATAAATAAAATTAACTTGACTTAAATAGTACAGAGTACAAATCTCAAAGAAGAAAAAAAAAAAATAACTACAATATTTGTCATGGAAGTTTGTCAAACGTGCCGGTGATTGGATAGAGTGTAGGACGCTTTGACATGAAACTGTGGGACCTTTTACAGCTTTTAACTCAGAAGCTACATACAATCTACCTGAAGTAGAATTTTGTGGATTCAACATTGTAACTGTCTCCAGAGCCAAAGCCCCAAAGTACTGAGAAATACACAGTTTCCATAGCGTCAATCACTCGCATGAATTTTGAGTTCCACGTGCATGTCAGGGACGAATTTCTAGTGTTACATTTGCATCTTCTGAAGAAAAAACAAAAACAAACAAACAAACATACGTCCCCCAAAACTTCTGACCACAACAGCGCATGTATGCATGCAGGCTCACACACAAAGTACCAATCACAGCCCAAAAAAAATAAATCAGGTGCACACACTTTGGTCCACAGAATGACGTCAGACCAGAAGTCCCGTTCTTGAAAACAGACGCAGGAGCTGTCGCGGGCACAGGGTTTAAATGGGCATCGGCAGGCTCATCTTTCCTCTTCCTCGGAGCACTGCAGAAAGGCGGAGGACAGAGAGGAAGAACAAAGCGGACTTGAGAAGGGAAACTTTTCCTGAGCATACGTTTGAGCATACGTTTTGCTTTAACTGCTGCCAGGAAGGAAAATGATCCTCCTCAACTGGAAAAGCAGGATTAACAACAAACAACACAGCAGACAATGTCATTAACAGATAACTTCTGGTAATCACAACACACAGGATAGTTGTCTGACTAATAGATCTACTGTGTATCACATCAGTCGGACTGTAGATTTCGTTGTCAATTAACTTTCTTTGCTCAAGAAAAGTCTAAATACTGGCTGCAGCGCTCTCCAGCTGATCTAAAGAGATCAGAGGTGAAATCGTGTCTGCACAGCCAGTAGCTTGTAAACTAACTCGTCGCCCCTTTGCCGTAGTCTCTACTCACCCCTTGTGACGTAAAGGTAGAAGAAGTCGCAGTAGAAAATGGTCTGCACCACGCCGGACACCACGGCGATCTGGTCGAAGAAGTCCTCGGTGTGGTAGCGCCACACCCAGTTGGCTATGTAGAGGGCTCGGTAGAGGCCGAGGAAGAACAGGTAGTGGGTGGTGATGGACTCGGCCTCGCCGGTCTTTGTGATCATGAAGAGCTGCGGCATTATGGCCACCGCCTCCAGGAAGATGGAGAAGGTCCACAGGATCTGGATGGAACCAGTGGGAGGGAGACACATGAGTGGACTCTTAAACTGAGGCGTTAAAAAGTATTAAAATGAGAAGATTGATCATCTGGGCGACCCGTAGCATTAATAAAAACTGAATTTAAACTGACCATAAATCCCTCGAGCTGCATGTTCATAAGCCAGGAGTCATCTAAACTTTTCTACACCTGGACCCACATGTATTGAAGTTGCGGACTGAGTGCTTATATACCTCCAGCGGGGTGAACGCGTAGTTTTCCAGGAAGGACAGCCCGATGACCGGCACCAGCAGGAACTCCACGCGGAACGTGTCATTCTCAGAGTTGTAGCTGTTCCTGAAGCGCATGTAGATCAGGTACACGGTAGCGTAGGCCAGAGCCAGGAACACCACCTGACAGCAGAGACGAATATTGATTATATATTGGCCATGAAAGTCCTATGTGAACACTGTGTGTGTGTGTGTGTGTGTGTGTGTCTTACCTTCATGACCGTGTTGTAAGGAGAGATGAAGACCGTGAACAAGTCGAGGTACCTGGTGGTGAAGACGAGCGCAAACAGCACCTGAGACTTCCCAGAAATGCCTACAGAGATAGGAAGAGAGGAAAAACAGGTTTAAACCCTGTCCAGTGTGTCTGTCCCACTCTCTGGTCCCAAGAGAGGAAAAACAGGTTTAAACCCTGTCCAGTGTGTCTGTCCCACTCTCTGGTCCCAAGAGAGGAAAAACAGGTTTAAACCCTGTCCAGTGCGTCTGTCCCACTCTCTGGTCCGGGACAGCTCCCAGACATGAGAAGGAAATGTCATGATTCCCTCAATTTTATGATTTAGCAGCAAAAGGAGACGGCCATACTGCAGATTTAGTTTGTTATACAGGTATAAAGCTGCTCTGAAATAGGTGGAGCAGGCAGCAGATTTCTCTGTCAACATGCCACGTCGCTTCCACTCCTACAGAAGCACTCAGCATTACGCACGACCCCCTCTACAATGAACTTAACTGATAACAGCAACAACACTTCTCTGTGTATTTGTGAATGACTGATACATCTAATGCTGCACAAACTGCATGCATATTGCCAAAGTTAGGCTGCACGATCCCACGCGCAATTTAGAAAGTGCAGTGATGTCATTGGTGTCAGCCTACCAGCACAGGATTTGGACCTCCATATCTTCAGCAGCAGGATGATGATAGCCACCAGATGTGACACGTCCCCCGCCAGACGAAAGATATTCATCTTGTTTATGTTCCGCTTGGATTAAAAAAAGTAAATACAACTCCTTACAGGCCTTACACGTAATCCCGGACACAGAGCAGAGATGTTCAGCGCTCTGCGAGTGCACAAAGTGACAGGAAGAGATAATAAGTTAAAAAGAAGCTCGCAGCTGCGCAGTGAACTCCGAGTCCGTTCGGTACCGACACGCACGCAGGTGAGCAGATGGTCCACTCATTAACTCAGATGTCTACGCGAGTGTCTCGGAGGAAAGTTGTTTCAGGGGAGGTGACGTGGCTGACAGTTCAGACTGCAGGAAGCAGCATCAAACTAACTGGCAACGAACACATGTATCCTTTTCCGGTTCTGACTTTTCAAAGTAAAACCCACATTAGTTTACACGCAGTCCGGCGATGAGATAATCACTATACTGTATACAATTGACCTGTTTCATGAGTATGGTAAAAAAAACAAAAAAAAAACTACAATGATAAATATTCTAAGACAATTCGTTATTTTAAAAGATGTTACCGTTTTACTTTGAGGGCAAAATCCCACATTTTCCGGTGTTGCTTGATGGTACCATGATAGAATTTGACTGGTTTATGAGCCATCCTCAAGAAGTAGAGCCCTGATTAAACAACAGATGGCGACAGGCTGCAGGCAATACGGAGTTAGAACAATTTTGGGAGGAGGAAAATAAAACATCAACATAAAACAACATAAAACATGCAGTTGATCTTAAAGTAGTCGAATTTATTGTTGTGATTTTGAGGGATTTATGCCTTCATCAGATGCAATAGTGGATAGATGAGTTCTTAACCCAAGAGCGAAGGAGTTGTATCTCATACACTGTAGATATTTTCTCCTGTGCTTTTATGTCTGAACCTTAAACATTCATTATTATCCATGTTGCACTTACATTTTTACCTTATATTCATATAGCGTTTTTATCTTTCTTTTTTCATTGCTGCTATCCGTTTCATTTGTGTATCATAGTTGTATTTGTATTTCCCGTTCAATGTGGAACACTTTGAATTGCCTTTGTGTGTGAAATGTGCTTCACAAATAAATTGCCTTATCTCACCTACTTCCTTAATCAACTCTGGCAGATGGTCTACATGAATCACACACCAATATTTACTGTCTTCAGGTTGAGACGTTGACACGCTTAATTAAGTTCAATAACATGCAAAAATGTCGTAATCAGATCATATTGAAATGATTCAAACTGATTACATTAGTGGATTTCATTAGCAATCGTGTTTCACAGTAGATGATGAATAATTATTTGTGACAGATTGTAATTCCAAAACATCCCATCCCCCACAGAGAAGAGCGTTTCAAGTCTTCTCCAGCTGTGTGACAAGCTGTTTCTATTTGTCTTATCCTCATTTAAATTGAGATGAGTCTTTAGAACAAACATAATACTTTCTGTCCTATGCAATAGAATACCGTCTCTCATAATCTTTCTTCTACCCAGTGAGGGCTTGTAGCATTGTACTCTTGCTTTTCAGTGTTTTATAATACTCTTCACCCTCTCTGTCTTCCCCGTCTTCCGGCACTTCCTCTCCACCCGCCTCCCTTTCCTCCTAATTCTGCTATCTGAGTCACAGTGAAAACCTAAAACCACTCTGTGTCTCCCTTCGTATCAAATCCCACCGTCTCCACCGCCTCCTTCGTCCTCCCTCTTAACCCACAAAGTGCAGCTGGATTCTGGCATCGCACACGTCCTGCTCCCCTACATCCTACTCCTATGTTTGATGCAGTGAAATCAGCACAGGGCGTCAGAGGAAATGCTTTCGGCCTACATACAATGCATCCGTGGTGGTGCAGAGAAGTGAGGGGGCACCACGTACCAACTGAGAGCACACGCAGCTCCTGTGTACACCCCTGAAGCATCCTGTACAGAGCCTGGTGCCGTTCTCTGTCAACAGGTTCTTCAAGTTGAGTATCATTCTCAAGCAGACCTGTTCATATTACGTGAAAGCTATAAATCAGACGTTAAGAGTGATAAATGAGCAATGGAGAGGGGGGCAAGAAGAAGAAACAGACAATTGTATACAACATATGCAATAAAGAGATGCTTTATTAGTCTCCTACAAAGGTACTGTAGAGGACATCCTCTGGACCGAGCTGACCCACACATAGGCTACCTTAATGAGTGTCTGCTGAGCAAAAGGTTATGGGAACTAATCTGACACCCAGGCCTGATTAGTGGCTATTTATACACACACACAGTCCAGTCTGCATGGTCATCTCCTCGTCAGATGATGATCTGAGTGACCGTCTGATCGGTCTGTCTGCAACCCTCCACCTCCTCCTTTTCTCCCATCATACACAGCCCATCTTTTTTTTTCTTTTGTTTTTACTGTTATGGTCATTTAGTGTCTTTTCAAAACCCCTCTGTGGCGAAGACTCCGCTCAGCTGTGAGCGCTGACACTACAGCCGGTAAAGGCTAAAGGTAATGAATATGGTGCAATCATTTTTATAGTCATGCAGAGTTCAACATAATCACCAGGAGTCTCCTTTTAAAGCTTCAGCATCATCATAATTTTCCAAACCTATATATTCTCTAGAATCTAAGACGTATTTAAGGCTTTAAAACATCTCAGTTTGACTTTTACAGTTTAGATTTATATCAGAAACCTATTTATCAATGTAACAATGACAAATTATTATTTTAATTATTAAATGGGTAGCAGGATAATAAAAAACTCCTAACATAGCCTCCTCACTTTTTTTTCCAACTTGCTCAGAAATTCAAGAAATAAGTCAGAGAAATGCTCAATAACATGGTCTACTGTTTATATTGGTTAACCTGCTGTACCCATCATTCATGTTAAGATGTATTTTGGTGGTTTGACCTGATGTGTGGTTGCATTCCTTGAGAGTTGCAATTGCTTTATTCTCTCCCATTATGTGTGTGAAAGCCTAAAACGCTACTGAAATAGTCTAATTTCACTCTCACGTGCCCCTGTCATGTTTCTCGTCATGTCATCTTCAATAGCAGAACTCTAGCAGACTTCTTTCACAAGAGTCATTTCCTTCATGGTGTACGTGTTACCTTCAGAAGCTCCCTCCGTCCGTATGTTTTCTGTTTGCCTCACTGTTGCCGTTACAGTGCCGTGTGTCCGTCCGCCCCCTCGTTCCTCCTCTGTGAATGTCTCATATAGGCAGATGCACACCCACATCCCTATGTAGAGGGAGAGATTTTGAAAAGAGGTGCCCTATAATTTAGAAAGGGAAGGAAGGAGTGCACGAGGGAGGGAGCAATGAGGGGGCAAAACGGGAGATGTGGGTGAGGGCCGGAGGGGATGGGGGCGGTTTCCATAGAAACTGTTTTGCTCACTTCATATTTCATAACAGTCATGTGGATTCTGGATGAAGGAATCCTCAATCAAACTAGAAAAAGCCTCTTTTGGTCTCTCTATTGAGAATAGTGAGACTGTGTCAATCTTCATTCGCCAGCAGAACGGCTGTGAGAGCACCAGAATAGAACAACCCTAACCCTGTTAAAGGGGGTTTTGAGGTTTGCTTACACTATGTATAAAAACCTCTGATGGTAATAGAAAAGTAAAGAATTCATATGTGTTAGTTTCAGAGCCAAAAAGCCGAAATTTACTCCCATACGGTCACGTAAGTACAGTATTGAGGTAAGGATTTTGAATTTCACTCCCATCATTTACAATTGACGGGATGCCCAGGTGGCCGATGGGAGTTAAGGCCCTGTCCCTTCACCGGCCTGCATATGACCCGGTACCCTTGATGCATGTCACTCCCATTTCTCTGACTCCCCTCACTTCCTGTCATCTCTCTGCTCTCCCTAAAGGCATGAAATGTTCAACAACCACTCAGCCCAACAGTGAATGCAACTATAGTCCACAGACTCGGTCCTTCTCCATCATCAAGTTGAATAATTCATTATATTTGACAGCTGAAACCACGAGGTTGACTCAAAGACACTTCAAGCTCACACAGCCCTCAAACGTTGTTCCCCGTCCAGAAGATCTGCACAGTCCCGGGTCGCATTGACACTGTGCAAGTCAAAGGGTCACCAAAGAATAACCTTCCCACTTTTCACCCATTATGGATCGACCACTGTACGTGAGAGGAAGCCTACTGCAACATCTCACGTGTGTCGACAGAGCTGTGGAGTTTTGATGTGACCAGGATTGTGTTTACAGTAACAGGCCTGTGTCATTGTATGCGTGGTGATTCACAGTTTTCAAACTATGACGGCAACTCGACCGCTGTATTTCCAAGCCCCCGTATTCCTTTTGTCTCTCACCTGTTACTGTATCATCTCTGTTGTTCCTCGAAGAGAGTCGGCCTAGAAACCATGACTCAAACGAGCTCTCGCTTGCTTACATGGGCACTACAGGCAATATTCAACACCTACACATGCTGAGAGCGCACAGACAAAGTGGCAGCCCCCCCCTGTAGTCTCCTCTCTTTTGCGCTCTTTGCCTTTAATTGATCCATTTCTCTTCTTTTTTTTCCTGTCCTCCTTCATCCCTCCCTCCCTCCCTCCTTCCCTCCCTCCCTCCCTCCCAGAGGGGAGATTGACACAGCATTTTCAGCCCGGGGTGTACGAGTACACAGAGAGCGCGGCACAGACGGGATTATAGTCAGCGGAGGAGGCAGCAGAGGACAATAATGGATTCAATGAGGGAAGCAACAGGGATGAAAGAATGAACAAGCGATGAAGAGGAAACTAAGAGAGAGAGAGAGAGAGAGAGAGAGTGAAGAAAGGAGAGAGAATCTCACAGACCACATCAATCTAAAGATGTGGGACCTTTTTGCCTTGGACATTGAAAGTGGGATTTTTGAGAAGTGAAGTACGACGGACTCAAATTACAACCCAGTGACAGAACACAACAACTAACGTGCAGGGTGAGTGTCATTTATGTTCAATTCGTATTTCAGTGTCAGGAGATGTGCAGAATAATAACTTTGCTGGATGAAGTTTTTTTTATTGGTCACAACTTTGCACTCCAGATGACAGACATTAAGAGCAGTTCTAGTTTTACCTTCAGACAGTACACTCTGTAACAGTTATTATATATAAGCACTGTGTCAGACAGACTGAAGCTCAGGCATCATGGAAACTACTGTATTGTGTGTGTGTGTGTGTGTGTGTGTGTGTGTGTGTGTGTGTGTGTGTGGAGGGGGGGGGGGGGGTCACATGAACAGTCACTCTTCTCCATCCCTAAGTCTTCATACCTTGAGGAACTGGTGTGCACCTGTTGATTAACTTTAACTTTTTAATGCCTGGAGAACTCTCCTTGGTTTTCAAATTTTAGACAATTCTGTCGGTTAGTATTCATCTTGTGCATCTTAAAGTCAAAGTGGAGAGAAATCTCGGCTTCTGCAACCTTAAGAAAGGAATGGAAAGGTCATCACGCATGAGTAAAGGGAGAGAGGGAACACAGATAGCTATAAATGATCAGCTTGTGGCTTAATCAATACAAAAATAAATGAAAATCACAATAAAAGCCTTAAAAAAACCTTTAATTCACTAAAAAAAGCAAAGCATCCCGTACATAAGTCTATCACAGGGGAACCTGGGCATATAGTGATCTTTTCAGTTAGAATAAAGACGGTTGAGGAGAAAGTTATTGATTTATCTTGCATTAATCACGTGGCTCTGACCTAATCTTGTCTTTTATTCCGACAACCTCATGAAAACAGCATCGAGCAGGACTGTTAAGATAAATAAATAGATTTAACCCCAAAAAATTGACCAGCAGCAGCAGTGTGTGTACCAACTGTAAACAGTCAGTGTGCCGCTGCTGCTGATTAGCTGTAATTGTGGCAGCCTTTCTCTGTCTGTGTGTCCAGTAAACAAACATTCAGGATCAGGGTCAGATCATTCAGCTCTGCAGATGGAAATGCAGACCGACACTTCTGAGAAAGAAAGACTTTCACCTTTAAATTAAATGCAAATAAATGTTCCTTAACTGTGCTTAAGTGTCACAAATGTTTCCTTTCAGTGGATCAATTACAGTTGCACATATTGTACCCGATCTATCACATGAACTTTGAAATACAATATGTTTTGCAAAGATTAAAAATGGACAACATGGGAAAAAGAGAAATCTGAAATGAGGCCAGCACGGAGGTTGTCTGGGATGCGTTGGTAGCGTGGGAATCATTCTTCTCTGTGGGTTGGCTCGTGACGAGCAGAGGTGAAACCATGGGTTATGTATCGCTCAGTGTTCACGTCACACGAGCCAGTTCTACAAAAGAAAATAAGGAGGACGTAAAGTGAACCTGCTCGGTGGAATTGATCGACTGACTCAAAACAGTCACACACAGTCCCACTTGGGTGGATTACATCTCTAATGTTTTGCAAACGTGCTTCCATTGATGGACGGAATTGATATAACAAGATCATTCTGCCGGTAGTTATAAACAATCATCTTGACAGTCAGATTCAGAAAAAACAAACATGTTAATGTTACATAAATTGCCTTTGAATGCATTGGGTCATTTCGTACAAACCTTTCACAGACAGTGAGGCTAAATTGATCTTTTCTATAAACCAGTTCCGACCAGCATATCATGAAAAACGACTCTGACCAATAGTTACTCCACTACAGCCGCCATATCTGCCAGACCATAACGTTCAGGTATTCACAACAGAAGTGCAATTTATTTTTGTGGCAGCTGTAATAGTGCGTCTCATGAGGGGCGATTACCGAAGGCTTTAGGGGGAAGTGGACACTGCATCTTAATCCCCCCACCCCCCCCCCCCCCCCCCCACCTAACCTTCTTTTCTTCGTCTTCCATCTCTTTTGGGATTAACAGTCATGAAATTTCCAGACTCCACCTTTGTTATTTCAGCACGACAGATTATGAGTATTCATCTGTGAATTCATGAGATTAGGGAGGAGTTAGTGACGCAGAGACACGGTGAAATACTTCCACACGTGTAAACACTAATGAGTGTGGTTGCAAAGGCGGGACATGAGTAAGTGCATTTCATACAGAGACACAGAAACAGGACTGCAACTGACGATCGCTTCTTCAATCAATAGAAACATTTCTTAGTTTATAAAATAACAGAAAATGTGAAAGAAATATTTTTGTTCGAGTAACACTCCAAATTTGATTTTGGAAGAAGCAAGTCACTCAACACTCCACTAATCATATCACAATCCTGTATATTTGCTACATCTCAACATACTTTATCCTTCTATTCATTTCTACCGCTTTCTATATCCCTAGACTAGATTTACAATCAACAGTATTGATCACAGAGATGTAAACTGTGTAAACAATTCTTCAGTTCTGTCTGTAATTAATGAACTCCTCTTGCCCTCCTCATCTTCATTGTCACTCAGTAATATGGATCAAAAAAAAAGTCTCCACTAAGAGTCACCTCTTGGCCCTCATTTAGAATCTACTTAAAGTTCAACGTAGACGTTGCTGCACTTTCTCTCATCCCCTCTCTCCCTCCCTCTCTGACTCATGTTATAAGAGCACTTAAATACTCTATACTCGCCCCCTTTTCGCCACAATGTCCTCTGGTGACTCTCTCCACATGCTCTCTCCGTCCCCTAAATGCCACATGGAGACGTGTTCCTATGGAAACCGGCTTCACTGGAAGTCCCAGTTTTACTTGCATGGTGACCATTAACTGGTCTGTATTGTGTGTGTCTCGTATACCTGCGCTCTGCCTCTCCCGGCCTCATTACAGGGTATCACATCTTTGCACCGAGAGGGAGACACCACTGATGATGGATGGGGAGCTGGTTGCCTTCTCCTTTAATAGATACAGCTTGGAGGTTGAGGGATATTATTTCACAGCTGCATCAGGAGACAGACCAAAAACCAAACATGAAAATACAATCCTGTACACGTATCAATACAGATATGGATGTCATTGCAGAAAAATAAAAGGTACAGATCCTCCTCTCTCCATGATGTTCAGTCATTTTACATTGAGCTTATTCGTTCCCTTAAAAATGCATTTAATACATAAAGAAAGAAAGAAAGAAACAGCTACCACTGCAGGCATCAGCTTGGATTTACTATCTGCTTTACAGCACAGGTTTTATAAAGGAAAGATTACGTGACAGGATGTTCTTTGTATTTTTGGACAGACAGTTTTTGACAGAATTATCCCACAGAATTATCCGACTAATATCCCAGATTTATAGGAAATAAAATCCCATGTGAACAGCATGTAAATGAGTTTGAATGTGATGCACATTTTGACTCTGAATCTCTAAACTAGATTGTTTTAAGGTGTAGAGAAAGAAACAAAGCTGCCAACAAGAGCATTTCAATAAATCCTTTAGTAGAGTGTATTGTTTACTGGTTTCTCTGTGTGTGAGTAAGAAGTGCACATATGAGCTTAATCTTTCGGTTTAAGCACAATAGACTTGCTTGAGATGTTTCCTTACGATGTAACCAAAATAAACACTTTGGTTTGTCTATAATTATGAATACCAGATGTGTCCATCATGTAGGTGAAATGTAAAACCGCCACTTACACCCACATACGACATTACAACTCTGTTCTCAAGAGTGCGGTCGCCGTTCCTCAAGACACTCTGCAGAATCTAATCTTCCACATCTTTAGCTCACATAAAGCAGACTAGAAACACAGAGCCACATTATATAAAGAGATGAAACCATGTAAGGTTATAGGTTTTCATAAAAGTGAAAGAAGGTAATGTTTTTCAGTAATTAAAGTGTGCCTCCCTCAGTCAAAAGCTTTCTGTACCTTCACGAGTTAAACCCCCAATTAATTAGATAATGGTGATTCTACATGAACCGATAGGCACTGATTCTGTTACTCCCTGTCTCTCTCCTCTGCAGTGGTCTTCTCAGTGGTACAAGCATCACCTCCATGGTGGTGACCTGACTTTTGGGAGCAGGACAGAGTCTGGCCTCCCCACCAGGACCCGTACCAGAGACCACTGGTGCCATGGGAACAAGTAGGTTCAACAGGTGAACGATTCAATCCTCAGCTGCCAATTGTGCTACTAATTCTTCATTTTATCAAGTCCTTGTTAGTTTTTATAAAGGCCTGAATCAGCTCTTGAATTCCAGCATTCCTCTGTTACTTTTCCTTTGCTACTGAGATCACTGAAGTCAGTTGAACATCTGTCCAAAATGACAAAGAAATGAGACATAAGGGTGGCAAAGCGCCAATTCACAGCAGAGTGTGAATCTTGTGTTTAGTGTTACTGCACAATTTTTATATATTAGAATTATCCTGGAACTACTTTGTTTCAAACAGTGGCTCTGATTGGACATGATGCCTTTATTTTATCTTTGTTATATGTATTAATCAATTCAATTTGTGTGGGAGTTACAGTTTCAAAGGGCGTCACAACTTTACAGAAACTATTTGTTCCTTTGGTAACGTACTCTTAACAAGGCCGGTAGGAATGGGCTTGCTAATTTGGTGATCTTGTCGGGGTGAGTCAGGCCCGGCTCAGGGATATTTACAGCAAGCACATCCTCAGAGAGGCCAAGGCTGTCCTACACTGTCCTGACCAGCTCCTGCCTTCAGCCAGCTGCAACAGATCGCAAACTGTTTTTGTGGTGTTTTAAAGCCCACGTAAAATCTCCCTTCAAGGAACAATAAAGATTGATTTCATGGAGGAAATGTATGCAAGACAAAAACTCTCAAACATCTTCAAACATCTGATCTCTTGTTATAAGTGAGTTCATGAATGATTAAATGATGGCGTTGACATTCATCTATATATAACAGGTAACATATATGTTGGTTCATCTCAAAACGGGTTGTCTGACTGACACTGACTCAGATATAATCCTGTAATCTGTGATGACCGGCAATCCTTCTCACGTAGCTAAACTGAACTCACCTTCCCAGCTGCATGGTAATCCTCCATGTAAAGGAGAGAGACAGGTTAGGTTGATCGATACACTCAGGTGACCGGGAGTTTGGTCGATTCGAGTAGATTGGGAATTAAATATATCTTTTATGACTGTGTTCATTGAGGAGTTTCCCCCTAAACTGTGGGCCGGTTTCCTATATACTGCTGCCGACCCTTGTGTCCCTGATGAGTCAGGTATTATCTTCTTGTCGCTGTCTGAGAGGGTACATTGTGTCTTTGTGTGCTTTAAATGGTACACTAGGAAGTACACAGGGATCAGTGAGATTACTAGCTATAAATTGTTCCTACATTTTGTGCACACTACAATTTGAATGATACAGATACTAACTTTCCTCTCTGTTGGCCTGACAGGTACGGCATTGTGTCAGACATTTTACCGGAGGAGGCACGCCAGAAGATCTCCAGCTCAGGACTCCATAACGGCCACAGTTCCCTCAACAAACGACTGCACTCGCCCTGCCACGCAGAGGCAGAAGACAGTAGGAGGAGGTCGGGAGCCTCTGCTGCCGTGCACAGCACAAGGGGACGAGCAGGGATGAACAACTACAACGGGAAGATTCTGACAAGGGGCTCCAGCCAAGTACGGAGTCGGTTTGTAAAGAAGAATGGACAATGTAATGTTCTGTTCACCAACATGGATGAAAAGAGGCAGCGCTACCTAGCTGACATCTTCACCACCTGCGTGGACATCCGCTGGAGATACCTGCTGCTTATGTTCTGCGCCAGCTTCCTGGTCTCGTGGCTTTTCTTCGGCATCATCTTCTACAGCGTCTCCCTGGTGCATGGGGACTTTGACGAACAACCGCCTGGAAAGGGCGACGAGCTGGCGGTGGCGGTGGCGGGGCTGCACGGGCCCACCTCTGGACACACATCTGGAGGGCCGACACAAAGGATGCCCTGCATACTCCATGTCCGCGGCTTTGTCGGGGCGCTCCTGTTCTCCATGGAGACCCAGACCACCATTGGTTACGGCTGGCGCTGCGTTACCGAGGAGTGTCCTCTCACTGTGATAACAGTGGTGGTCCAGTCCATTGTGGGCTGCATCATTGACTCTTTCATGATTGGCACCATCATGGCCAAGATGGCGCGGCCCAAGAAGAGGAACCAGACCCTTGTGTTCTCCAAGAATGCGGTCATCACCCTGCGCGATGGCAAGCTGTGCCTCATGTGGAGGGTAGGCAACCTGCGGAAGAGCCACATCGTGGAGGCTCATGTCCGTGCCCAGCTCATACGTTCTTACATCACAGCTGAGGGAGAGTTCATCCCCTTGGAGCAGATGGACCTCAATGTGGGCTACGATGAGGGCACGGACAGACTGTTTCTAGTATCCCCGCTGGTTGTAATCCACGAGATAAATAAAGACAGCCCCTTGTACACTCTAAGCCGAGCTGATCTGGAGGCAGATGACTTTGAGATTGTCGTGATCTTGGAGGGGATGGTGGAGGCCACGGCCATGACCACCCAGTTCCGTAGCTCCTACCTTGCCAGAGAGGTCTTCTGGGGTCACAGGTTTGAGTCTGTGATCTTTGAGGACCAGGACCGCTACAAGGTAGACTACGCTCGCTTCCACAAGACCTACGAAGTGCCGTCAACGCCCCACCTCAGCGCCAAAGAGCTCAACCAGGTCGCCGGCCGGGCCTCTTCTGCCACTTCTCCCGTCCCGGTCTACAGATCCACCCAAGACTTGATTCCCAGATCGCTGAGCGCCTTTTGTTACGAGAACGAAGTGGCGCTGAGCTGCGGGGAGGACGAGGATGACATCTTCGACTCCCAGATTGTGGAGAAGGAGAAGGCGGAGGAGAGTAGGACATCAGTGTCTGTAGACTTCCAAAATATGTTCCAGGAAACAACGACCATGACATCAGGCAGTCACAGTGTCATGTGTGTTCTGGACATGGACAACAACCAGATGGAGTTTGACATCCTACAGACTGCCATCCCTCTTGACCCAGTGTCCTATAAGAGTGAGCAAGACATCTAAAGATCGTCTTGTGTCCCTCTTATATTTCACCCATAAATCCTTTCAACTACTTCTACAGTGAGCTGGACCTGAGTAGGGTATGCTTGGTGAAATTGGTATTTGCATGTCCAGAAATGAAAACCCCTTTTGCCTTGTCTGTGTTGTTTCACATTTATATTTGTTTGTTTTTTCTTCTCAATGAGATTAGAAATGACGAAACAGAGCACACATTACTAAATAACTTTGGGCACATGCAACTGCACTCCTTGAAGAGCCATAATGATCAACCAGACCGATTCTGCAGGAGGACAAAGGATCTCTGACAAAGCACAGACGGACTTTTATAAGATTTCACAACCAAAGGAAAGCACAATGGCAGTAACCGGATGATACTGCAAATCTTATTGTTGACTTTTACTGGTTTTTTTGCTAGTTTTATTGCTTTAAGTGTTTTCAATCAATCAATATGGCCGTGAGAGACTGACTGCAGTACGAAGTTTTCATTGCGATACTTGCTAAACATCTAGGAACACATTAATAACATTCACTGCCAGCCAAAATAAAATTACTATGTTACATTTAAAGTTTTCTCTGAAGCAATGTATTCATAAATATGATAGAAATAACCGTTAGAAGTACTTTTAAGTAACATAGATAACTATAAGGAGGCACCTGTGACAGACAGCTGTACTGTATGAATATGTCCAAACTTTAAAGTTTATTTTTGAAGCTCCTTGAAAACTTGGTTTTGAATCTTGACCATTTATTGAAATGTCTGCATGCCCTGTGTAGATACTGGCTCACTGTTACATGTTTTATTGAGACACCTAAAGGAGCCGTCGTTAGGGTCATTAGTTCCACCTGTGTGATTCCTGCTGTGACAAGGACCTATGGCCCAGATCCTAATTAGTGCTTCATTAGACGCAGCTGTTAAAACATATGTAGACAGCTTCAGAATTAAAAGTAACAAATATACAAAGCAGTATGTTTAATTGACCTAATCCCTAAATAAAAAGGTACACAGCTGACTGTCTTTATTACTTTTATTATCTAATTTGAGGTAATTCATAATGATTACCATTAAATTGCTTGGAATCAACCCAACATAATAAAATACAATACTCAAAACGTTTGGTCTGGCGGTGTATAACGATATTGTTGTAATGTTGGTTTTGGATTGTATAAGTATACTTCATATTTCAACATGGGAACAGAAGGGGAGCCGACTTAAGTGCAGGAAAACACCCACTGTAAATGCCATTTTGTGTAGCAGAGAGATTATTTTGCTATCTGTGCTTGCTGCTTCGTATATTTCTAGTGATAAAGACGCACTAAGCAAACTGCTGTCCTACCTGAAATAAGATGAGAAGAAAAACAAACTCACGTACAAAGCACTTTATTCTTCCTTGTATACCTTTTGATGTCGCAAATAAATATGTATATAATTCTGGTCGTTTCTCCTTTTGGAAACCTGGTTAAAGATACATAAAATGCATGCAATGCAAAAATAAAACATTTTTCTTTTCTAAAGCAGCCACTAGATGCCTCTGCAGCCATTTCTATTGTGGAGAAGTTCAGCAGAAGACACTGAACCACGTGTTCCCTCTAGCGGTGTACCATGGAAGCAGCAAAGGAGTTCAAACCTGCATCATGAAGTCTAAACTCAAGAATGTTTCTAAAAACAAAAACACATTAAGATGATAACTAATATACCATAGAACACAAATTGGATTCGTTTTGAGCTGTTGTGTGTGTTGGTATGAAAGCTAAAGGACATTGTGAATGAGGAGGAAGGGCTGACTGCTTACACTGGGGGGCATTGCAGTGGCTGTGGTATCTCACGAGGCACAACATAATGGCGCCCTGATGAATTCTCAATAAACACTGCAGATGGCTGATGCTGAACTGATCTGACTTATATTTCTAAAAGTGGCTCGGAATTGATTGAAACACCACACCTGGTGCCAATTAGCCAATCAGCTAATCGTGTATAGCTGAAAGAACAGGTGTGCTCCACCTACTTTTAGAAAAATTATATTTTCTATAAATTATTGCATTTTATTCTAGCGAGGTGCTGCCTTTCCTATGGTATTCATAAAAAAAATTCCAAGCTCCACATCCCTGGAAGAAGCAATCGGGTGCACATCACTCTTCTATTCAAACTGAATGGAGCAACACAACTGTAGGGCTAGCCCGGTTCAGAGGGACACCTTCACTTTTAACGCAGCTCTTTAACAAGTGCTTACGAGGTAGTGTTGGTCAAAAGCAAGACACAAACAATGTAAACAATCCCTGCCTGGGACATGTAAGACTTCTCATTTGGACTCTAGTCTCAGAGGCTTCCAAACTGTCCAGATCTGATGACTTTATGATTCACTGGTCATCAGGGCTGTGGTCTGCAAAATGAATGTGGCGAACAGTTTGTGCAGTTTGTGCAGCAGTCTGTGACCCCCTGCTGGCCGGTTTCAGTAATAAGGTCAGAATTTCTTTGTAGCTTTTTTAGATGATTTAAAATAGCAGAAAATATAATAGGACACAAGCAAACTACAGTATGTGGGTATGAAATCTATGGACTTATTTTGTATTCTAACTCAGAGGGGATTGTATGATGAGAATATTTTTTAAAGTTAGGATTTGTGTACATTTAATTTCACGAGAAGCAGCTGTGGACATTGTAGACGTGTCTCCACGGTTGAGATGTTGTGGACTTACAGATTCTCGCTCCGTTTCTAAACTTTAGTTACTTTGAGCAGAAGAAGCAAAGGAAGAAAGGGAAGAATTTGAGAGCGACACTGAAGACACCAAAACCTCCGAACATTAGACTTGTTGACAGGTAGATCAGAAGCATCTATGGGGGGATTGGGGGGGGGGGGGGGGATTTGGCATGTGTGCAGTAATTCCACTGCAAATCTCAGGTGCTGCTTGAAATAAAGACTCCTAAGGAATTTCACAGAGGGTTCAGTGAGGCTTACCCTCATTGCAGATAGAACCAGGCTCATTGCAGCTTATATGAAATGTGCTTCGGGGTGCATCAACATGCGGAGCAGCTCATTGCATGTCCTGACCTCTGACATTGTGAGGATATCAGCACTGCATTTTGACAAAAAGCTCTCATAGCTGTGTTTGCTGGGGTACTTTCCTGACATCAATATGCAAAGTATCTCCATTTTCCCCCATAATTAAATCATTTCTGTCCAGATTTTAATCAAGTTAAAACTCCTCAGTTTCAGGCAAACAAGAGACTTCCCCTTTCAGGTTTGTCCTGTCTTGATCTTCCTTTAATTACATATCCTCCATCCCTGTCTTGTCAGCTCCTCGCTGTTCCCATGCCCACACATTGGACCTCTGAACCTGAGGAGAACTGGAGAGGCACTTCTGTCGGTGGAGGAAAAAGATGAAAAGAGGGAAATGAGGAGGAAGGGGCAAGCTGCTCAGTGACCGCAGGCCTCGAGGCTATCGGCTTTTCATTAGCCGGTAAGTGAGTGAGTGAATGACTGTGATCGGTGGAATGGTAAAATCGGAGAAGCCATGCTGGGCCACGTCGGCTATTAGGGTGATTTTGGGGGCTCCCACTGACTCCCATTGTGCATTGTCTCCGAAGTGAGCAACCGAGGCTCAACAGGGAGCCTTTGTGTGGGGCATTTAACTGCCTGTTAGCATGCTAATTATGGGATGTGTGTGTGTGACAGTGTGCGTCCACCATCTTCTCGACCTTTCCGTCCCTGCGTCTCTCTCCTGGGATTTAAACTCCTCCAATTCCTCTTCGCATGTCACATCTTCTTCCCCTAAGGCATTAGTGCACCACTGAGCTCTGTGTTACTGTTTTACCACTTTTTTCAAGCTTGGTCCCTTTGTGTCCATTTTCTTCACGTCTGTCTTTATTTCTAAATCTGTGTGCTCCCAGTGTCTTATTTTTATTTTTTAAATGAATCAGCTGCCTCTGATTCTGCTACGCTTGAATCCGCTTCGCTCTCACTCCGACATTTAAACAAGCCTCTCTCACAGTCAGGGCGGGACATTGTCCTCACATTTAGCTGTGGAAAAACCCCATTTCAGACATGCCCTTCTTTCATAAGTGACAACTTGTCCTGCAAACTTTTCGGGCCATCTGTGCTTCGTCCTCACCTGTCTGACCCGTCGCTGCATCAGGGGTGTACGATTACAGATTCCAAAAATATTTTGGGCCAAAGAGAGCCGTCTTACGGAGAAGAACGAGCCCGGCAACGTGCTTTCCAAGAGTTTGACACAACGACATGAAAACCTGTCAAACACGTTACAATGAATCCAAGAGGGCGTTTCTGTTATTTTGTACACCACTGGGTTGGCATGCGTTATATTACACAGGTGTTTATTTTATTGTGTCCAGGTGATGATCGGAAGCCAGGTAGCACTCTGCATACATTGTGCATCTATTATGTTTCTTTATTGAGATTAAGATCATCTTTCTTTATCGGACTCCTGTCTTTGGGACATTTACAGAGGTATTCAGTAAACTGTTTGGACCCTCCCTACAACTACTATGTTGTCCAAGAGGACACGTCTTTATCCAAACAACAGGCTAACTCAGTAGCTTTTGCTTGTCTAGAAGCAAAAGACACATATTCAGTGGATTAGAGATCTTATGCAGTTTCTCCACCGAGAAAAGACAAAGATGCTCTTAAAGGCTCAACTGACGGGTTCTCATATAGACGGACTAAAACTGCACTCCCTACAGCATCAGGGTCTAGATGTGGATGATCTCCTGTTGGACTGTATAAGCTCCATTAAGCCTGCACTTATCATTTGGATAGATGTTTTAATATTGTTGTTATTATTCTTTAAAGATGATGACATGATGTGTAATGCTCTATGAAAAGATATACTTTGTTTGTCTGTTGTCTGAAATAGCACTGTTTATGCAATGTTTTTGTGCACTATCTTGTGTTATAAACAATGGGAATTATCATTTTCTTTGGCCAAAGAATTAAAGCTAAAATGAGAAGAAATCCAATAACACACACACACACACACACACACACACACGCACACACACACACACACACACACACACACACACACACACACACACACACACGCACACACAGAATATAAAGGTTCTGCATACTTGCAAAAAAAGTAAAACATGTAAAGATAAATTCATGCCAGAATACATTCATTATCAAATTTTTTTATTATCAACCTTTAAAATGTTTTACTTTTGCTATGCTTTAAAAAAATCACGAGAGGCAACAACATTCCACAACCTGACAAACACAAACTCTGCATGTCCCGTCATCCAGACATCCATTCAAACTGAATCCCATCAAGTCCCCATCTCTCCTCCATTGAATATCAATGCATATCCACACATCCCATTCAGATGAATGGTGGACACTTTTGGTGTCCATGTAGGTTAGTATGTCAACCAAACCAATCAATGCGCTCTGATGTCACTTGATGTCGTTGAAATAGAATTATTGTAACTGATCAGGACGAAATACAATTGAACAGACACAACACTGAACGGTAACAAGCGTCTCTCGCTGACCACAACAAGGGCGGCTTTGTTTGTTGGGCCTGACAACTTGAACCCTGACACTGATGTTATTTCTGATCTAGATGCTCTAGTCTAGGCTGAATGTGAGTAACAGGGTTACAGGTGCTGAAAATAAAAAAATAAATCGCTCAAGCAGTAAAGTCGTGCTGCAGTTTTTTCTTGTAGGTATGTATTTATGTATATATTTGCTGTGTCTATCCACGCAAATTCATGCACTATGTATCATAAAAAATGTTAAAAGAGCATTTGTTCACATTGTTCGCTTCCTCAGATTAACTGCAATTGAATTGTCTAACCACACTTAATCAATTTTTATGGCTGTTTCTCAGGAACTTTTTGAATGTATGATCTCTGTAAATTATCTCGTGGTATTGCACGAGGTGATTTGTCGTGTTTATTACAAGCACACTCTTTGAACTGAGTCAATAAGCTTCACATTTTGTACTTTCTTCCTAAACAGATATGGTTCGTTCTTGTATTTGTTGTCCTCACATACACACCCTGTCAGAGATTAATGTTCATTATTGTGTGCTGGGCAATACACCTTTTTATTTGTCTAGTGTTGTCTGCGCATGTCTGTTTGTGTGTGTGACTGTGTGTATGTGTTTGCCTGTCAACTGTTGGGTACGCAGATGCCTTCCTGCAAGTAGTGTCTGCGTCTGCCTGTATATTGCAGTTATGTGTATGTGTGTGTGTGTGAGAGCAGCTGTGGGCCCTGTGTTTGAACTCTAGCTCACATGGGCAGAGCGAGGGAAGGCCGCGGGGTGAGAAGGCAATGGGAGAGGGGACTGATGTCCGACAAACTCGCCATCTCCCTCTCCCCTTTCATCTCCCTCTCCCAGAACCGAACAACGGGCTCTTTCATTCAGGCATCTTTGCGGCCAGCCGCCCCCAGACCCTCGAGGCCCCCACCCGTTCACGCTGCTTAATTCAATGTTCCGAGAAAAACTCATGATTGGAAAGTGACTCTGTTATCCTCCTTCTTTTTCCATATCTCCTCCTAAGAAGCATCAGCCCTCTTCCTGTTCTCCCTCGCTCAGTCAGTCCCCCCCCCCCCCCTGCTCGCATCAAAACAGCTTCTGTCCTGTAAACACAAAGGAAGTAAAACCCAGGTCAGTCCACTGTCAGAGCTTGACAACACGCTGACGGTGAAGGGCACCCCCAGCGAGCATTCAACGATTGGTACAATTAAGATTGCAGAGCATTCCATCACTGTCATGAAAGTGACGTTACATTACCGATTGTAGTGCTCCGAATGCAATTTTGGTCCCTTTCTAAGGACCAGCATTCACTCATCCTGATGCACGACATCAGTTTATCTATTAAGTGACGGATACGAATGACTCAGAGCAGCTCTTCATCTGCACAGCGACATAACTGAGCGACACAAATTACCTACTTCAGCTCCTTCGGTGCAACATTAACTGGAAAGTGAATTCATTCTAAAAACAACAATGATTATAAATATGGACAATAAATAGACACAATACATGTAGACATATGGAGACAAAGTAACAATGCTGTCCGAGAAACAAAAGTACAAAGCATGTCAAAATAACCACAGCACGTACTGTAGCGACTATATTGCACAATATGTCTTTTTCAAAAGTACCCATAATCAATACAGCAGATACAAGTCATGAGCCATCATCAGGACCAAAGCTGGCATTACATTACAGTCACTTAGCAGACGCTTTAATCCAAAGCGACCGACAATTCAGATTCTATGACATTCATACACCGTGTCTTGCTCAAGGACACATCAACATGCGACTAGCGGGGATCAAATCGCCGACCCTCTGATTGAAGGACGGCCCTGCTCTCCACTCAGCCACAGTCGCCTGTTGACTTCTCTGAGAAAGTTCTTTCATGAACAAAATCTTTCCACTTTATTCGGTACAGCTAGCTTAAATAAATGCAGACTAAAGGTCCTGCAATGAATTCTACTTTCATGAAGGTTATAATGTTTTTTTGTTGTTGAAACAGGTTAATAGAGGTGATTATTGGACTTTAAGGTCATTTTGGAGGCTGATAAGAGTTTATTTGCCCACCTAATTGATTTAAATGAGGGTGAACTGATCTGATCCAGGCAGTCCTTCTGCAACCGTTAAATAGCCTCTGGTTGAAAACTTTGGTGAAAGAAGTATTCACATCGACAACTAGTTGTAGCAATCCCACACTACAGATGTGCTCGATTACAACTGCACGTCCTGCCTTCAAAAAGTTTTAAATAAAGTATTGGAACTAAAAATACTCATCTTGCATGATTTTATAATTGTATTCTGTTTTAAAATTGGTTTATTAATAGTGATGCATTATAATGTGGAAGCTGCATTTAATGTTGAGTTACAGTTTGAATTACAGCTGTATTTGCTGTCAGGTAGTTTATATGAATGCATCATGTTTTATAAAATGATCAGGTATTAGTTATTAGGCAAACAAGGCTCCTGTGAGTGGTATATCATATTGCATTATTAGCATCATGCATGCATTCATTAATAACGCATCAGATTTTATAAGCACATTGAGGTTTCGTATGATCGTTCCAAGCAAAGCCAGTTCAAAGCACAATAATTCCCTCTTAAACGTAGGAAATAAGTAAGAAATATATAGAAATATTCAAGTGAATGTAAAATGTAACTTTCCACCATTGTTTGCAAGTATCTGAAATGCATATTTTTGTTCTCAGCCAGAAGGACGTCAAGCTAAATTAGATATTTAATGAGAATTTTGTTTTGTGTCCCGGGGGGGGAGATTCATTCAAATCGGACATTTTTAGAGAGGCACATCAATGCTGTGCGATGATGTCCCAAACAGCAACCAGGCAGACAGACAGCAGCAGAAGCATCCTAACAAAGGACCCCCTTGTTCCCAGCTGAATTCTTCAACATCATTTTCTGCATTTTCCTGCAAATGACTCAATCTCCACGTCCCTCGCCTCTCATTCCGCCCAATTATCATTTTTTCAAGCATGTCCCCTCATCTTACAGAGAACGGTTGTTTGGGGGTTTTCAAATCTTGCCATGAAATCTGCTTACATGTGTCGGGATGTGTGAGGGGTTTCACAGACAAAGTCACATACACATGAAGAGAGGTGGATTTAAGAGAATAACGTGGCTGATTTTGTTGCTCCGAGAGGGAGACGGGAGAGAGTTGTGAGGGACACAAGGCAACATTGAGGATTCTCTTGTTCTTCCTGAATTGCCCCCTTTTTTCTCTTTCCCCTCTTGTTGCCGTCACAGCTGCAGCAGGGCTCCGCGACCGCACAGCTCTAAGGGCTGGTCCTATTTTGATGCAAAAGGGCGTGATGCTTGTCAGTGTGTTAATGGCTGCTCAGTGCATCTGTGGCTAAGTATAAAAAAGTTAGCGATGTAAGCCTGAATTGATGGCTCTAAAGGTCAAAAGGCCGTGTGTCCCGACATTAACACCTGGCCAACTATGGAAGTAAAAACTTCTCATTCACACACAACGAGATTCATACTCTATAATGGTAATCCACACATCTGAACAGCACCACCACTGTTCTATCATGGACATTTTGTTATGCTTGAACTTCAACTTAACGCAACTAAGATGCATGAAACCTTTTCATTTAATTCGCAAGGGGTGATACGCTGTGCAATCTGATGCAAGTCACTTACACATAACTTAAATTGCATCGAAGTGTTTCAAGCCAAACATCGACAAGTCAGTCAGATTATCACAGCAGCGCTTTGAGCTAAATGCTAACGTCATCATGCTAACACGTCCACAGTGACAGTGCTAACATGCTGACGTTTAGCAGGCATAATGTCGACCATGTTCGCCGTCTTAGTTCAGCGTGTTAGCATGGTGACGTTGACAAGTCCAGCTGAGGCTGACGGGAACGTCATTAGTTTTGCAGGCATTTAGTCATAAACCAAAGTTTGGGGCAAATTGCAAATGTGACTAGAAGTTGGTGCTGGTTGAAAAATCAGGGCATCACCAAAGTGACGACAATTCTAAAAACACTGCATTACCCCCAAAAAAACAATAAATTAGCTCGCATTCACTTAAAATGTACCTTTCCGCAAAACTGAAGTAACACAAACATGCATCAAAACACTGCAACTCTAAACGCAGTATGATGAGCAATAAATGAGCACAATACCAACTGCCTGCTGAGAGTGTGAAGAGGAAAGGCAAGTTCTCAAATGCAAGTAGAGGGATGATTACAGCATACCAGCAGAGATCAGCAACAGGTAACTAAACTCTCCCTCTGCGTCTCACCTGGGACCCTTACCCCAATACCCCTTCCCCACACACCCCACCTCAACCCCCGTGTATCAATTTCCTTTAGATGTTCCCCCTCACACAATTGAAGTAACTAGAGTATTTCCTTTGGCTGGCCAGTGGAGATATGGAGCAGAACACACAATGGGCTATTCATTAGCAACTCACACACACACACACACGTCTTACCCCCATTCATCCCCACCCGACCAGCACCAGTAGCAGCACCGTCCGTCACACACATATTTACCAACCATGTCCCTCTGTAACATACATGCATGCATACACATGCAGGCATTCAACAACGCATACATTATGCACACACACACACACACACACACACACACACACATACACACACACACACAATCTCACAAAACCATACAAAAGCCTATGCAAATACATTCACATAGACAGATATAGCACACACATCCCAACTCACTCCCCAGCTGCAGTGAATGCTCTTCCAAGTTCTTGCCACACACACACACACACACACACACACACACACACACACACACCGTTTTCTACCCCTCCTCCCTAACCAGTAACTCAGATAAAAGACAAGGCGAAAACAATATAATAGTAACTCTGATGGTGTGAGCACAAAGGCAGGATTCACAGACGTTCGAGAGGGGGACCTATTTAAAAGTAACACAGCTGCATGAATTTATTAAGACAGATGGACAGAGTGACAAGCTCAGGAAGGTCTTGTGAAAGGCTGCATTTTTTATTATTATTACCCGTTTGAAGGATCCGTGACATTTTAATTGGGGATGTAACTAATATTTATGACTATTAGAGAATAATCTATAAAGGATAGACGCTCAGTTACTTTCGGTAGACGCCTTTTTATTTCGGTATCGGCCTCTAAAACAGAGAGATGGTCTGAAGACGACTCCGAATCCCTACCAGCTCCAGCTGTGTCATTCTATGTCCGACCCTGACCTCTGACCTCTCTGTAGGGCAGGGAAATGAGTCATCAGTATCTTATTATTATTGCTATTATTCCAGAGGAACTCAAGCTTGAATGCTGCTTTTATTTCAAACTATAAGACAGAGTTGTAATAACTTAATAACTGCAGCCCACCGGATCCCTCCGCAAGCTTGACTGATTCACTTCAACGAGCAAATTCGGACACACCTGCTCTGTCCTGCACAGGTGCATGCAGGGAGGGAGAGAGAGAGAGAGAGAGAGAGAGAGAGAGAGAGAGAGAGAGAGAGAGAGAGAGAGAGAGAGAGAGAGAGAGAGAGAGAGCCACAGAGGAGAGGAGTATGTTTCTGAGCAAGAGAGGGATATAAACAGATTTCAGAGGATACAGAGTTTTCACGTCATTCCCCGGTCAGTTGAGCAGATCGCTGCCTCTTGTGAGTCAGCAGGAATGTGTTTGTGTGAAAAGGGCAAAAAGGGCGATGGCGGCGTCTAGCTGAAGAACGCCGCCTCTTGTTTCATAACACACAACATAACACAAGTTTCGGATTTGGATTCTAGATTCCACGCACAGTGGGAACGCTACTTTTGTTCTTCTTAACTTAAAAAACATCATACCAGCAACATAACTAGATACAATATACAAAAAAACGTTGTATAGTTCAAAGGAAACAAGTAACATACATAACAAAAAGTGTTGTTTAAACACGTTAGATTTGATCCTTTTCAGATTCCATTTTAATGTAAATAAATCACAACTAATAAATAAGAAATATACAACTTTTCTTGTGTTTTTATCCGGCCGAAACTAATTCATTATATGCTCCAATTCCAGTGTGGCAGTTTGTTAAATTCTAACAAATTTGTACATTTATTGTATATTTGTGTTTTGTAGATGTTTAATAGAGAGTGACATCACCTGGCACCAAAGCTCAGCCAATAGCGGACAGTCAGGCAGAACCTGTCTTTCACCAGTAGATGACTGCGCTCACACGGGTTGGGATTCAAATTTAGAGCTCCATATTCACTTTTTAAATTGGTTTGTTTTGAAGTCAGACTTTGTAAAGTCAGGTAGATTCTGGCCCGGGATGATGCGGGTGTAGACTCCCAGGCCAAAGGTCAAAGGACCGCGTGGCCTGTGTTAGGACCCTGCTTCATCGCCTGCTGACCTTTAATTGTCACCCTCCATGTGCTGTGTGTGAGTGTGTGTGTGTGCTTCACAACAAACTACATCATCTCTGTCACATGACAGGTTAGGTTTGTAAAATGTTCACTGCCTAGCTTCTTCTCTGGGCTCTTTGTTTATGTTGTTGTAAAATAATTCAGTCCATCATAATTATCTTCTCATTTTTCTTCGATGCAGCAAAGTATTTACTTTAAAAACAAAAACTCTTTTTAATGTGCAGAGTGAGTCCCAATAGTTGCATGTGTATGTGCACAGTGAAACCAAATGAAGAAGAATCAAAGCATTATTGTTACTTTTAAACGTACATTTCGTGTGATCATTATTCTTCATCAACCTAATAAGTTTATTCATGTCAATAATTTAAAAGATGTAACTATTGTTCACTGGGAACAAGTTCAATCATTGACTGCCTATTATTCCTTAAGGTCGCAGGCCTGGTTTCATTTCACTGAGACAAATTTATTTTAGGTTTTGTATAGTTTAGTATTTTAAATATTACATTTTATTCTAATTATTCAAAAGTGTAAAAAAAAATGTACTTTTTATAATAAGGAGTATCAACCAGAATACGTGACAGAAGAAATAACGATCTGAAATAACAGACGCATTCACACTGTTTTGGCTCATGAGGATTTCATAAGCATGTTTCTATTTGGCAGCCTTCTAAAAAAAACTGTAAAACAATTTTCTATCAATTTGTAGCACTCGTGCATTATCAGTAGCATTATCATATAATTACACTTTTTCTTAAACGTTTCATCAATCTTTATTTGCTTAATTAAATGTCTCTCATTCTGAGCAAAGTCAGCAGACTGTCCAGTCATCCATCATTTTATTTATCAGGTTATTTAGGAACTCATCAAGCAAGAATATATGTTTCTTCTCTTTTCTCAGGCCTGTAACTGCTTGAGGTTCTCACTGATAAGTCTTACAAATACCAAGAGGTTCGTTAGAAAACATAGGCTATTGTTGAAGCATTTAAATACGACCCAGTCCCTGCCTAATGTAATATTGTGGCCATAGAAGCATGTGTAGCATTCATTGACATTTTTTGTCCAAACGGCATCAATTCAGGTAGCAGTGTACATGTTGGGCCTGTTCACATCTGTCCATCTTCATTATTTGCGCACAAACACACACACACACACACACACACACTCCAAAAACCAGCACTCACGTCAGACCGAGGCCGGGCCGCAAATCCTCCTCTGCGCAGCGGGAGAGAAATCCCCAGAGTGGCTGTCTGAAGATCCCCGGTTTAAAGCTCCAGGAGCTGGACAGTCCCGCCACAGCTCACCCGGGCCTGAGTCGCCGCTCCTGGGGCATTTTTGTCTATATGTCAGAGTTTGTTGAGACGCGGACAACGAGTGGCGGTAGAAGGGAAATACACAAGCTATTCCCTTCTCTTCTTTTCTTTTTTCACAGGCACAAAACTGCTTTTTGTTCCCCACTTCTTCTTCTTTTTTTTCATTTAAGGGGGAAGGGGGTGCTTGTTTTGATCACATGATTACAATTCACCTGAGATAAAACAAAGGGGGCAAAGAAAAGGAGTGGAGAGGAGGAATCGGACAAAGAGATGCACTCATGGTTGCAGGATTCCCTTATCGTCGTCAACATTAACTGATAATGAAAAAAAAAAAGTGGCGATTTTTGGATTGGGTGCCAGTGTGTCGCATGGCGGGGATACAAGGGGTCATTGTTGTGAAGAACAGCGCTTGTGTTTGTGTCCGTGCGGCCCATAATGTCCCCGCTCGTCTCTCCTTTCCGCGTCACTGTTTGGTTTTATAAACGCGCTCCGTGGATCTCAGTCAGAGGCGCTAATGCAATTGGAAAACTCACATGAGATTCGTTCCAGTTTTACTTATTTTCTTCATGAAGTTTGGCACAGTGTGAGAGAGAGAGAGAGAGAGAGAGAGAGAGAGAGAGAGAGAGAGATGACCATTATTTCCTCTATACCTATCACCACAACGCATACCGACATATCAATTGTCTTATGACACACAATCTTTTTAAGCGCCTTTTAATGTTGTCGGCTGTGATGTGGTGATGAATTTAAAAGTGGATAATAAAATAATATATATACCCAAAATGTATCTGAAACATAATCTACTATGATTTAGGACGTGTCATCATTGTGCATCACAAATGTGTTTCTGCCTAAAAAAATGAGCCATGACGCAAATTCTGTAACCTTGACAGTTAATGTGTTCAAATCAAACCATACATTGATCTGTCTATTTGACTGTTTGGAGAATCGTGGTGCGCAAGTGTGCGTAAAATCTGACAAACATTTTCTCCGTTGGCTGCATTTTATTTGAGACTTGAACAGCATGAAACATGTCTCACGAGCTGTCTGTTTGTGAGGCGCACTTTGTCTCCATTACTCTAAACGACCAGGCCTCTAATAAAACGTATTTAAATTTATTTATTTGTGGATCTGTCAGTGACAGAAACGCCTCCGAGCATGTTCTGAAATTTTAACTACCTCATCAAATGATAGGCTACACGAGAACATTTATATCAGCTGATATATTGTCCACAGAACTCCTGCAGCGGCACACTTGATTTCATTTTGTAATTATTTTTTTAGAATACAATCTATATGTTTTAGATTCGTGCACACTTTAAGTATTCTAAGGTGCCAGAGGGAGCCTGTAAATAAAATGGTAAATTTGGGGTTCTGAAAATGGCAGATCGTCTGAAGTATACTCCAAAACAAGGCCTGTTTAATTGCTCAGGTGTGGGATTAGGAATGCCGAATGTGGAGATAAGCATTTCTCCAGGTAAAACAGTCAGAGCAGGGTGTACGATAGAAACACATATTGTGCACACTTTCCTTTGCATAAAACTTCGCAAAAGGTATTTTCGCATAATCTTTCCTCTCCATTTTAGCATCACGGTTTTGTTTGGATAGATGGAGAGAGAGACAGAGGGAGAGAGAGAGGGGGGGGGGGGGGGGGGTAGCCAATCAGAGATCTCCAAGCCTGCATGCGTACGGCTCCTTTAAGACTTGTCCTCCCCATCTATCTTTTTTTTTTTCTTTTTTTCTCCCTCAGCCTCATACAAGGAGCTCTTTAAGCCCCGGTACCGACACACAGAGCAGGCATTCATTCTCGGGCAGCGCGAGCGAGGGGGCTCGGGAGCGAGCGTCACTTTGGAAACTCGGGAACTCACGGATTCTCGTGCTAAATCGGCGACCTCCTTTTCTCATTACTGAAGTAAGGCGTTCAGCATTTCCAACTCTTTCCTCTCTGCTGCTGGTGGCTGCTCTGACTGCGATTTGCACGTTTATTCTCGTCGGGACCGTAGCGGAACCCCGACTAGTATATAGTCGTATAACCAAAGACTTGTTAACGTTGCCATGACAGGACTGTGGTTTTAGACTGGTCCAAATTAACTGTTGACTTGTTCGTCCTTTAGGTCTCTGTGAAGGACGATCTGTATGAGCTTTAAGAATCATTCTGATACCTTTGACATGGATTATTATCATACATGTGATAATCGCTGTCATGGTGAATCCTGTAATGGTGAATTGTGTCAGTGCAACAACTGCTCCTGTTTTAGATTTTTGGGTTTCATGTTTTTATATAGCTTATTAGTTTTTATGATTTGACACAATTTAAAATGTCCCACTAACCGAGGACACAGTAACAGCCTTTTATACCAAGAAAAGCTGCTCAAACAGACGTTTTTAGAAGTCAGTAACTCCGTCAAGGGATTCTATGAAACAGCTAAACGGACATTGTTGACATGGACTTTTGTGCAGATGCAAAATTGGATTAGTGTGCTTGGTTTAGTTGCGACTTGTGCTGGTTTATTCTATACATACTGTTGTTTTGGAGCTGTGTGGACGTGAAATCTAAGCTGTTTTAAAACTAATAAAAAAATTAAAAAAAGACTAAACAAAAAAAAGTTTTCAAACAAGCAAATTAAGGCCAACTCACTTACAAGCCAAGCGTTGATAATGAGTTCACATAACCGGAAATCATTTCATACAGTTAACGTGAAGTTAATTAATAACGAGCACGATTTAAGGTCCGTGTCGAAAACACTTTAAATATTACATATCATCAGATGATAAATCAAATGACCATACAGAAGACTCACTGTTGAATCCATTACTCGCTTGTTTTGTTCCTGTCTGAGGTGTTATCCGCTGAAGAAACAACACTTTATAATCAATGTGGTCAGTGACGAAAGGGAAATATGACCAGTAGCTCAGTCAAGGGATTCTAGATTCTACATACACTATTTGCGTTCTTTCTTTCACAACAGTAATATGCGAACCGCGCGTCGTGCAAACACAGGCAACGCGCGCGCAATGAGGCGTTTGGTGCCTTTTACGCACGGTGTTACGCGGCAGGGACGCTTTAGAGCCGCGACGACTGTGATGTGTGTGAGGAGGCCTTGCAGAGCAGCTGGCAGGCGAATACCGTTGTCAATGCGCCTCGGACAGACGGGGAAGCTGTACATACGCCTCTGCGGGGGAATTGATACGACCTCATTCTGATGTTAATTAAAGGTTAGCGTTCGGAACACGCCAAGCTTTTATCCACACGACACACAATCTGTAATTCAATCGATTTTATTTAATCATCTAAAGGCATATACATTCACGTATGCTTATTGTACGTGTCTTTGGCAAAAAAAAAAGTGGGTGAACAATTTTCCTCAAATATAAAAGTGAAGTAACCTGAGTGTTAAGTGGGTATACACCCCCCCCCCCCCCCCCCCCCCCCCCCACACACACACCTAAACTGCACATGACAAGCCATTTCGTAATGTCACTGGACGTGAGCGAGATCGCTCATTTTCCTGCAACATGACACCGTAGTAGAAAACAAACCAGCGGGCTGTGTGTCGCGTGGTTCACAGGAAGTTCGCTGATTTAGGACGTAGAGTCTGAGGCAGGGTGTTGATTTAATGGGCAAAAACAGGGACACATTTTTGCTCCCGCCTATAGACCTGCCCCTGTTTCACAAACAGACTGTGTCTAATTCACACGCGGGGGTTTATATTTCCAGCGCCAGGCCGTGTTTATCCAAGAACATGCAGAGCATCAATCCGAGGTCTGTGCTGCTGCTGCGGCCTCATATCATTCCAACACTCCCTCTCCGGGGAGCTTGGAATAACTGCTAAACCTTAAACAGTAAGGTGTGTTTGGGGGGAGGGGGGCTACACAGGAGCCGGACCACTGCAAATAAACCCCGCATCCTTATTTAGAGACTGCACTTTATTTTACTGAGCTCCACTTTGAATGTGTAGATGATTCTTTTGGCTCAGCTTTGAAGTTATTTTATTTGTGCCTACCATGAAAATGTCTTTGATATATTCCTGACATTTAAAGAAGTCACTCGAGGATCTTTTCATATCTGTGCAAGTGTTGCAAATAGTGGTGTAAAAAAGGTGGAGGCGAGACATGGCCCACAAAGGGACTATTTATTAAGGGAAAATGGGGTGGGACAATCCTCTCAGTCAGGCCCAATCTCTTGTTTTATTACTGTGATGGAGAGAGAGAGAAATTGTGAAAAGCCAAAATCTTCCCCAAAGTGAGGTCTTGACCTCGCTCTGATGTATTAAAAGCACTAAGATAAAACAGCCCCTCCAGCCTATCATACACCAACACACCTTTGTGTGTGTGCTGCCTCATGACGCAGGGACATCCCTCTAACCCTCTGGTTTGTTGCTGAACTGACGCTGCCACCATCCTTCTGCTGTTTCAGGTCCTCACTGTTGGATTTCAACCGCGGGACAAACGGAGGAGAGAGAGTGAAGGGGAAGTGAGACCGGGTGAGTTTGACGCACAGTTGTGCTTTAGCAGGTAAACTGGGGTCCAAGGTGCGCACTGAGCCGCCTATGATACCAACAATACGGATGGAAAGAACTTTAATGTGGAACCCTCACAGAGTTTTGCAACGGAGGCTGAGAGTAGAGACAGACTGGCAGTTTATATTATAACTTGAAGGAGGCCAGAGGGACAGATCAGACAGATCAGCGGTCAGCCGACACTCCGTGCGTCACTGTAGCGACGAACAGCAACAGGGAAAGGACAGGTAGAGCTGAGCATTTAGAAACAGACCTTGCATCCTCTGCGCACCTGGGGGGGCTTGTGTGTGTGTAGGAAGATGTCCAGAGAGGAGCAGAGCATGTCGGACGTTGAGCTCAGTCCCGGGATGTCGGACGACAGTCGCTCCCTGTCACCGGGCCACTCCTCCGGTGCGGCCGGCGGAGGGGACTCGCCTCTCAGCGGGCGGCAGCAGCCGCAGCCGGCGGGCCTGGACGACTCGGCGGCGGGCAGCGCGTCCATCAAATCCGAGGACGAGGACGACCGCTTCCCCGCGGGAATCCGCGACGCGGTGAGCCAGGTGCTCAACTGCTACGACTGGACCCTCGTGCCCATGCCCGTGCGCGTGAACAGCGGAAGCAAGAACAAGCCGCACGTGAAGAGGCCCATGAACGCCTTCATGGTGTGGGCGCAGGCGGCGCGGAGGAAACTGGCCGACCAGCACCCGCACCTGCACAACGCGGAGCTCAGCAAGACCCTGGGGAAGCTCTGGAGGTGAGGAGGCAGCGCTGATAGTCTGCATGTTGTCACATCACTGTCATGTTCAGCTGAGGCTCACACGGTGCAGACATCAGGGGTACAGCAGGGCGGTACAATGTTCAGGATAAATCTATAGCTGAGGGCAGGGCTTATTTTTTAGAGGGGGGGTTAGGGGGAAATAGCTCCAGACAAAGGCCAGTGTCATGCTCAAGCCTGAGTGATATCAGTGTAAATGCAATAGGGTAAAGCAATCCTGTTGTATAGTTCCCCAGTAATCAAAATACTTTTCAATAAGCATCCCCTCAGTCAGCTGATGTCTTGCACCTACTAAAAAAAAAATACCCGACAATGTTTTCTTCATTTCCCCTTTGGTTTTGTTATTTTGTAGACTAGACTATCATCTCTATTCCATGGATTTTCCTTCAGGCCAATTTAAATGAGTACACTCACTGATATTAAGAAACAAGAGTTTGGGTACTTTTAGAGAGAAAAACTGTTGCACACACAGGTTATTGTGCACAAGCAGACGCCTCTTTTATTACGTTTTATAAATAGAATCTTTTTAGTTTTGGTGACAATTATGATAATTATCTAACAAGCTTTGGCCTTTTCCCGTGACCATTTGGTTGATGTTTACTTTTTATTTTCTTTAGACATAGATGAGACCTTGTTCATGAGATCATGTAGCAAGACATAACAACATTCCCTCATGTGATTTGTGGTATTATATCTTTTGGTGAAATGTTTTGCTGCATGTAGTTGAATTGTACACTATATAAACGTGATTTTTTTTTAGGAGACGTGGTCTCGACACAGCTCACCAGTTGAGAAGTATTGTCTTGTTTATTGTGAATGTGCATACGCTGTTCAATTACTGGCCATGTAGCTGGAGTAAACGGCTCCTGAAGGAATCCAGGGAATGCTCTCTGCACATATTTTAAGTCCAGGTTTTCAACCTTCAAATTAAAAGGTACGGCAAGATTTTCTGTGTCATTTCAATTTGGAAATTTCAATCTTTTATTGTGTCTGATTGAATGCTAGAGCGCCGGGCCAGTCGTCAACAACGCTGCCTCTTGATCACTTCTTTACACTTCTTTAAGTTTAAAGCTCTGTCAGATCATCCATCCAGTGTCCATCTTCTCACAAAAAAAACTGACTATTTGCTGACAAGAAGGTCAGTCACAAGGTTCATTAACCCTGTGAGGACTGAACGTTAATCAGATGAAGACTTGACCTTGGGCTCAGGCATGATTGGTTAATCGGCTCAGACGAACAGGGAGGCTGAGGAAGGTCAGGAGTTACCCATGTCATTCCTGCCAGCAGTAATAATAAGGAGCTCAGTGTCATGTGATGCAGACAGGATGCATCTTTGGCCCGTATTATTTCATTACTGTCCAGCAGTCAAAAGCCCCTGGCAGATATGACATTAGATACAGCTGTAGTGAAGGAAGCATAATGTATTAATAAGCACTGAAAATTGATCAAATCCATAAATAATTAATCTTAATGTGCATTTTATAAGTATTCATGTAACTCTTAACTTATAGGCTCTACATTTAGTCAAATACCAAAGTTACCATGTGACCAACATTACTTACCTTTTGCATAATCGTGTAGAATATCAGCAAACAAAGTCTTGAGACTTTTCTTCTCTTTGTACCTTAAACAAACCTATCTTCCAACATCCTTTCCTTTTACCCAAGGCTTCTTAACGAGGGCGACAAGCGGCCCTTCATCGCGGAGGCAGAGCGGCTGCGGAAGCAGCACAAGAAGGACTATCCCGACTACAAATACCAGCCACGACGCCGCAAAAGCGGAAAGCCCGGTTCTGGGTCAGGAAGTGAGGCCGATGGCCATTCGGAGGGTGAGGTCGGCCAACACTACAAGGGCCTCCAACTGGATGTGTCCCTCATTCGGCCTGCCGGGTCCCCTCTGGCAGACGGGCACCACCCTCATGCTGCAGGTGGGCTGCAGGCTCCCTGCCAATAACTTTACTGATACCGTTTCTTTCACACGGTTCCCAGATTAGTCTGGATACAACTGAACAATGTGGCACACCGATACATAATTGGTTGAGTCCGCCAAGGAAAACGACTGTAACTACATGTTTTCTTGTATCTCCACAGGTCACAGTCCTCCCACACCTCCCACCACTCCCAAGACCGAGCCTCAGTCTGGGAAGGTGGGGGATGGAAAGCGGGAGGGTGCAGGGAATGGGGGCTCGCGTGGTGCGATGGGAGCAGAGGGAAGTTCAGGTGCTCCGGGATCCGGTAAACCTCACATCGACTTTGGTAATGTGGACATTGGTGAGATGAGCCACGAGGTGATGGCCAACATGGAGCATTTTGATGTCAACGAGTTTGACCAGTACCTTCCTCCAAATGGACACCCGGGGGTTGGGCAGAGTGCTGGGGCGGGAGCGGCTGCTACACCTTCCCCAGCCTCTCCGTACACCTACGGCATCTCCTCCGCTCTGGCAGCGGCCAGTGGACACTCAGCAGCCTGGCTGTCCAAGCAGCAGCAGCAGCAGCAGCTGCAACACCACGGCCCATCTCTGGGCTCTGATCCCTCCAAAGCCCAGATCAAGAGCGAGGCTGGGGGTACTGGGGGTCACTTTGCAGAGGCAGGCTCAGTAGGTTCCCATGTCACCTACACCCCCCTCAGCCTTCCTCACTACAGTTCTGCCTTCCCCTCACTGGCCTCCAGGGCTCAGTTTGCCGATTATGCTGACCACCAGGCCTCAGGGTCCTATTACGCTCACTCCAGCCAGGCCTCGGGGTTGTACTCCGCCTTCTCTTACATGGGGCCCTCCCAGAGGCCCCTGTACACCGCCATCACTGACCCGGCCAGCGTGCCGCAGTCACACAGCCCCACGCATTGGGAACAGCCCATCTACACGACTCTGTCGCGGCCATGACAGACAACGATACCAGAGGGCACCGGTGCCGGTTCAGCCCCCACGTCGGACCCAAGGAGCAGCGGCTACAACAGCGGTGTTGGTGGCAACGGTGGCGAAAGTGGTCTGGGCTGGGGGGTCTGGGCAGGCACTGGGGGAGTCGGCAGGGGAGGCAGGAGGGGAGAAACCCCGTTCTGCCCCTGCCCAGATGCAGAAATGCTGTCGCAGTCCAAGGATGAGCTTGGAGCGTGGGGCTTTTCAGGCGCGGTTGATTATTTGGGGCACTCGGCGTAGAAGTGACAGAATGTTTCACTTTACACCCATCGCAGAGTTTCAGGTTAGAGTCACAGCAGCCAAGCCTCTGGCGCTCCAAACAACATGACAGTATTCACAAGTGGTTAAGGATCATGTCCCTGTCGGTTTTGTGTATCAGAGGAGGCACTTTGTAGTCTACACCCTTCTCCCTCAAGCCACCAGGGGTCAGCAGCAACAGAGAACGGTACACATTAGCAAGACTTTGATCTCTATTGTGAAGGGTGTGACTGAGATGGAGCCAAATTCATTCTACATGAAATAGTTTTTTTTGTACCAGAAGAATGAAGTGCCAAACTGCGGCCCATTCACTTCTCAGGCAAGACTGACCTTTTATCAAACAGATGTTCAATTGTATTGCTTTTAGGAATTAATACAACAAATACTGATATCATTCTGTTGTGTCTGAGGCACATTTGTCCTTAATTAATTAATTCAAATTATTATTATGCTGAGTTCACCTAACATGCCTTTTGTACAAACAACGGTCGTGCGTGGAAGCAAAATGCCATAAAACTATGTCGAGGTTTTGTTCAGTGAAATGTATATTTAGTAAAAAACAACAACAATTGTTATGATTACTGATTGTTATCAGGATAGTTTATACGATGTACTTGAAATTACAAATGTACGTTTACTGATGCAGACAGATTTTAAGATATTTGTAAAACGACCAAAGTTTTGAGACCAAAACTTTTAAGAAAAGAAACTGATTATACAGACGTTTCTCCCAACGTGACATTCAAAACTACCTTACAATACACAGGTCACTAGTTTTCTCTTCGCGGTCACATTTTTGCCAATGTGACTTATTGTAAATGCCTTAAAAACACATTGGTGTCAAAAGCTACTTTTGCCTTTTTTTCCACAATGGCACTGATGAGTGTGATGATTTTCATTAGTACTTGACGCATTCATGAAGAACATTCATGAAAAAAGATAACTCTATTTAAACTTGCATGATTCATTTTCACTGACCGTGGTCGCAATTAGGGATGCACGATATGTATCGGCCGATAAATGATCAGCCGATGATGGTACATTTATATAAATATGTATTATTCCACAAATAAAATTCTATTTGAGATATATATATATATATATATATATAGAGAGAGAGAGAGAGAGAGCTGATATTACAGAGCCAAATTGCTTTCTTTGACTTAACAGGCGCAGCATCTACACAAGTCAGAGCTTTGGAATATTAAATCATTAATCTTTGCAAAGTACATCTTCGCCATTCTTTCACTCAGGTGTGCAAAATAAAAGTTATGAACTTCCTTTTAAAATTCAAAAAAATGGGAAATGATCAGTTATGTTATCGGTATCGGCCTTGAGAAGCAGGTAATTATCGTACCAGCTGTAAAACAATCCATATCGTGTATCCCTCGTCTCAATGCGTCATAGAACACACGGTAGAAGCTTTTTCATTGTTTTAACTATTAACTGTATTAATATTGTTAAATTGTTTTTGCCATTATTATCTTCACTGGAAGTCTGCACCCTGCCTTTTCTTTACCTTTTTGTGTGTGATTTAAAATGTGTATCAATATTTAATATGAAATGTCAGATCTTTTGATTGTAGGTGTATTACTTTAACATTTTTCTCTTTTTTTGCATTTTGAGGACAGTTTCAATGTGGGAGATGCCAAATACTGAGAAACAATTGCCAGAGATTGAGCGATTAAAGCTTCCAGGAGAAATAAGTTTTAACACAGCCTGATATTAAATACAACATGTGCCCGGTCCTTTAAAAATACCTGCTGCTCACTTATGAAACAGAGAAGTATTTTATCTTAAATCATGTTTGTGTCTTTCCCAATTGTTGGACTATTAGTTAAACTAGTTTTGCATGAAGTGTTTTTCTTTGGTCTTTATACATTATACATTTCCACATGTCATTTCTTTCCCTCATGTCCTAAACAGAACTGTATCTTAAGTATCTTATTTTCCATCTGGGAAAGTGAAAAAAAAAAAAAAAAACATTCATTTATTTTTGCTTTGTTTTTATGTATATCACTCAAATATTCTTTATCACTACTGGACGCAGATCCGAACCATATGCATGCAGCACTGCTTGTTTTGATTCATACTCCATCGACGCTTAAAGCCCATTATCATTTAACCATTTACCTCCAGCACAGCAAGCAGAGTTCATTGTACATCATTGTTGCTACGTGTGCATGTGTTATATTGCTACGAATTTTGCTATTTATATTTGTTTTATGCTTGTGTTTGCGCCGTTAGTTGTTCCTCTACCAACACGAGGACGACGTGTTCGACCGGTACTGCCATTTTAGTATTTCATAGTCTCCATCCTTGTATAACTGTTGCCAGCACAGCACAGCAACACGACTTCTAAGTAACGGCAGGAGCGAAAGCCTAAACATGTGATGATGACTAATGACCTTTTACGCTCATTTGAAATAAAAGCTCTATTATTTCTGCTTTGATAAAAGTCTGCCTCTTGGAATTCTTGTCTTTTTACTGTGCAACAAATATCAGAAATAAAGCATAACGCATATCAGTCAACAACAAATCGTCCCTCAGATTCTAAACATGTTCCTGTTTCACAAAAGCTCGTCTTCATGGCGTCTGGTGACTCGACCACTGCTCACATTCTCTGCATCGAGCTAATGGGACGATTGACTTTAGCCGGCTGGGACTCACAGCTACAGCGATCCCCAACCCTCAGCAGAGGTAAGAGTGATGGGTGCTTGTATGTGCATGCAGTAGAGGAGACTGTGGGGATGGTGTGTTGCACTACAACAGCAGCACTCATCACACGTACACTCACGTACTGCGGGTTGTCGGTGTTTACTGCGGCTGAACCTGAGCTAATGCAGCCCCAGATGAGGGTATGATTGGCTCTGCATGCCTACATGCATATTTCATTAGAGTGTGCATGTGTGTTTCTCTGTGTGTCGCGGGTGAAGCCTGACTCTTAATTCCCTCTCTTTAATCAGCTGTGTGATACTTTGGAAAGACAAAGAGGGCCATTGAAGGGGAGCTCGGGGGGGGAGGAGGGAAACGGGGTAATGAGGGAGCCTTACCCATAACTGCCGGGCCTGTAGCTTCACCGGGATACAATGGGACTCTCATACTCTCAGCACACAGACCCTGCAACCCCCCCCTCCTACTCCCCCACCACTCACCCCGTCCACCGAAAAAAAAAAAAACCCTCCATTTTCAGGTTGCAGCTGTAAATGGGATTAAAACATTCCCAAAAGTAAGATAGTTAATCAGAGAGAAGACGTAGGTAGAGTTATTTCATTGTTTTACTGACGGGTGTCAGCCAGGAGCAGCACACCCTGGAACAGACAGTCGACGGGGAGCCAGCGGCTCAACCTGCCGCCGTGCGGTGCAGACGGGAACGGATCAAACTCACTGTCGGTCAGGTGGAAGGGTTGTGTTTGCGTCTCCAAGTTGTGCTGAAACATTGAAGGTCTCTTCAAATTGAACTCAGTTATTGCAGAGCTAATGTCATTCTGTTGAGCAGCAGAGGGTCTCATTCACCAGAGTGGTTAGAGAGTAATCATGAGAAGTACATGGAACTGGGGCTGCACGAAGAAAAACACGAAGAGGCATTTTGCTGAGGGAAGTCGGGAGATCTGAAGAACTCAAGTAAGACACTATCGGAAGCTAAATAATTCATCATCCCTACATCCAATAATCAAATCTACAAATCCAGCACACAAATGCTAGGAAGATACTATTTAGTGCAGTGTAATCACAGGGTTAATGTGGCATCGTCAGAGCACAACAGGTTGGAAAAACACAGACCAGACTCCAGTATGTGTGGGGCCGATCAACAGAACAGAGAAATAAAGACATAAGATTGAGAGAGAGAGAATAATGAGCAAAAGAAAAAGTCAGAAGATATTAGTCGCACCCTAAACTGGGTTGAGGACGACCTGATGGTGGCCTCTCTGTGGTTGGTGCTGCTGAGTATCACATGGGCTGCCCCATCCGACTCATGAAAGGACTTTCAGCGTCACCCCGAGGCAATGTCTCCTCCAATCAAAAGACCCACAGATTAAAGCAGTTTTTTTTAGAAATGAACAGCATGACAGTGGCTACGCACCATTATAGATACCAGTCCAAACCGGATTCTCAGAGATGACGTCTGAATGCTTGTGACATAGACGATACACACGTCTTTACTTTTTACCGCAAGAAAAGATTCTATATTCTACGCTGAACATATAATCCATCTATCTATCTATCGCCGTGCAGCTTCTTCTACTACAATTAATCCTGTTAATCCTCTCATTCTCACAAACTTTCAGCCCCCTCCATCTTTCCTGCATGCACTGACCCTCTTTCTGCACTGGGCAACAACCCATTTTGGCTGAACAATACAGTGACTGTTTGGCTGCTTTGTGCGTATGTGTTTCAATGGGGGGAGAGAGAGGGGGGGGGTAGACACGGAGAGCATCACGACAGTTACACGTCTCCATCAGCTGCAGGAGTAACGTGCCTTCACCTCTTTAACATTATGATCATCATGAACATCGTGGTCTTTAAGGCAGTGGTGAATCCGTCAGGCTTCCAGGCTGGTTATCACCGACAGTGTGGAAGAACACATTGAAAAACACCAGTTTGTTCAACTTGATTGCCACTTTTGAAGCTGTGCTCGATGTGTACCCGAAATCTGCCAAGAAATCCTTTAAAAATTGTGGTTGTTTTTTTAAAGCAGACGCATACTAACATACTAATACTCAACATGAGTTGTGTTGAGTTACTGCTGTCTGTAGCTGAACTATATAACATCTTCAGGTGGAAACAGTGTGGGTTTATTTCATGCGACAGCTGTAATCATAACTTTTGCCACATTGAAGAAAACAGCGAAGTGGAAAAGTGGACGTATGTGAACTCTTAAAAGGACGTTTTAGTCAATCCTACTGAAAGCTGTGCCAACAACACCTAAATATAATTTAGCAGTATCATGACATACTGTAGGTTCAGGGCAACTTAATATCTCTTTTGCAGCTCCTTAAGTTTACCTGAACATCCCACTTGCTCAGGAGGCTTACTGCATAATTATACTGTTAAGTCCCTGTGACATTTTGACATTAACTCATAGTACGAGTTAAAAACTCATTACAAACATCTCTGACGGTTCATCGTGTCGTTACACGTGTTATGAATGTGACATGGTCATTTATACAAAAGAGTTTATTAATAACAATAAAACAGTTCTTGTACACTAATCACCTCTCTCCTTCAGAACAAAACATGGAATAATAACAACACAGGTTCATTTTGTAAAACAATGTAAATGTTCAACTTAAGTTACATTTCCCCCTTGTGGCTCTTCGTTATAATGCAACTGTTAAAGAAGTGGATTTGTATCTCGAGTCGCGTGGCAAACACCACAATGGAACTAAAAATGTCACAAGTCAGATCACAAGATCATAAACCTGCAAGCGTCTCTGTTTTAATCAGCCTTCTAGTGTCAACTCAGCACATTTCGTTTATTCATATTCCACAGACTCACGGAGTCACCTGAAGCGATGGATGTTTGAGGATCAAATCGTGGGCACGAACAGGTGGGTGATGCTGGGGTCGGCCTTAGGGGATCTTCTGGGTTTGTGTGGCTGACTGACCTGATGTGATGGTGGCTGTGAACCAGCACATATTGATTTATCAGTTCAGACCGGGTGAGTGCTTTAATCAGTTATGATGAGCTCGTCACAGCCCCAGTCCTCGTAGCTCCCATCGGGAAGGTACCTGCGGATGATGATTGGGATCTTTCTGCCCCTGTTGGACGGTCAAACAATATTCACGGTGAGACGCTGAGCGGTACAGAGAAGCTCGATATCAAAGAATATTGACCGTCTCTCTAAATAACGACAGAAGGAAACTAAATATGCAGTAATGATATTATCTTACAAAGCATTACTGATAATTCAAACTACACAATTAGCACCTACTTGAGCTCTTTCATAGCGATTTGCAAGGGGTCTGTTTCTCCCTCCAGCTCCACCATGACTGGAGCGCACATCCTGTTGGAAGCAGATAGACATGTAAAGTAAATGCTTAAAAACAGGTAACACGAAAGAGCCTGACTGATAAAGTGGCCTCCAAACAGCCAATCCCTCCCACAATACATTAGGAGCTGGGTTATGGTACTCATCACATTAAAAAGGTATTGACTAGTGCCACTCAGCCACATCATCTAGTAAATCATCTAGCTTCCTGACAATAAGCCCTCCAGCCTTCATGATACGTGGACATAATTCAGTGAACATGGGAAGAAAAGTGTGACGACAGGGGTCGAAGGTCAGAGGACAGATTGGAACCCAGGACATTGTGGTCACATCACCTGAATACAGGCTGCAGGTCACCAGACAAACACACTCACGCTATCTGGAGAGCTCGTGTCCCAAGCACTCTGGCTCGCTCATATTTGGTCATGTAAGGTGTTGTGATCCTCTTCAGGTTGGCCCCCTGCCCCTGTCCTGCAGGCAGGATCTGCACGTTCTCCCGGTCCACCTGCACGTGAGAGCAAATCAAACGGGTATATTACCACAGAAGCAGCGGTGGAGACAATAAAAGGTAAAAGGCTTGATAGGTTACACACAAACTAAATGCTAGTCAGAACAGCCAATAATCATAGAATTAAACGGATGACTTACATCTTCGGCGTTTTCCAGGTCATCTAATCCCTCATCTTCTTCGCCATCTTCAAAATCTCCGTCGTCGAAACTACAGAAATGACATCATAACAATTAGACCACAAATCTAGAATAATAATGAGCAGTTCTGCTAGCTAACTAACATGTCAGTTAGCTAGACCGTTAACGTTAGCCCACGTTGTTTTGTGTTATAACAACTACGCAGCTCAATATATCACGTATTTAACGTTGTGTGTCGCCACTTACTTGTCTTCGTTGTCGGACATGGTTTATGTTGAATCTTGTAAATGTTCTCTGTGAATTACTGCTAATATCAACGTTCAGAAAGACTTTTTGTTGTCAACATTGATCCACATGAACGGCGAGAATGTTTAACTTCCGGTATCTCGGTCCGTTGGAGAATATTCCGGGTGCGCCAGAGGAACGTTTGTTTTCGTTCCGCTCGTACTGCCAATAAAAACGCTGCTAAGAAAAAGCTTGAGCTTGAATTCTTTGGTCTAATAATGTAATTACAATAAAACGATTATGGTGCGGGTCAGATTGAATTAGTCTGTTTCGTAGTGGGGAGATATATCATCCTTTGCAAACTTGTGCAAAATAGGGACACACCTGCCTACTGCTGTTAAATGTGCTGATTTCTAAACTATTAGGAATAAGTATGGCTTTTCTTCATAACATATGTTTATGTAAGAACACAACCCTCCGTTTTTTCCCCCACGTGTAGCTGATGCATTTAGTTTATCTAGACTATTAGACTTGCTCTTATAGCATTTTTATAAACAAACCAAGACTCACTGTCACTTGTCAACTTTCACTGCAGAAAAATCCTCAACTTTCACCCTGAAATAACTGCTTTTCCAGAGATGTTGCCGATTTTGTGCATTGAACAAAATTCTATACAACATAGGGTCAGGAGACACAAATCATGAAGAAAAAAATCACAAACAAAGGACGTTGACATCTAGGAGTTATTACGTTTTTTGTTCCAGTTCTTTGAGGATTTCCAGGCTCTGCTCTCCATTTAAAATACATAATATAAATATTAAAGCAAAAACAATCAAACATTCAAAACAAGTTGGTTTTAACTAGCTGGTTTGAGTGAGTATAAATGCATTTTTTCAGCATAGGGGATAACTACCAAGTCAAAAAAGTTATTTGAACATTAAATATACAATTATTCATAAAAAAAGAGACACCTTTCCCAAACCCATATGTATTTCATACGTCATCAAATACAAGTATGTAATGAAAATAAAAATATTGTAAAACAGGAGTTACACAGGGCAAGTAAAGACACATGGAAGATAAAATGTACATTTGAGAGAATATTTTGTTTAGGCAATGCTACGGAGCTGCTCTTCAACATAAAATGAATAAACTATTTAATATTGTGATCGGATTCCAGTTTCCCACAACACTTTCATCATCTTGTTTATCTCAAAGTACGAGTTTGTTTTCTGTGAGAGTTTCTGCAGTCAGGTTAGTACTTCAGCTCTTCTTGTCCATGGAGTCTTTGTTGCTCTCAGCTTTATGGTTCAGCAGCTTAAACAATTTCGTGGGCTTGAACTTCCCTTTTGACTTTTTGAGCTCTTTCAATCCTTCTTTCTGGATCTCTGTGGAGAGATATCACAGTTAGGGTCAGCAGAACACGAGTCAGCATTTTCAAAAAAAATTTGTAGGCGTTTTACTTTTTGATATCAAGTTTTTTTCACCTTTGTTCTTCATCATGGCTTCCAAAAGCATATCTTCTTCTCTTTCCCTAATCATAAAAATGAAAAGTTGCATTTTCAATTCTCAACATGAATATCTGTGACTGCCTGATGTATAGTTTTTTTCTTTCTGCACACCTCTGCCTGTCCTGATCCAAGCTGCTGACGATCTGGTTCCTCCGATCGATGATGGCGACCAGCTCATCCATCAGTTGCTGCTCTCGACCTCGATCCTCCTGACTCCAGTCGCTCACTGAATGTTGACAAAGCGCAGCACGTCACGTCTTTGCACTGCATTGACACTCACCGCATTCAGGGAAGTGAACCCAGTGAGGTTTGGGATTTATGTCTTGTTCCCCTTTACACAAAGGCAGTTTCAGGTCAGGTGAAACGCACAGACCAGGATCATTTAAACCTCTGGAACAATTTGCCTTTAGAAATATGCTTATTTATAGTGTATGTGTGATTTTCACCAGGGTAACAACTACAAATGTTGGCACTATTGATTATAAGGTGATAATGATTATCGATCCCTGAATCCCTGAGTTTCCTCCCAGCTATGCTGTTGAGATAAATAATTGTTATTTTTTAAAGTAATGCACACAGCAACACACTGACCTGGTTTGTTAAGGATACATCTGAGCTTGTACTCCACATCTGCCTGTCTCTCCTCCAACTGCTGCTGCTTTGTCCTGGGAAAAGGCAAAACACACAACAAAGACAAAACGTCTGAAAAATTCAAGAAACCTCCCGTCACAACACTCGCCTAACATTTTGGCTTGCGGAGCGGACTGCAGGACAAATAATGGCACATACTGTATGACTCATAGGCAGAGCAAAAATCCTCGTCCTGGTCTAGTCTACTTACAGATGAACCAGCTCAGTGTCTCTGCTCATCAGAACGTGTCTCTCATGGATAAGAGAGAACCACCCCGTTAACATTTGTTCCTCTTCTTCATCTAAAGCAAAAAGAACGGGTCATTGGCGCAAACATATATTACACAGTAATGTAACCTTTACATAGTATTTATACACTTCATTCACAAAAACAGTGACTTGGTGGCAGCCAGTGAATCATTTTGGTTCGAACCAGTAAGAACAGTTTGCCGAACCGTTCTTGCAGTCTCTCAGATTCTCCTCCAGTTCGACTCCTCTTTGTTCCAGAGCGTCCAGATGTTTCTCCAGTTCTCTCATCTCCACCTGCAGGTCCTCTGTGGACACATCCTGGTCTGTCTGCACCTGTCCAGCAGCATACAAGTCTCAGTAACATCTCACACTCCAAAAATTATGCAGAACTTCTGCAAAACCAAGTGTGAATAATCGCCACAAGGATTTACATACACTCCCTAATGACTGAACCTGGTGATGAGGGCTAAAATAGTCTGTGTGTTTGCATCCAATCCTTCTATTGAGGTTGAATACCAGGGCGCGGAGGCAAACCTTTTGGCAGCAATGTGTATTTAGAATATTACTTATATGAATAAGTATAAACATTCATTGTGTTTTTCACATTATTAGTTGTCTTTGGAGTTCTAAATCCAGCCATTGTACCTTCCTCTTGATGAGTGGGAAGCCGTGTCCGGGGGCGGGGGTCCGCGTAGAGGGGAGGGCCTGAAAGGTCTTTGATTTGGGCATCCCAGGTTTTCGATCAAAGGGATTCTCTCTGCAGGCCAGCTAAAAAAAACAAAAAAAACATTGTTGTGTTGAAGTGACTGCAGAAGAAAACGTTCGTATTAGATTTCATTATTAACGGTTATCTCTTTCCGTACCTTACTTTGAGATGACACGACCTGGTCAGACTCATTAGCCTCCGTCAGGTCAAAATGCAAAAGGGAGCTTTGAGAGCGGGCAGATGTGATAGCTGGCACAGACAGACTCCTGGGTAAAATGTGAAGCTGTGCTTCTTCTGCAGAGTCACCTTTTGTGTTTCCAGTTCCATCCAAATCAGATAACAGTTGACTTGTTTCTCCAGCTGGTTCACGTGAAGCTCCCACATCATCAGGTGTAGACTTAGTAGCAGAATCTTCAGCATCACTTGAACAAACCACAGCATCCGTGTCCCCCGATGTGTTTTTCCGATTGCCACCACTCTCTGAACGGATAGCTGCCGCTGAGGGCTCGGTTTGGTCGGCAGGCTCAGGCTTAGTGCCGTCTGTCTGAGAGTCCTCATCCACCTCCTCTCCAAATGGATTGGGAGGAGGCACTTGGGGCCTGTTCCAGGGCCTCCGCGGGTTGGAGACAGATTTGGATCGAGGAGCGGGTAGCGGAGGTGGAGCGGGAGGCAGTTGTGTCCATGGTCCGGGGTGGATGATGGTCATCCACGGATGGTTGGTTTGCACTTTAGGGCTCGCTCTGGTTGGGCTGGTGCTACAGGGGGAAAGACAAGACCTTCAAGAGGTTACTCCACATGTGAGGAAGAACTTCTGAGGAAATCAGTCATTATTATCATTATTATGATCAATCAAATCACACGTTTAAGATTTTGCCAACATCCATTTGTTTGAGTTTTAAATGTAAGATCAAGATGTTTATAGAATATTTTTTTTGTATTATTGTCAAATGTGAATAAATTCCTTACTGGAAGTTAGAGAGGTAGCTTGAGTAAAAGAAAAGAGATGCTTGAAAATCGAACATAATCAAGAGAAATACAGACTATAATAAAAGTACACTCACATGTGAGATGAGTTGGATGAACATTTCTGGTTCATGGATGAATTGCCTGCATGGAGAAACAGAGAGAAAAACAAAAATGTGAGAAGAAAAAGAGAAGAGCCCATCAACATACAAACATGCAGAGATTAGTTAAAACAAAAACTGATCAGCTACAGTAAAAAGATGATTTTTCACCTGCAGCAGGGGAGCTGTTCACGGGCTGGGCAACTTTGGTCCTGGGTGCAGGAACAGGGACCGCAGAAGGGTCCAACATCCGCCTGGGTGCTGGAACCGGCCGACTACTTCCTTCCGTCACTCGTGCACACGGTGAAGAGAGCTCAGAGGGCCCTTGAGTCTTGAGTCCAGCTTTTTCAGCTCCTGTGACGGTCCTGTCTTCAACACAGGGTGGAGGAAGACGAGGAGGCGCCGGTTTCTTCGCAGTGCACTTCAGTCCAACGGTTGAGTCTCTGTCTTTCAGCTCTCTGCTCCTCTCCTGCGTCTCCGGTGTCTTACAAACCAGTCTGTCCTGTGACTCTGTTGTCTCAGTGTAATGAGGGATGCTGGAGATAGCCGATCCACCCAGAGAGAAATAACCTGCCTGAAACTTACATTTGGTCCGATCGTCAGTAGATCCAATTTGCTGAGCGAGGTCGACGCTCGTATTTTTACCGTCCGCAATGTGGTGAGTGCAGATCAACGAGCCGGCATCCCTTCCCTGTGTGTAAGACTCCGGTAAAAGAGTGCTGCGGCACACTTTGCACCTGGAAGACAAACTCTTAATGTATATCAACAGGAAAAAAAAGGTAATCCTATAATTTACCTGCACTGATGTCTAAATAACTCACGTGTATTCAAATTATTATTATATTATAAGAAGATTCTTTGACAATTAAAAAAAACAAACAGAAAAACCACCCAGTTCTCTTCTTACGCTGTAAGGCCATGTACAGATATAGTGAGTAGGGATGTCCAATATGACCACAGTGGTCACTTGAAAGACATTTGCTACACATTCCTATGTGTGAACTGCAGCCCGACTCCAACCGGATCTACACACAGTCTGGATGAATCTGGCTCCAGACAGTAACAAGTAAAAAAAACTAAAACAAAAACCCAAACAAAACAGCTGTGAACTGTGCTGTTACCTGAAACAGCTGCGATGGTAGACCTTTCCGTCGGTCAAATGTCTCTGTATGAGGTGGACAGGCTTAAAACACACACTGCACACTGTCCGTGGCCTCGTGTTGGATAAACGATCTTCTCTACTGGTTTCCAGATCAGACTGGCTCTGAAAGGAGAAGAGAAACCTGCAACTGATACCGACAACCTAGCGGCTGAGATGACAAAAAGGTGTGTTCACAAGTGCAAACATATGTGCGTTAAATTTACCTTCAGGCGTTTCAGGCCATCGGGAGTTTTACTCTTTGCGAGGTTGTTTAATAGAGTGGCGTGTGATGACCTAGAACTGGCTAGACCTGCTGCAAAGTCAAGAGAAGATATGCAAATGACACGATAACGTGCTTGTGAGAAATAAACATCAGCTTGCTGGTTTTCTGCAAGTAGCTCTGAATTAAAGCAAGAGCTATAAAACAAAACAGAGACATTGTACTCAGCATACCATAAGACTTCCTGTTGAAGAAGTAGTAGTACTGGTAAAGGTAGGTGATGACGCCCAAACGATCCGGCACGTTGGTGGAAACCATGTCCTTAGGGTCCAGCAAGGCGGGGATGCCCAGCTTCCTCTCTGCAATCTCAAATGCCTGCAGGAAGCCGGGAAAGATGAACAGGAAATGAAGGTGGAAGACTGGAAAGAGGGAGTCGCACCAATACAAATGACCCAGAAGTCTTTTGTGCGAGTAATGGTTGCTAAATGCCAAGCACAGAGTTGAGAGATACATGCTTGCATTGTGATCCGAGTGCAACCGTGGATGTAAATGACTCACCGTCTTGTTATTTTGATAAACATTATCTTTGCAGAGGGAGCTGAAATCTCTGGAGCAAGGTGAGGAAAATAAAGAGATTGATTAAGTGATGACAAAAATAAGACAAACAAACAAAACAGTTGCCTATCGGTGAATGAGGGTTAACCACAACAGACACAGAGAAGCACTGGCACAAGCTAAATGCAGTTCAAGATCACAGACTAAATTAGATGATTCAAGTTCATCCGTTGAATGTAAAAAAAGGTAGAAACAAACCAACTAATCCCATTAAAGTGGACAAGAAGAGAGATTAAGCAGATTAGACAGTGCAGGTCCTGCTCTGCTCCGGATTAGACAGCACATTAGTCAATCTGGTGCAGCCCGAGACAAGAAGACAAAAAAATCTCTGCACAGGACACCCCCCCCCAAAAAAACAAAACAGACAAGGACAAATGTGTTTACAATGTTAGATGTGTCCTCAACATGCAGCACACCTGCAGATCAGACCAATGCTTAAACGGAATAGATGTTTGCGCTCCATGAAACTACTGGTCTACTTACATCAAGTCAGGTCGGTGGTTGTGGATGATGGCACAGAATGCGAGTCCGTCTCTGAACGACGTTGACATGTTCTTGATTTCTACATTGGGGTATCTGGCGCACGTGACGCGGCACCACTCTCGCACGGCCCTCGGCGATGCCATTTCTTGCGTGAGATGTGACAAGTGGACCGGCTGAACATCGCACTTTATAAGTTAGAGGGGGATCAAAGAAAGGCAGGTTGGGCATTGAGGAGGAAACGAACAGGAAACGAGCATCTACCCCATGCAACTTCTTCTTGCAGGAAACCTGCGGCCGAACTGATGCACCGGGTTGGTGAAGGGAGGAAGGAAGTTACATGACGCTGTCAAATACAAACCGAGGTGTCCGCGCGTTAAAGCTAACGAAGCGGCTTCACCACAGCTCCCCTCACTCACAACAACGCTGCGTCACTTTTCACCAATCACAACAAAGGAGCTTCTGCATGTGGCGAACTGTCGTCAAAAGCAGACGTCTACGGTGACCCGATGACACCCGGTTGATTTAAATAAAAGCAGGATACTTTTTAAATCAAATCCCGTTACTTGCTGTTGTCCCTTCTTGTTGTGCTCCACATTCAGTGAAGTGCACAATAGCTGTCGCTGGAGGGAGACACAGAGCTGCTGCCTCTATAATTAGGAAGAGGATGTTTCTGGTTACAAGTTGATTTCTCTTAATTTTCTATTCTCTGCGTGGCGGACAACTATAATACATCTAAATAAAAAGAAGTCAATTAACAATTTTAACTGCTGTTAACAAATTAATAACTAATCAAAACGTAGATGCATTAGCTTCATTAAAACATGCCATTTGTTTTTTTCAATCCTTCTGTTCAGATCTTGCTAATAATGATCAATGAATAGATCTCTTGATGTAAACAAATCCGCTTTAGGCTACAATGTTATTTTGTGAGGTTTAGACAACACGTCAGTACATTTTTAAACAAGTATTTCTGGTCAAACCTAAATCTAAAAGAACCCAAATGGCGTGCTTTAATTTTGAAAGAATTTTACTCCGGTATGGCTCCGTCTGTGCGCTTGACTCAGCTCTCTGATCATAGAAATGAATTAGCTAGAATGGTTATTATTATTATGGCCCTATTTACACTTATAAATAAATGAACAAATAGTCAAATTTGGGGCTAAAATGCAATATGTGGTCATTGGCGTTGACTTGGCATATTATACACAAAATAATAATACACAATGATGCACAGCCATGTTTTCAACAGACACTGCACTGCTGTTTCTAATGTTCAAACGTCTCTTCTATGCACTCCTGTGCTGTGTCTCTTCTACCTCTACGTGCATGTGTGTCCCTCGCGAGACCGACGCATCACATAAATCTCGCCGTGATGGCTGCGCCGCCCGACACGGAGAGTTTGGAGTCTCTTATCAGTGAGTGTTTTAAACTTATTGTACCGAGCAGGTATCGTCCGGAGAGCCGCACACATACGAATTATTATCCGCGAGTTGTTGTAGATGAGATGACAGCTCGGCACAGCCGCGCGTGTCCCAGCAGAGCGGACTCGGACCCTGTCGCCACGTCCAGGATGCTAACCTAGCTCCGGAGCGGCGGTGCCTGCTAGCTGTCAACACACGATACAGACAGGCGGAGCTTTAGCTCTGCGGCTCGATAGCTCAACTAGTTAGTGGGCGACGAGATCACAGGGGGGGGGGGTCCATTTTTAGTCACATAGGTTAGATTATGATTACGGCAAAGCGATGGCCTCGTAAGAAAGTTCTAGACGAGACGATGACACGGTGCGACTACCGACAGCAAGCTAGCTAACGCGATACTCAGCTAGGACATTACATTACAGTCGTTTAACGTTAGCAGACGCTTTTATCTAAAGCGACTTACAATAAGTGTACTCAACATAGGTATTCAAGATAACTACTAGTCACCAGAAGTCATAAGTGCATCTAAGAGCATAAACCAGAGCAAACGTACAGTGCAGAAACAAACGAATACAATAAGTGCAGCAAACTTGTGCACCGTCCCTGTGTTTATCTGCGCGGTGGCATGCTGGGGTTTTGAGACTTAATGCATTTTAAATCATGGTGTCACTAGGACTTCCTTAGGTGCTAAGATAACGTTTTTTAAGTGAAAAGCTAAAGCGTTTTGACTCAACATCTGTATATATATAAGGTGAAGGTATGTTTGGTATGAATATTGAAGCTCCCATATTAACAACAAGCACTCAGTTGCCAGTTTAGCCACTGCTAGTTAAAATAATACAAACATGACAGTCATATACAAGCTGTGCAATAAACCCTCCACCCTCATGTAGGCTATACAGTTTTTGTTGGGGTATTGTATTTAGAGGCGTTTCAAATCTACAATAACATTGGAAAATGAATCTACAATAACATTTTGATACAAAAAACTTTATACAAAATAATTGTTGGTCGGTGTGCCTACTAAAGTAGCAGCTGACTGTAGAAACTATAACTGAACAGGTAGAGATGTTCACTGTTAATTTCACAATAATGTTAAGTCAATTCAGAAAGAAATCAATTTAGTTATCGCAACCTTTAACACTAGATAACTGAATGACAGTATTGATATAACTCAATAATGCTGAAGCAACATCGATCACCTCTGTTGTCTAACGTCACATTTGCTAATATTTCAGACAAAGCCACAAACCCACTGAACAGAGACACAGACTGGGGCAGCATCCACGCCTTCTGTGACCAGCTCAACAATGACTTGGAGGGGTAAGAGGAGGTTTTTAATTTGTCTGGTTGATGTTGATTCAAGTTTATAAATGCTGGAAACCATAGCTGTGGTAGTGGACGGATGTTCTACCAAAGAAGGATTCCCTGTTGAATTAGAAGTCAATGAAATCCATCATCTTAAAAGTGAACTGTCAATGCAAATGAACACATTTAATTCAGTACCTGCATGTGTACTTTAGGTGCCCTGGACATTCACTTTTGTTTGTGACTTGTGTTCCAGGCCTCAGCTTGCCACCAGGCTCCTGGCCCACAAGATCCAGTCTCCACAGGAGTGGGAGGCCATGCAGGCCCTGCTGGTGAGTTCAGATCTGAACCAGGATCAGATTAGTCAGAATCAGCTGTGAGCTAATCACATGTGATTTTATTTGTTTACATTTTGGCGTGTACATTTTCTGATTCTAAGATGTTTCATTGCTATAAGATAAGAACCCTGAGCAGATCTCACCCCAAAACCCCCCATGTGCATGTTAGGTTTTCATTTTTTTGCATTCCTAATTCTTGCTTAGGTTCTGGAGACGTGTATGAAAAGCTGCGGGAAAAGGTTTCACAGCGAAGTTGGCAAGTTCCGTTTTCTCAACGAACTCATCAAAGTAGTTTCTCCGAAGGTAAGGGTTTCCCCCAAGTGTTTCTCTGAGTGCGTCTATGTTTTTCCGCTTTATTCTTACACGTCTGTTGTGTGTAATTAACTCATTGTTGTCCTCAATGCTCCACTCAGTACCTGGGCTCACGGTCACCGGAGCCGGTAAAACAGAAGGTTCTGGAGCTGATCTTTAGCTGGACGTTGGGGTTACCTGATGAGGCCAAGATCTCAGACGCCTATCAGATGCTGAAGAAACAAGGTAAGACGTCACCAGATTAATGTAAAGTTCATTTTTAAGGTTAATCTTAAACAAATGACTGACAGGGTAATAATGGCAAAAAAAAAATTACATTGATATATAATAATTGGAAGCATTTAACGTCGTTGTTTTTGATATTCTGTGTTTGTGAATCAGGTATTATTAAACAAGACCCAGAGCTGCCACCTGACAAACTGCTGAACCTTCCTCCACCCAGACCCAAGAATGCCATCTTTGAGGATGAGGAGAAGTCAAAGGTGAGGACTTGTCTGTTAATAATCACAGTTATTTGAAAAGATGCTTTCCAACATGACCTGACATGTGACCTGAGCCACTTTCTTACAACACTGCGCATGCTGTCATTACCTACGAAGCCTGTTCACTCATTTTTCACCACGGGATCTCTGGCTGTCTGCTTTGTCAGACGCTGTCTCGCCTGTTGAATAGCTCGCAGCCCGAGGACCTCAAAGCTGCCAACAAACTCATCAAGGAAATGGTCCAAGAGGTAAACCCGTCTCCTACTCCCTTTTTATACATCACATTCTTCTGTTCTACATTAACTGCACCTCCTGCAGATAAAGTCATGTGTGTGTTTTTATAAGAAAATGAGTAAAATATCAGAGTGCTGCACTCAGGGCGGGAACATTAACGGAGTGAGGATAATGGGGTCCGTTGCTTTGGAGGGTTTTGTGTGTCGGTGGCAGAATGACTCAGCAGTCCTGATTTCAGGGTAACATGAACTCTTTGTCCTCCCGAGACTTTTTATTTAATGGCCTCTCACTGACCTCGCTGTGTTTTTATTTGATGTTTCTGCAGCTTGCTTCATGTATGATCATTTTCATACACTTGTTTCTGGTGACACCATGCTATGTGTGCCGTTTGTGAACTTCTCTCTTTTTTTTTTTTTTCTGTTGCAGGACCAGAAGCGAGCAGAGAAGGTGTCGAAGAGGGTGAACGCCATCCAGGAGGTGAACGAGAGCGTCGCTCTGCTGACTCAGCTTCTGCAGGACTATGACGGCACCGCCGACAATCAGAGCAACGCTGAACTGCTACAGGTGAAGTGAAAGATGCTTTCAATCAGAGGGAGATTTAGACTGTCGAGAAGACTGTTTTTAAAGTATTTAAAGCCCCTTTCCATTATTGTAATTTATTAACGTACAAAACTATTAATATGCTCTTCTTAAAGCCACCAGACTCAATTCAGAAAACCGTTATTTTACCGCCTTGGTCGAGTTTGAAAGAGACTGAATAAGTAACATAGAAAGAAGTAACCACTGTGACATTTTCATTGTTTACTTTGGAGGGAAAAGGCTATAATATCTATATTGTTTTGCGTGATCAGGACCTGTACCAGCGCTGTGAGAAAATGAGACCGACACTGTTCAGACTGGCAAGTGATACGGAGGACAACGACGAGGCTCTGGGTGAGCGTTCTTCTCATTCATCGGTCATTAAACATCAAGAGAAAAAAAACAGAACGATCACTCCTTGTTTATTTGCTGCAGCACGCGAAATGCACACAGTTCACTTGTTCAACTGAACCCAGTCTTTGGTATCCAGGACTGACATTTTATTTTCTGCCATTTGCAATTGATTGTAAAATATTGAAAAAACACCATTTGTGACTAAAATACAGATTATCAACTAGCCTTGATGACTACAGTTGGCTGATTGGAGAAAGTTTGCGTTTGTAATACTTTTGAGCGTTGTCCCTTAACTTAAACTGTATTGCGGCGTCGAAGCTAAATTGGTAGCCGCCCACAGACGGCACAATACACACACATGATCAACCCGCTGTCCGGTTATTTCGTTTGTTGAAGTTACTCACTGTTTGATGACCCGTGATGGTTCAGGTGGTCCCGAGGTCGTTTGACTGATGTACTCAACGTTGATGGGTTGAGATTAGCTGCTTTGGCTGACTGTAGCGTCATAAACAAAATCAAAAACCCCAAAACAAACCGGCCTTTACAAAAGGTTCAAATCAGTGGCGAAAGAAACAAATTTGTCCGACCAAGCTAACCAAAACATGTAGCGGTTGAAGACCTTCTTCACCTCATTTTCAGCACGCCTGCCTTCAATAATAGCTTCCAGAGACGTGAGGTCAGGTGACGCTGTGCACTGGTTTAGCACCAAAACCACCACTGGGTGCTGCTATACTATTTATATTGAGGTAAATAAAAACAATACGAAGTTATAAATGCTCGCTAGAAATGGCTCTAACGAGATGTTTAAATGAGTCCACCTCCTGCCCAGCAGAAGAGACGTCACTTATGACTGATATCACAACACTGTGAAACCAATGCAGAGCATTTTCTCCCGTCTTTCCACAGCTGAGATCCTGCAGGCGAACGACAGCCTGACTCAGGTCATCAACCAGTACAAACAGCAGGTGAAGGGGGAGATAGTGAACGGCAACAACACATTAAACACACAGAGGACAACAGGTGGGTGAAGCCTTGAGCACAGGAATACATGGAAGGGTAATCAATCGATTGGTTATAGAATTATCAGCTTGAAATAAACTGTCTCGAATCCGTTCCTCACAGGAGGAGGGACGGCACTGCTAGATCTGTCAGGATTGGACACGTCGCCTCCGTCCTTCCCAGAGTTCCCCACTCCGACAGACAACCTCAACGCCCCTTTGCAAGAGATGGGGATGAGTCTGCTGGACGACGAGCTCATGTCACTCGGTAACGGCACGTCAGACACCACACACACACACCGATATGTCTCTCGGAGTTGAAACACAGTCCTAAATGGCGCCACTCTTTGTGCATCCCACAGGTTTAAGTGAAGGAACACACACCTCCAACCCTCCCTCGCAGCCCGAGGACTCCACCGCCTGGGACTCCTTCCAGGTTTATTATTATTCATCCGTCAAACACGCACAACTTTAACTAAAAATCATCTTAACAGGCATCAGCGCTTTCAATACAGCTCCGGTATCATCAAGACATCTAAACCACTGTTTCTCTCATGCTTTCTACTTCCAGTCCTCTGACAGCATAGACGCAGACATCCCGGCAGCACCCAGTCTCCTCCTGAGTCCAGACCCCCCCTCCTACTCTCAGCCCCTCTCGTCTGGCTCCACACCCGGGAACTCCGCTCTGGACCAGCTGGACCAGCTGGGCAAGACGCTGATGCAGCAGTCCCTGCCTCCAGAGGGCCTGCAGGTCAAATGGTATTTAACTGACACCACTCGAACATTACTTCTGACTCAAAATGCTCCTCAGACGTTTGATTGAATTGTTCCTTTATCTGCTTTCAGGGACAAGCAGCAGTGCAAACCAACTCTGAGGGATCTCCAGAGCAAGTCTGGGTGCAACATCACCCCAAACCCCATACCAACCTTCGCCGCTGAACCGCCCGCACCTCTCGCCAACTCTCAGCCCCGCCTTGCAACCACGTTGCTGGATATGTCCCCGACTCACAGCGAGACGCCGCCTGCAGACGTCCCCCTGACTGATGTTTTTGTACCGCTAGAATCCATTAAGCCCAGTAAGTGAACCTTAATGGCCGAATGTGTCTCCCGACCTGGAAGAACAGATGATATACTCTCCTCCTCCTCCTCCTCTCTCCAGGTAGTCTGTTACCTGTGACTGTGTTTGACGGACACAGTCTGCGGGTTCTCTTTCACTTTGCTCAGGACTCGCCTCCCTCTCGGCCTGACGTGCTGGTGGTGATCATCTCCATGTTGTCATCCGCTCCCGTCCCCGTCGGCAACATCGGCTTCCAGACCACGGCTCCGAAGGTCAGCAGCAAGAAAGTTCAAGGCCTTCGCCTCCCATCAGACTATACACACACACATACATGGTTAATCTTGTGAAAACTGAACCACTGCAACCAATTTACTGTCCGAGTAAGAATGTTTGTTTTCATTCATCAACTGTAGTCTATGGCAGTGAAGCTTCAGCCCCCATCAGGAACGGAGCTCCCAGCTTTCAACCCCATCCTTCCCCCTGCTGCCGTCACACAGATCCTGCTGCTGGCAAACCCAAACAAGGTAAGCCGACACGTTGGGGCTCCCCCTTAAAAGAAAGCATTAAGCTAAAAATACCCCTTAAATACTCCTCCTTAGTCGATTTTAATTGGTCGTTTTCGTCTTAAGATTTATTTTCAAAAACGACACTTAAATGAACATAGACTGTTCTGTCTGAGTAGTTCTTCTGACAATACAATAAGTACAGAGGCTGTAAGCTCTCCGAGTGTTAAAACTATGATTCAATCCACCGCTCTCATCCTGTGTGTGTGTGTGTGTGTGTGTGTGTGTCTCAGGAGAAAGTGCAGCTGCAGTACAGATTAACCTTCACCATGGGAGAGCAGGAGCACAGCGAGAGCGGCAGTCTAGAACAGTTTCCTCCTCCAGAGACGTGGGGGAACCTATAGCACTGAAACACGACCACAACCCGACAGACTCTCTGCTTTCAGACTCCGCCTCCTCCCGAAACCACCTCTCCAACTCAAACACTCTGCATTCGCCCGTTTTCCTTTTGTGAACACGTTGTACTTTTCTTTGATCGGTATCGATTTCATTTCCTTGGATTACGCTCATGCTCCGTTAGTGTGTATGTCTCGTCATATTGTTTTTAAACAGACACTTGGGTGTGCTTGATGTTTTTCACTTCACAAAGTCGGTCTGAATCACTCATCGGTTGCCTCTGCATGCTTTTCCAACACGGCAGACGATGCCTGCTAAATCCAGCACACCGAGAGAGAGAGAGGACGTTAGCGCATCACATAGACGCAGCGCATCGTAGTTTTCAGAACAAACCTATACTTAATCAATCGTGATGTGTATTTTGTAATTCCTTTTGCAGCGACCGAGTTGACTTTTTGATTTGCACGGGGGATTTGATTGTACTGCTATGTCTGTTTCTCATCTTGTGCAAAGAACAATCTACTGTAACAGTCTGTATCATCTGCCATATGTGCCTTTTTGTTTTGGCAGTTCTAACATTATTTAACTTTTCGTGTGTTTGGATGGATTTGTTTTTCCTCATCTGTTACACACCAGTCTCGTTAGGTCTGTCTGAGATGATGTTCGGCTACATGATATCCTTAAATTCTTAATATATATTCAGAGCATTTTCAGTCGGCTAAGTTGCATCTTTGACTTTTCTTTATTTAGCTTGTGATTTAAGTTTAAAATCTGCATTTATTGGGTAAAACTGGAGCGTCGCGCAAAGCCAGAGGAAGCCCGGTGCTCCGAGCGCCGCGGTAGTCTCAAACAAGTTCAACTGGTTTCTACAGCGTGCGATGCATGTCGGCCACGCTCAACACTCCCCCCCCACCCCCCCCACAGGCTCCCAATCACATTCCGCTGCACTAATCTCCAATACGACTGCTTTGTAAATACCAATGATGGCAGTCCTGTTATGTACATTTGACTTGTGCAAGAGCATAATTCTGGTGAAATATTCCAAATGGGTAATAAAGGATTTTTCTTGGTGACCTGAAGGCCTGTTCATTGTGTTGGTGACCGAGTTTTTCCTCTCACCACATGGAAACTCATACAATACCCATCGCTACTGTCCTCCGTGATTTAGTGTCAATGATTTAAAGACCACACCGTGATACATTGAAGAGCTTTATTAAACTGTAGAAATGATAGCATTTGCTAGGAAACTCTCAAACATCATTGCAGCAAAGCCCCACATTGGTGATTAAAATTAATATAAATAATAAAACAAATCAAAAGGAGAAAGAAATCCCTTTATGGAAAAATCAGTTAACGCTCATATTGTGCTCGAGCAACACCAAAATCTCCATGTTCATCATTACATCTACTCGCACTGATCTCGTGGCTCACAAACTCTTAAACACAAAAATAAAGATATTGAGCCTAAAACGGAAACGAGTCTTTATACAAAAAAAGAACTTCAACACCTACCGTACACGCTAAAGGGGAAATCAGATTACTCCACAAATCCTATCGGCTCACAATACAAATACAGAAAGTTTATACAAAGACTTTTTTTTTTTTTCCAAGACCATCATCACAAACTTAGTCAATTGACACAAACAAGCTTCTGTCAAACTAAATAATTAAATCAGTCTAAATAATATAACGTCTTGATGTTGAAGGATTCTAAAAGCACAGCGAACTGATGTGTTGCAACCTAAACAAGCTCATAACTGTGACGTTGATGTTGATGTTGCAGTGGTCGAGCCTCCAAAATCAAACGTTTTTTGTCACCGATTGTGACCGGGTGTTGTGCGTGTGTGTGTGTGTGACCGACTCACAGATTACATTACTTTCTGCCTGATGGAGGGGGCGGCAGTGGAGGAGCAAACTGGTCCCCCATCAGGCCCATCATGGGCTGGGGAGGATTGAACTGCTTGGCCATTAGAGGCTGGGGGCCCGACGAAGAAGGCGGGGCCTGCTCCGCTCCACCGCCCCCCGACCCAGAGCCGCTCCTGGAGCTGCTGTACTGAGTGCTGCTACTGCTGTTGTTGTTATCCTTGTACTGGTCATATGAGTTGGAGCTGGAGCCATTGCTGCGCCCTCCGTCCCTGCTGCTGCGATCTCTGTAAGAGGAGGAAGATGAGGAGGAGGAGCGTTCCCCATCCCGGCTGCTTCCTCTGCGGCCATCTCGGCTGCTGCCGCGGCTGTCCTTGGCGCTGCCGCCGCCCCCACCCACAGAGCGCATTCGCCGGTCACACTGGTCCTGGTACATCAGGTTGGGATTGTTAGAAGTGGAGCCACTGCGAAAACGAGGACGGCCACCTGGAGATAATAAAAAAAAAAAGACATTAGGACAGACAAATACTGAAATTCCCCAAAAAGTCAAAACTAATTCCTCTTTGGCAGTGAGATCTCAGGAGCTAAATTATTTCGCCACCATATAAAGTATATAGTGATGTAATCCAGCAGGAAGTGTCCCTCACCTCCTCCCCGTCCAGTATCCACCAGCTGCAGCAGTTTGGGATTGATGGCCTGTCGGGCCTCCTCCAGCACCCGGATCAGCTCGCGGGCCTGGCGGAGGTTCCCCGGGGTGAAGAAGGTGTAGGCGGTGCCTTTGTTGGTGCTGCGGGCCGTGCGGCCAATGCGATGGATGTAGTCCTCCGACGAGCTGGGGTAGTCGTAGTTGATGACGAATTTGACATCCTCCACATCTTGACATTTGAGTCAGTGGTCGGTGTGATGGGATCAGTTACGGGGACGGAAAAGACAAAGAGCACGAAGTCAGAACAAAACCAACACTGGTTGAGAAATTTACTCCATTGGTGAATTTTAAGTTTTGTGCTTTTGAAAAAAGGGAACATTCAGACAGACAATACCTGCAAGACCCATCAATACCCATCGTCCTCTGAAAGCTTCCACCCACTTACCTGTTAAATCATCGACTACTTGTACGATACACAATTAGAAAATGAATTTACTTACCATGCTAATCACACCACAGGGCTCACTTATCTAGCGTAGCAATAAACTAGTGCAAATAAGCTGTGTGTGGCCAAAGGTACATATCAGCTGAATTAAGGGATGAAAAAGTTTGTGGTTTGCTGAAGAATATTAAGTGAAATTGTAAAAAGAGGCAAGTGACCCTACAGGGGATCCTTGTGTAAAAGACAGATCCAGTAGTCTAAAGGGATCAAATGATCAAATGAAAAGAGTTGGAGGTCTGTTTCTCATTACAGTTGACAAAGGGCTCCGAAAACACTGCTGTTATTAGAGACAAGTCTTGATTTGGAAACATAACGACGAAGGCTGGCGGAGGACAAAAATGGGGAAGGAGGGGGGGGTGGAAGTACAGTACTTACCCTGCATCAGGGATTTAGGGATAAAGTGACCCCTCTGTCCCCCCTACCCATCCCCAGTCCTGGGAGGTCTGCAGGGGTAGGAGGAGAGTGCACGGGACAAAAGCAGTCCCTTCTCTCCCAGTGACAAATAACTTGTGATCGCGATGTAGAGCGGGGGAAGTGGTAGATTCTCTAAAAGGCTTTGACGGTCTTTGATTGGTGTGGCTCGTTTCAAAATGCCACCAATGGCAGTGATATCAACGAGCCGAGCTTTTCAAGTTTAGTAACGAGAAACAGACACTAAGGAGAAGCCATGTGGATGTTTTGTGAGAGTGGGGTCTGCCAGGGAATTTGAGTCCTGACAGTTCGTACTCGTCCTTACGGAGGGTTTTAGCGAGTCATCTAAAGCTGGTGAGTTATTAACAGACTGGACTGCTGGTCCGGTGTGACGTTTACAAAGATAAATGTCCGGAGTCTTAAAGATAAAGAGGGGTTGAAAGCCGGACAAACAGTCGATTTGGGAATGAGGGGCAAAGGGACAAAAAGGGGACAGGGGTCAGTAATGGTTTTAAAAGGAAACAACACAAGACCAGGACAGGAAGTTGGGTGGTAAAAAAAGAGGTAGAGGAAAGAGAGGAATGAGAGAAAGAAGGAAACGTTTAAGGAATTAGCAAAAGAGGGAGAGAAGTGTCAACCGAGCGAGAGAAAACGACAGCAGGAGAGAGAGAGAGAGAGCGATAACGTGTGAAAGAAAGAAGGGCCAGAGAGGCAGAGGAGTGAACTCAATTATAGAGAGGTGGCTCCTCCAGGCCAGGACTCCTGCCAGCCAGGACCAGACATGACGTCCGCAGAGGGAGAGGCCGGCCGGCACAGCCAGTGGTGGGGGGTGTCAGGGGCTGGCATCAGGGGGCAGTTCAGAGGGGAGCCTCCAGCATAGCCGTCCATGCCCGGGCTTGGGCTGCTTTCCACCCTCACTTCCTGGCAGTTGTGTCTTTCTCTGTCTTCTTGTAACGCACCACTGTATCTCGGCTTCACAGAACCTAAGTACGACCTATCAGACTGGATTATGTGCGGGACCAATTTAGGGGAAAAACTTCACTCTCCAAAGTTCGTTATTGGGAATGCTAATGTATCTCCTCAAGGACCGACAAGAAAATACACGGATATTGAAAACTTTGTTTAAAAAAATTAATAAAAGTCTCTAAGTCCGAGTCTTTGAGTTAATTCAATCAGCAGTGTGGTGCGTCACTGTGATGATGGCATGGCTGAGGGGAGCCCACCCTCCTCCGTACCCCCCTCTTCGCCCTCTCACCTGACAGCCGCCCCCCCCCCGCCCCCCGACCCTCGGATCAAATTTGGAAGCCCAGCAGCGCCCCACGCTCGCACCCCCCCCCCCCCCTGTCGCCCAGGCAGCCAGTGTCCTGGAAGGGGGGAGAGTTTTGTTCGTGGGCTCTGTTCTAGGTTTTCAGCGGAGATGGCTGTGTCTGGGACTGTTTAATCAGGCCGTCTCTCTCCCCGAGTCAGCTTTCGATTTGTCATGCCTAGGTCCGGCTGCAGGCTCCCAAGGGCCTGTGTGCTTCTAGTTGACCGGAGGAGAGACTTGGAAACAAAAAAACAAAGAAAAAAAAAAAAAAATGAATAGAAAACAAATGAACATAGAATTAGGTTAAAAAGGTTGATAGCCATCCTGTAAAGTGGCTGTTTCACTAGCACTCACCCCTTACGTCTTCACACTATTCTACATCATTCCCATGTTATTCAATAGAGCAGAGCGGCTTGAACCCTGCTTCAAATATGACGCACTTCTTAGATACACATTTTATCTGAGAAGTGTGTAATCTGTATGTTTGTAATTGACTTTTGATCATAAATCTATTGTGAGTAAACATGCAGTGAAGAGCCTGATCATTATATAATGACCATTGGTATTATTGTACCACTAATTCAACGGTCTAATATATTGCATGTCAGGGTGTTTGCACTTGAGCACACAGGACGTACCCAAACCACGCGAGGCCACGTCGGTAGCAATGAGGATGGGAGCTTTGCCGCTACGGAACTCTGCAACACAGAATAGATGATCAGGAGCTGATCGTCTTCGTGAAAGAACAAAAAAAAGAGAAGAAAAGGAGACAATGCTGATATAAAGTCACTGTTGTTCAAATGTGTCTGTTGTACCCGATAACACCCAGTCTCTCTCTGGCTGGCTCTTGTCGCCATGAATACACATCGCTGGCCACCTGGAAGAGAGACAAGCGAGCTGTAACGTAAAATCATTGAACCGGTTAATACCTCAATGATTTTACATTTCTTCATCCCCAGAGGGAAACGCAGGCCCACCTGTTCCCACTAACCTCTGGGTCAGATACCGGATGTGATTGACATGGTAATGCATGAGATCCTGCACCATAAAAATGGCAAAGACCGAACCGCATAGAACGCTGTTCGACTGCTGTTATACATCGTCATTACTCACCCATCACGTCTCATCCTGCGTGTGAGATCGTCACATCGCTTCTTGGTCTCCGCGAAGATGATGGTCTTGTTCTCTTTCTCAGCCATGATCTCCTCCATCAGCTGGATCAACCTGAGGAAAGAAAGCCAGAAAAAATACAATTAATAAGTTATACATGTACATAAGCATCACTTAACACAAAAATAGAGGCCAAGCTCATAAAAATAAGGATTAAAAAGGGAAAGAGATGCAGTAAACAGGAAAAGAGTAAGACGCAAGATGAATGAAGGAAGACTACAAAGGATGAGGGCCCTAAAACAATACGAACCAAACAAAGTGTAACAAACCAAAGCAGGAAAAGACATGTCTGCTATGTGGCCGGCCTCTTACTTGTGTTCCTTCTCACTCTCGATACAGACATCAACTATCTGAAGGATGTTGTGATTAGCGCTGAGTTCCAGCGCTCCGACATTGATTTGGACGTAGTCTTTCAGGAAGTCCTCTGCCAGCTGGCGGACCTCTTTGGGCCACGTAGCACTCCACATCAGGGTCTGTCTGTCGGGCTGGGGGCGGCGCAAACCACAGAAACGAGTAACGACAGGTACTAAAATGACTTGCAAAAACATAAGACGGAAGCTATCAAAGCCAGCACTTCTCTGCTGTAAAATGTACCCTGATCTGGTCCATAATCTTGCGAATCTGTGGTTCAAAACCCATATCCAGCATGCGGTCCGCTTCATCCAGCACCAAGTACGTGCAGCGCCGCAGGTTGGTCTTTCCAGCCTCAAGGAAGTCAATCAGACGACCTGGTGTGGCAATGCAGATCTCAACACCTGAAGGAGACAAACTTAGTACATCACAGACTAATCAAATGTGGATTTCAATGGGACACAATTGTTTCAGCTGACTCAGACAGTAAAAAAAAAACGAGTTAGTAATGTGACACAAATTGGTGTTAATCCAAAGAGTTAATACGCCCTACCTCTCTCCAGGTCTCTGATTTGAGGTCCCTTGGGAGCCCCCCCATACACACAAGTGCTTTTGATGCGGGAGGACTTTCCGTAGTCGCATGCCACCTGCTGGACCTGCTGCGCCAGTTCTCTTGTGGGGGCCAGGACCAAGCACTGCAGAGCACACATGTAATGCCATAACAATACACTGTTTAGTGCATTAGACACTTATCATTCTTGTAAACTCCGATATCTCGAAGTGGACAACTAAGTGATTAGTGTATTCCTTTTCTCTGCACGTACAATGGGTCCATCTCCACGCTCCAAGTAGGGCTGATGACTGATGTGCACAATGGCAGGCAGGAGGTACTGAAGAAAGAAAAAAAAAAGGAGGGAGGGGAAAGGTCAGTGGATGTTGCTGCTGCATGTTACGCATCCATCTTTGGAGGAAGACATGCGTCTCACCGATAAGGTCTTCCCAGAGCCGGTCTGAGCAATGCCCACCATGTCTCTCCCGCTGAGGGCCAGAGGGAAACCTTGAGTCTGAATGGCTGTGGGCTCCTTGAAATTCTGCTGCATCAGGACATCCAATACGTGTTCTAGATGGAGAGGCAGAACAGAAATATTCTGGTTATTGCTGAGACAACTGATTTAGTTTAGTATTTTTTTTGTAGTGGCCGTGTAGTTCCACAATTGTAACATGCATGTGCTTACGGGGAAACTGTGCCTGCTGGAAGCTGGTGACAGGTTTTGGGCAGCCTGAACCCCGAACAGTGATTTCTTTCTTCCTGCAATACTCCTCAACATCATACTGAAAAGCACGAGAGTGAAGAAAACCAACAGTAAACACCGGTGTACAGCATTTTTAATAACTCTGGAGTCACTCTTGTCATGCATCAGAAGATCAGACTGTGATGTTTCAGGGATACCTGGCTCATTCGCTGCACTTCCGAATGTTCAACGTAAAAGTTCTTCTCAAATTTAGGAAGCTCGTCCAGGTCCCATCTCTTCTTTCGTAAACGGTCCCCGGGATTCCCAAACTTTTTACCCGGTGGTGGGCCGCCTCTGCTGGACCCGAAACGAGGGCTGCTGCAACATGACGACACACACACACACTGTAGGTAGCTTTCCTGGACAAGACAATTAGCCCTGCACACTGTTAACCCCAACAAACGCAATGAAAGCCTGTTTATAATGTCCACTAACGGTATGCGCTAGCTCTAACTGTACTAGACTGAGTCAGCTGCTTACCCTCTGTCACGGTCTCGAGCTCTGTCTCCGTGCGAACCTCTCATTGTTCGGACACGCACTCTTGTATGAGGGGTGAAGCGGTTATTTAGTGGGGCCTTTAGTTCAGTGGACACTTTTCTCGAAGAAGTTCCCTGGCGTTCGCTTTTCTATAACTGTTACCGTTACAGGCCTCGACAACCACCGTAGTTCTATCCGACACGGCTTTTATTTCAGCCAAACGATGGCGTATAACGTTACCGTGGAGCGCTGTATGAATGAAGACATTGAACCTTTCTTAAAGACTTGTTGAATAGTCAAATATCACACCAAGCAATGACTTTTCTGTGACAAACCTAAGTTATATTGACACAATACTGAGAGCTGTACTGCTAAGTTGTTGTTGTTGTTGTTAGCATAGCGCACGCGCAGCGGGCGAGCGGAAGCTACTGTGATTGGCTGACTGCTTGGGAAGCCCCGCCCCCACATATGATTGAGCGTCAGTCCTTTTTATTTTGGTCCGCTTCATATCTGCCCTTTAAATCAACTGTGGTTTCATCTGAAAGTAAAATCAGACACCAAAAGGGTTTCTTGATGACACCCACTATTTTGTGATTCATAAAAGTAAAATCATTGTAACAAAATATTTGTATGTTATATTGTGATGATGGCGTCTACAAGCCGACGTGATCAAAAACCTGGCAGAAATATATTTTTTGCATTTTGTATTTTATTTCTTTTTCAACAACAGAAACAATTATAGCATCAAAACAATAGATATTGCCAATATACAAATTAAAAAGTGTACAACAGAACTAAAACAAGAGAATATATGAAAATTAAACTATTAAACCCAAGCACTATACCAAGCAATGCCATTACATCATCATCATGAATGTTTCACAGTGCTTCCACAGAGTTTAACTCTATTTACAACATCCCCTGCTTTCTGGTATAATATTTCCTGGTTATATATTCTCACCTTTGTGATTAATATCCAGCTTATCACACAGTATCAACTGTTATTTGATAGTGTTTTGAATGAAGATGCGTGCGTTGGATACGCTGTTAGCTCGGGGCAGAGTAAAAGGCAGTGAACTGGACATAGTTCAGCAGTCACAGCAGGAAACTTTTCAACACTTTCTTTATTCCGCTAACTGAACATGATTTTCCAATTTAGAAGATGATTGCGCTCTTTTGAGGATGCACATCAATTTGGCAGTTCATTTCTCACTTGGACTACATTTATCACAAACAAGGACTTCACTGTTTGTTTACTTCCAGTCAACAGAATTGAGTCAATCCGTAGTTTGTATTATGCACTTAACATAAGAGGAAAACAATGATCACACATTTAGCGCCAGCATCGGGCCTAAAGTCACCCGTCAAAAGGATCTAGTCAGCGTTTATATTGCTGTGTTCTGCCATCAAACGTACACGATCACAAGCAGCTGCTATACTGGCCCCTGCTAAAACGCATAGTCAACATCAGTTGATGAACAATTAACTCTACCAATGGGAAACAGAGGATGACGGGCAGACCTGAAGGTTCTGACTCACTTGAGGATTTATTTTCCCACCATGCATCACTGTTATAGTGTGCTTCTGAACCAGTCTATGTGCAGCTTGCATACATTATTTTAATGCCCATGTATTCCTTTTCCAGGTGAGTCTAATTTAAAGTCTTATCTGCACTGAGACTCTTTGAACGGCCTTATCTGTCCGTGTTGACCGTCGTCCTGACTAACTCACTACTGCTATAGCAGTGATTCCCTTATAAACAACACCAGCAGAGGCAGGCCTGATCTGTGCTGGATTTAATTATGGGATTACAATCAGCAGCACATCACAGCTGGGAAGCGCTGCTTCTTCAGTAATCTGTAATCTGTGTGGGCGTCAGTGGCCCTGCCCACACTAACATCCCTCCTACAGCTGCTCCCTCTCGGTGCTCCACAAACGGCAACATTGCACACAGAGCCAACAGCTGGAGTCATGCGATTACACTTTTGAGTCACTGGTTCATATGAACCCATAACAAAATGAAAACAAACAGAATATACGTTTTCTGGAATAACAATCTTCCAACAAACTACTCTTTAAATGAGTTACACCTTCAAGGTCATACAACATTTAAATAAGAAACGTGATTAAATTCTTATATATTAAAATCAAGCCAATTCAAAGGCTCGACTATAAATCAATTCTAAATCTTAAGAGTGTGTCTCATTGACTGGAGCACATTGTACTCCTATTTGGCAATGATTCGGTAAGAGGCAGAACTGGCAGAGGGGTTAATATGAAAACTGAGGCCATGTGTTTCAGATGTAGATAACACTTATTTGCTCTGGCATACACCTTATATCCGTCATATCTTTATGTATTTCTGCTGTGGTGTTTGAAGTGCATCATAAGGACACTGTATGCAGGCACGGTTATTTGTACCATGTTCTGTCAGTAATGGCTCCTATGACATCAACACAAATGACAACTGACCATTTAATAACCAGTTAACGCATCTAATGTCTGTCTGAACATCTGGACTTCTCTCTGACTTCTCCAACCTCTTATTACCTCTCTTTCCTCGTAGAAACCCTCCATCCCTTCCCACAGTCTGGTACCTGTGTTTTTATAAATCTGAGATGAATCTGATCTTTTCATTGTTGTCTAAACAAAACTGAATCTGATCTTCCATGTTAAGGTACCAACAAAAAGATCTGATTCTTCTCACACTGGTGATAAGAATCCAACATGGGCTACGGGAGCAGAGTGAGTGTGTGTTTGAGTCTCAGAACTCGTCGTCAGAGCTGAGCAGCAGGGTCTTTTCGTTGTCCCCTTGGGTGCTGAGGTTGCTGTGGCTGCGGGAGAAGGGTGGCCCCCCACTTCGCTCCAGTGTGGACTGCTGGGTGTACTGCTGATAAGCCGGGGAGAAGTTGTGGATGGCATCCTGGACCATGTCCCCTGGGTTCATGGTCTCCTTCAGGCTGCTGGAGATGCTCTTCATTGGGGCACAGCGGCCTGGAGGAGAGGGGGGGGGGGGGGGGGGGGGGATATCAATAAAGAGACACAGAAGTGGACAAGGAGGGAGATATGAAAGTGACGGACGATGAGTGAGAAAATTGCGAGGCTGTGTTTCCTTCTAACTGTCAAGGGAATTCTTCTTTATTTTTTTATTTTACCCAACAATATAATTGTGTTCCCTGAATGCCAGAGACAGGCATGCTATATGATAAAGCAACTGTAGGTAGTATGATAATACTGGAGGTCAAGATGAATGCACATTTTATGACATAACAGGCAATATACCACGAGGCAGGTGATGATTTAACACCAGGTTACACTATTGTTTCACTGCTGGGAGAGAGAGAGACTCAGAGGGGACCACTGAGCCTTGGGTAGGAACACAGACAAGCAAAATGCTCAAGGACTGATGTCACCGGCTGCAAAATGAACATAAAGAAATAGAACAAGACAGCCACGGTTTGAAATGAGTAAACTGAACTCATGCTGAACTGAAAACAATGTTACAGTAATGGACATTCAACCACATTCAAACACCAACGGGCAAAGAAAAAGCACTTCTGGGGACAAACTGTGGTAGATGCAGACGAAACACAGCGAACATCAGACCTACCGTACTGTCCATAGATAGGAAAGGAGCCTTTCAGCGCAGCACAGTGAAGAAGAGAGAGAGAGAGAAAGAAAAAAAGGAGACAAAGAGAGACAAAGAACACAAGAAAGTCAGGATGAAAGTGAAGGGAAAGCAGAAGAGAAGAGAAAGACTCAACATATATATAGAGAGAGGAATCAAAGTAAAATAAGTTGGGACACAAAGTCACATCAGACTGCAGAAATCAAGTCCATATCGAGGACCATTCATTCAGAGCAGACCGATTATAATGCTATACTATAACTCTCTTCTCTCATCAGCTACATATTTAGCTTTAACGCTCTGATCTCACACCAGCCTCTTAATGCCTCCCTTACCGTACGAGTCCAGTCTTTTATCCATGTAGACCTTGTAAGTGAAGGCATGGCGCAGAGCAACGGCAGCGAAGAACATCTCAATGCAGACGATGAAGTTTTGGTAACCAGCGGCAACCGTTCCCTCGCCCACAGAGAAGTCCGCCGAGGTGATCTGAGGGATGGCGCCGCACTTCTCCAGGATGGCCAGCAGCATGCCTGAATCAGACCGAAGAGAGACAGCGGTGAGAGAACAGGAAAATAAAGAAGGGCTGCAGTATGCAATTATGCATTTTCTTTTTGTCAACCTCTCGGACATTCCCACGATGTTGATAGAAACACACCTACGGGCTGCTCCGTGTTGAGAAGGCGGAGCTCTTACCTTGCCAGAAGGAGAGAAAGATGACTGATTTGACCATGACGAACTTGAGCATGGGGTTGTAGGGGACGAGCAGTTCACGCGTGGCGAAGTAGAAGAGGAAGAGAGCGTAGAGCGACAGGCTGACGGAGACGTTGTAGATGATGGTCACGTACAGGTAGCCACTAGCCACGCTGGAGGAAGAAAGAATGTGCGTTAGCTGCGACACACAAGACGTAAAGCGGACTCACAATCAACGTGAACCTACACAAGGCAGGTTTCTCATTTGGGCAAAGAGTTAAAACCCTTTAGTGTCTTAGCTCTGGAGAGGCTGCAGCTCTTCATTGTGTAGGATGATGATATTTACATAAAGCTTTACTGTAGAGCAGCACTCCTGATGTTTTCTGTTTTTACAGGCCCTCGTTAGGGATTTACTCATTAATAATATAACTTCTCTGGATTGCTGCTCAGCCATTGTGGTCTGACAAGACCTTTCGCTGAAGTTGGTCGGTGTCTACAGCAGTGTGACACGACAAGTCGGAACAAAATAGATCCCTGCTCAGGGAGAAGCCTCTGCTGTGAATGTGGAAACTTACTTAAAGTCTCCATCTTTGTATTTCCCGAAGGCCTGAAGAATGACGGTGATCACTGCCATGAGGGGTTTCACCACGCAGAACTGGAGAGTGGCCTGAAGAAGCAAGAGTGAGAGGAAAAGAAAATAGAGTCAGGAGAAATAGCAGGTCAGTAAAAGCCCACGCGCTCATAGTCTTCATCAAAATGTCAAAACTGAGTGTGAAGCTTCTCGATGAGACATTAAGGAAATCTGTAAACTAATACATAGTGCTAGCACCCTTTGAGTAATATTAAACAGTGTGCAGTCAAAGAGCCAAGAGAGTGATCGGTACCTGTTTGCAAAACCTGAGGAAACCAATGGAGTATGTCTTTCCCCACAGACAGCAGGTCCCATACACACAGCTCGACCTAAAGGGGAGGAAAGGTTAACATTATCGCAGAAGTAGACAAGCGACTTTAACATGAAATGACTATCAATAAAGAGACTAATTAGAAGGAAGGAGAGTGGAATCAAAACAGGGAAGAGGAGAGCACTTACTCAATAGGCTTCCCTCTGATCTCAGCCATGATGGCGCTCTCTCCTCCCAGATACTCGTAACACAGACTCAGGAAGTTGTAGATGACAAAGGCTGAAGAGTGTCACACGTTGAAAAAGAATTAAGGCGATCATTAGTGTCTGTGACATCACTCCCAGATTCACAGCCACAAACACAGCCCGTTTGTTAGGACAGTAGAGGACGAACCGATCTTGGCTCAAGAGCTGAAGATAATTTGGGCCTCAGACTGGTTAAACAGTAACGGAGCAGAGACCCCGAACCTAAATGCATCTATAACCAAGGTTTTACAAAAATATCATGTCAAAGTTGCTGACGTGGGTCTGGAAACACTGGACATTTCTAACAGCCTCCAAAAAGCAGTCATAGCAGCGGTCGGTTAGTCACACAGTGTCGTCAACGCTCCGTCATGATTACAGTTACGTTTTGCCAATTTTGTTCCAGAACTGCTGAGCGTGCCACTTCCAGGCAGAAAGGTGAGTCACCCCCCAATCGGCCGGCTTTAGAGACGAGTGTGTAATGTTGTGAGTGAGGTGTAAGCCGAAGCGTAATTGTGAGGTATAGTTCCCTAATGCCGGGAGCAGAGATGAAGCCGCGTGAGAACGGGACGCCTGTGCAGACGCTGTTGAATAGAACTCTATGACATCCACTCATGTACGGTGTTGCATAACTAATAAAGATACAAATCACATTGGATCGTGTGATGTTTTGTGTTGGTCTTCCATCAATGCAGACAGCTACACTGGTTGCTTGTGAAGCATCTATTTTGGTGTCATTGCATTTATGAATCGGCACCACTGACAACAAAGTAGTCCCTAAAAAGGACACAGCTTACAGTGTACAGACACGTCGCATCCGGTGTACTGGTCAATAATTCACGGGCTATTCTGCAAACACTTATACTCTATTGGACACTTTATTAAGAAGTCATATATAATTTAAATAAACCTGACTTGACTGCGTACTGATCCCAGTAATTGGAGTCCCTGAGCGAGCGGAGTGTTTTCTCGTCTGCTGCCCCAGGTGTTCTCAGGCTAATTTAAGGGTAACCCACAGACACCGGCTCCCCACTGACTCTGCTCTCGCTGCTGTTTAAAGTGGCTCAGTTTTCAAGGTGAGCCTGTGATTGTAGCACACACACAACCCTGCCAGGAGCCAGTCAGCACAGTGCTGGCTTTGTTCATGTTGCAGAACTAAAAGTGTACTTTCACTGCTTTTAGCTTGAAAGGCGCTGGCGGATGACTTTGATGCACATTGAGAGCATAAATATCCACGAGTGTTACTCAATGAGAGCAACAACATATACATACTGTGTATTGTCAATACTGTGCCTCTATAAAGGTAGCTGTCTGCGACTTACATATCCAACAGCATAAACAGTAACCTCCACTTTCATACATTATTCATTCTGTAATATCTACTAGATTGTGATCCACTCCCAAAGAGAAATATGAGGAGGTATAGTACTTAGCACATCTTTCACAGAAGTACTGTAACAGGCACATAATGGCCCCAGAAGTGCAGCTTTTCAACCATAAAGGTGCAAAGTATTTGTACAAAGGTGTGGCCATTAGGCCTGAACTCAAAGCACATTTTAAGGTGTTTATGAACTCATACTAGTCACCTGGTAGCTGAGTGAGCTCGTGATGCAGAGACAGACAGACAGCATGAGTGTGTACGAGTATAACAGTGTGTATATGTTACTTTTTACCCGCAGTAGATCCTGGCACAAGTTGTGTCTATGCTATTAACAGCAGCAGTACTAAACATGTCTGTTTATGATGAAAAAATGTATTGTTTAAAATATAAGATGATAGGAAAATAACAACCAACAGTTCAAGCAAATGAGAGGCTTGAAGCAGCTTTCTGCCTTCCTGCCGATCAACTGCTAGTTTCAGCGCTAAAAGCACGCTCGGGCAATTATCCTGATGAAGCCGATGTGATGATGGGACACTGAAAGCAAATTGCCTCAAACATAACCACAGTATGATGCATAATTGCTTGTTTTATTCTTAATTGTTCTAAAAATTCTTAATGGGCACCATGAGGGATGAAAAAAAGAAAGAAAGAACAAGCTTGCGATTTATCTGCTCATCGAGTGAGTTGCCATTTCAAAGTCTTCTCAAGGATTTGCTCGTTTTCCTGCAGTTGCTAGGAAACAGGTTTCCCCCTCGCCTGCAACCCCGAGAGGCCACGGAGACACGAGGACAAAGATGGCAACCTTTGTAAATGAAGACACTGCAAAGGCCATCTGCCGCTGGGGCATCGCAACACGTTCATTCTCACACCCTTCTTTCTGCTGGGAGTCAAAGGACACACTGGAACACAACACACACACACTCGCTCCCACCGCCGTGGTGGATGTTCTGCTCTTTGCCAAATATGGCAGCACAATATTCAGCCTGGGGCACAACTCGCTAGTGTGGCGGCGTATTGCACGGCGTTCCTCCATCCACTCACCTTCGTAGCAGTCTCGGACTGTGTCAAAGTACACATAATACTCCTCATTGGTGAAGAACAGGAGGCTGAGCCAGGAGTCGAAGGCATAGATGGGGACTATGAAGAGGATCCTAACTATGTGCCTCTGCTCGTTTGGAGAGCTGTAGTAACGCAGGTGCATGTAGATCTAAAAGAGAAAGAAGAAAGAAAAAAAAAGGTCTGAAATCTAAGAACATACAATGATGAAAGACACCATTATCTAACCGGGACTTTGCTTATCCCAAAAATTGGGATAAGCAATACAAAAACAGCAGGTATTCACTTTTAACTTGTCTACAACAGCAGAGCGTGGCGAGGCACAGGTGGCGGTACAAGCTGCTTTATAAGACATCCCTCTAAAAGAGGACAGGAGATTTACAGTGGAGGGTTTAACATGGTGCCTTGGTAACAAACACTTTCTTGGCAAAGGTTGACTCAAATATGCGTGGAGGGGTTGCCCTTTTTGTAAAATACCTGAGCGTCATACACGTGTTTGGTAAATGTACCCGTGTTGCACCTGTGCTTGACGTCTTGAACGTGCTCTGTGGAAAGTCGGGGGAGGTCTTTTCTGTGGGTCTGTATATTTTGGGACTCATGTACTCATGTGTCCTGCTACATTTCCTGTATGCTCAGTCCAAACTGTCCACACGGCTCACTGGGTGAAACCATGTGAGGGGAAGTGGGTCTGTGTGTTTTTTTTTTGCTTGGTGGGAGGTTGTGGGCGCATGTGGAATGTGTGAGTGTCGATGGGTGAAACTAGGAGTGAAGGAACATTTTCTGTTTTTTCCCTTGTGCTGGTGGCTTTTAAGTAAGATGTTTAATTGAAGGACATAACAAATCCTGACGTGGTGGATAAACGGGTTTAAATCAGAAACGAACTGCTACCTCATGAAACCTGCATGCCGGGCTCTAGTTTGTCTGAGCAGGTCAGAGTACAGCCAGTTTACATTTGCTTTAGTCGGACACTGGAGTGCTGTGAGGGTGGAAGGTGTGTGTTTGCGTGCGTGCACCGACACATGGGCTGTTCCGGGTAACTGACACTGAGCTTTTATCACTCCTATTGAGAGCAGCAGACGGCAGGAAAGAGCAGAGCGGGCGCCTCTGTCTGCTTCATCCGGCTCCTCTCCACTTACACAATGTCGCACTGATCACCTTTCCTGGTCTGTAAACAGACACACACCTTTGGTAGCATAACAACAGTGGGCGACAATACGCCAAGCGAGACAGTGCACTCCGCTCACACAGGGCTTGTTGCTAGGTGAGTGACCCTCACCCTCACACACACACACACACACACACACACACACACACACACACACACACACACAGTCACTTTCATGTCGAAATCGAGCTAGCAGCACTTGTTGCCAGAGTGACAGAGGGCTCTTCTTTAAGCCTGTATGTGAAGAACAATAGAGGACGAATCATTAACCTGTGCCTCGTGGTAGAGTCCAGCTCACGTACATAAAAGGTATGTTTAGTAATAAACGTCTGTGTTACATGGGGGCTGATAAACTGACACAAACAAGGCACACAGGACTTGTGCACTATACTGCACCACTATCACTAAACAAACACCTCCAACTCCAGAGATTTTCAACACTCTGCTCACCGTCAAAACACAGGAAACTAAAGTATGCCCCTTTACAACTTGATTCTCTTGTAGCTTTTCCTCACGCCATCCACCCGTAGTCGACATTTTCTAAACCTATTGTAGATTCTTCTAGAAGCTTCAGACAAACAGCGCACCCTGCTATGGCTACCCGAGGTATCTGGCACATGTTAGTTGTGTTTCAGGGGGAATAATCAAACCTCGGTCAATCAAACCGCAAACATCTTAATGCTGAAGATGCGCTAACTTCCCTGAAAACTGTTTTTTTGAATTTGAAAAGGTTTTATAGGTTCCATTCACTTAAACACTAAATGTGTCTGAAGCATAAATATGCTCGGTGTTAAACCAATGTGCAACAAGTAGTGTGGACCAGCTACATGGAAAATGTGAAGCTCTGTCCCCACAGGATGGGAAACTTTTTTTAACAGCATGCATGTATTTAGTGTGTGAGCGTGCATATGGCCTGAGATTAACAGATACTCGTGGAAAAATACTCCTGGGTGTGAATGTGTCTACTGTTTTTTTTTTTGCTTACAAGGAGCCATTTGTACTCAACAAACCTACCTCCCTTACATGAAGGGTAAAGAAAAAGAGGCAGAAAGGTGGGTGGACCTGTGTTCCCACTGATAATAGTGCAGCGTAGATACAATTTAATAAAATAAAAAGCCGCATTCATTTCAATAAGACCGCAGCGTTGGCCAATGGGGTGTCTTCTGCATCCTTACCTGGTGGCATGTGATCAGAAGAGCTGTCCACACGAAAAACCCAGAGATAGTCTGGGCAGTGGCGGTCATGAGGAAAATTGGCTCTTGTGGTGTGACCACCGGTGCTTCTGGCACCCAGGAGGTGTTGGATCGCTGCGGGGCCGCCGTGGCTGGGGGCCCCGGGGCGAAGCCGACAGGAGAGTCATTCCCCAACCTCTCTGCCAGGGTGAGGTCTCGCTGCCAAAGTGGACCCATCTGTATGAGGAAAGGATGTATATGAGACTTAAATCACAATAAGGTAACGCAACCTCATTTTAAGTAGTAGCCTACGAACAACAACAAGCAGGTTATAAAGCCTGAATGAATCTGGAACATGTAAATGTGTATCAACAGGCCCGAACAGCCTGAATCTCAAGACAACATCCGCTGATGTTAAAAGAAGAAAACAAAAATAGAGCAGTAAAAAATGAGGGGGCATAAGGTAGGTGGGTGAAAACCACACAACACATAAAAAAAGGGGGGGGGGGTCACTCAAACATAGCAAATCAGTGTGACAGCAATAAGCTCAAAGCTGCTGACCCAATTTCTCCCTTATTTTTCCCTGTGCTTTGCTGAGGGAGGAAGAACAGTGTAGCCAGAAGTGATGCTAAATACTAAAAGATGTCCGTCTTCAGAGCAATGAAACACTTTTCCACAAATCAGCACCAAAGGTCAGGCTCAGGAGAACTGAGACGTGTGGCCGTAGGTAGATGCTGCAATAAGAGAAGATGTATTGACCTAAATCTGGAATAAAGTAAAACAATTGTAAAACGTATGTAACCTCATGCAAATGTAAGATGGATAACGGTTTTTCTGTTCTACACAAATCTTCGTTTTATGACAAAAAAGAGACGCATCACCAGAGCTGTAGCTGAGAGAGATGGGAGACAATACCTAGAAATATTTTTGCGCACAAAATATGTGCCCATACAAAATTTCTGCTGGATTCATCACACATGTGGACCGGCCAACTTTGCTCTTACCTCTGCGTGCGTATGTTAGTGAATCACAATTATGAATTGACACAATTGAAAGGCCCGTGCTGCTTTTTGCAATCAGCATAGTGCCACGCCCCCATTTCTCCAGATAGGGAAATACATTTGTTGTAAGAGACGAGCATTGCCCCTAAATCAAAAGAAGCTAAACTAATTTCACGGCTGAACTTTGGCCTTTTCAATATGGATATTCTTATGCACTCAAATGTAACCTATGACCAATGCATTAGTACACCAACTGTGTCATGCTGCTTTAATATGCTATGCATTTAGTTTAGTTATCTTTGGAAGACAGCCCGGCCTTCATCATTAATGCGTCCCCACTACGCACCATTCCAGCACAGATTAATGCTCACACAGTTTGTGAATTGAGTCTGATAAGTTTTGTTGAGGGGCTTAAGCATATTTGTGCCTCACTCTCTCAACATTCATTGTCAAAAAACTAAGCTAACTGTGCAGCACTGCACAGTCCAAAACCCCGCTGAATTGTCTTTGTTGGGTTTGTACTGTATCAACCCAAACACTAACGCTGCATTTCTGCCACGTCAGCAGAATGGGAGGATTTCACTCCCACTGGTAAATCCCCATATCTCTGAATTTCAAAAAAGGATTTATAAGAAGGGGAAAATAAAACAAGTCATCACATGATTACGCCGCACTGATTTGGACAAATGAAAACACGGCTGGATCTGACGATATCAAAAGCACCCAGAAAGCCGCTCCACCAGCCGCGTGATTAAATCAATGCAGATATCTCAGCACCCTCATCTCTCCAGCTACGCAAATGTCTTGGTGTGGATTCCAGGAAGGCGGAAATCTGATTTTCAGGGGAAACTAATTTCACAATGACTTTGAACCCCCCCTGTGCACCAGCTAAATATAGACTGTCGCTCAACGTGGTTATGGATGACACATGCTGCTTGCCAAAGCCTCAATCAGCTCGTGGCAATGCAGTCACTGTGAAACACATCAGCGACACACACACAACTTTCTGCATTCCTGGACTATTTTGTGAAAGAAATACCGGAAAGACATAGCCAGAATATCAATTTATTAATATTAGTTTCTCTAAAATGGTGTAATTAAGGGCTGGGCCTTATCATACGTCATCATCTATTAAATTATTAATCACAATGCACTTAGTCAAAAGTCTTAGCAGGCAGTTCCAGTTTGACATTCCAAAGGAATGCATTTCAATGTGATCAACATCAAGCAGACTATTTAACAGCTGTGTCCAAACAGATACTGTTATTGAGGGGAGGTTCTTACGATTTATCATGGTATTTATGCATGCACTTGTGCATTTACCTATCATGGTTGGATGCATGCAAAAACAGGTCAGGTCTGTGCTCATCTTAGCCTATAAGAGCACCATTCGTATCAACAACAACAACAACAACGATCGGTGCTTCCCAGTGGGCCACAGACAAGAGAGAGAGATAACTCACAATCCTGCTGACTGCACCCGTGGGTGGGTATGAAAACATGCATTGTACTTTGACCTGAATCGAATCAGCAGTGTTTGTGACAGGCCATCACACGTCCTCAGGCCAGCCTGAAACAGACCGTAAAGCATCCGGCCGTTGAGGTCGTGTTCAATCAGAGGCACTGGAGATCACTACTTTACAGTGACCGCATCTCGTTTTAATTGCTCCAAGTGGAGCTATTATAGAGCAGGGTGCCCAGCGCTCAGCCCTCAGAGCGATACACGCGCAGCCGTGCTGCACTGTAGAAAAACCCGGTGACATCATATCTAAAAAGGAAAAATCCTGCAGCGACAATGTTTACCTCAGCAGTGATTATTATACTTAAAACAGCCGGTGAGTTGAGAAAAACACGCCAAGCTGAAATAAAATGGTAGCTGTTGTTCAGCGCTCACGACTCCATCCTGCTGCTTTACGTACCTCATCTGCCGTTTGATCTGCGCTGGTTTCAATCACAGCATCACTTTAGCTCATCGTCGCAAGTCGACTGCAAACCTTTGAGAGAAGAAAAAGTGAATTGACCGAGCGTCAACATTCAGACGACAGCCATCCACTCATCTCATCACCGCATTATCGTTCGCACCACAGAAACTTGCCTCTTTTTTCTAAAGCTGGCAAGTGTCTGCAGCTGTGCGCGAGCTGCGCCGAGCTAACGCTAGCTAGCCCTCGTAGCCTGGCGCTGGCTTTGCTTCTCCCCGTAAAGTCTAAACAAAGCAATATATCACGCTCTTGAGAAGCGACACACTCGACTACAACATCAACATGTCGGTGAATGTTTATCTCGCCATTTCCCGTCCAAAGCTGATGGAGACACCGTTCCGTTATGTCCTCCACATCACCATCTGCAGTTCACTGAACCAGCAGCAGCTGCCACCGAAAAACTCCGCTGTTGGCGCATGCGTGGTCACGATTTAGATTTTTCCGAGTCTTGGACTGCACTGCATGTTGTCGTTACGCAGCAGTAAGAAAAAAGGTCAGCAAAAAAAAAAAAAAAAAGAATGAGTTGTGAGCAACGTTATTCATTTTTATTACTTCATAAAATATACACAAATACTGTTGTAAATAAAGTGTGTTAAAGAACTGTACAAGATATCAGTACACAATACATAAAGTGAAATCCCCATCAACTCAACCTCTTTACTACCATTCCCAACCGAAACAGTTACAATGCCACTGGGTCATGGTGGCCTGTACAAAGGTAATTACACACACAGTACACCGCTATTTACACATCCCTGCAATTGCATGTTATTTTTTCCTTTTGAATGACATCAAGGTTGCTGGAGATTAAAATCCAAAAAAGGTGACATCAAACTATTAGCATATCATTGTGCAGAAGGAATATTAAAAGCCCTATGTATTATATGAGGTGGACAACCTTTAGACATGTAAGAACAGAAGAACAAAAAGGGACAGGCAAAAAGTGAACCTTGAACACTACTTCTAAAACAATGCAGGAAGATGAAATGAAACAGAAATTGCAGAACGAAGGACAGAAATTTAAGTCAGACAAATAAAATATATAGTTTAACATAAATAGCAAAGAAGGGGGATAAAACAATATGCATACTAAGACAAAATGAATATTGTATTATTAGCAGGGATTCACTCTCTCTCTCTCTCTCGCTCTCACAAACACACAATGGTTGACCCAGCTGGCAAAGCAACAGTAGCCTATTCCACAATTTAGTCCTTTAAATACCTAAAATTCTGAACCCAGCCCCAATTTATGTCATTAGTATGCATTTTTCTACTTTACGCCTTAAAACAAATAACCACATTTTGGCTTTACATCAAAATAAAAAAATATTTACAGTGAAGTAAACATAAAAAAAAAAAAAAGAAGAAATTAATTGGATGTCCGATCCCCGTAAGAGTCACCCCCAACAGAGCCTGCCCACTCCCCTCGGACCTCCACTAACAAAAGGAATAAAAAAAAAAAAAATTAAAAAAAGGTAACATTTAGAACTATCATAAAAATTGCAGCCACTATTCGTTAGCCAAAAACGGGCAGCTGTGGTCTCTGGTCAAATACACGGAGAATTTCCTGAGGCGCTTCCCTCAAGACTTAAGAGTGCGTCTTTTGCATTCTTCGCCTTACCCACTCACATTAAAACCAAAGAAAACACGCAAGTAAAAGCAGGCAAAGTAAGGGGGGGTGGTGGAGGTTTTGAGGGACAGTAAATCATCACAAGGTGGATGAAGGGCAAGCAAGCACCAATTGCTACTTCACCAGAAATGTTACTCTACGACAGCTAAAACGTCACTTACTTATCCTTTTCAGAGCTACCGTTCTTTTTGCCCACGACCCTCCCACCTACCTCTCCCTACTTGTTCCATCTTTCAGCTGTTATTTCTCTCCAAAAAATAAAAGCAAAAGGAAGGAAACTCATAACAAGCTCCAATTTAAGATATCCTCATGAAAGATAAAAAGGTGACATACACTGAAAAGTTGTTTTTCGCTGTGTTAAACTGAAAAAGACAAATCTTTACTAAGCCTATATCAATCACTAAAGTTGACCTTTGACGAGAAACATGCGCATGTCCCGGAAACCTTTTCGCTTCTTTGATGCCGGCTGCTCTTCACATGTGTCTGACAGAAGGTACTGAGGGAAATGTTTTGAGGAGTGGAGCATGTGTGAGCAACCATGGAGTAAAAATGGTGTAGGACTGTCAGTCGTTTGCCTTTTGTATCGTGGTGGTCCACGGTCCAGCAAAAAAAGGGTTCATGACAGAGTGCATGTTGGATACCGCCACGTACTCCCCTGGATCCTTTAAAAGATCCACTGTCCTTTTCCAAAGATCCATGTGTCCATTGGCAATCATCTTTTTCATAAGACAAGGTAAAAACAAAAGGAAAAAAAATTTAATCGGCGCGATGAATATACCTTGCAGCCCTGCAACGACAAGAGGAGCGAGAAGTTATTAGAGAGTATTGGTACTTGCTGTATTTCTGCAGTCAGAATGAATGAGTGAAATAAGACCTCACCTGTCAGTTTCATGTGCATGCAGAGCCAAAGAAGTCTACTTCCCCATGTGCTCAAACGGCACGCTGACCTGCAAGAACAAACAGAATGAAGACTCAGAGGAGGAATTGGCAGCAGTGGAACCAGGTCCATCTCCTAATCGAGGCATCGTCACACAGAACCATACATGCAGCTACAAATAGACAGTTCCCAGGACACATTTAGCCATGATGTGGACTGTCGGCCAATGACAACAACACTTGTTCTGACAACTTTGCTAATTGATTTCACAAGACATCTTCAGTACTGCGACAGACTGTTTCAGAACGGCGTTATCAAAGTTAAAAGTTCTTGACCATGAAACTTGTGGAGTTGATTCTGGTTTCAAAAGTCATCCGCTGGAGCACAGAGTGAACACGACAAATATGTGTTTGTTTAAATAATACTGAATTACCGCACTGTATGAACAGTCAGCCATGCTACAAGTACTACATTTGTTAAGCGCGTCAAAGAAGTGCTGACTTAGCTCCAGGGTAATTTTTGAGGCTTTAGTTTGCTGTTGTATCGATTAGGATTTTATTGCGCGAAGAGTTCCTGTTATTTTATCCCCATCTTACTTGGTATAAATAAATTGCGGGTGGAAGAAGGGCTGGATGATAGTTCAGTTCACCATTGTATTATATTGCAGTGTGTTACATGGCCGACCAAAAGGAGCAGACAGTGTGTTTTCTCACCTGTGATGTGGAAATTCTGGATTGGTCATGACGGGCCGTGAGGTCGGAGGACGAGACGTTGGCAGGAGCCCCGCGGTGGAGCCGCATGCTGACCTTCCTCTCCCTCTCTGCGCGAGAAATCGCGCGAGGCGACGTGTTCCCTGAGAGGATGCATGAAATTGTGAACTGACCACATGTGATGCAGATATTCAAGAGGAAAACGATTGCGGTGTCAGCATGGCATTGTTCTGTTAAGACGGACAGCAGGAGTTTCAGACTATCTAGGCAATTCAGCAGAAAACTCACCAGACTGCTGGACCCGTGAGGCGGGGTTGGAGATGGCCTGCTCTGGCCCGTTCCTGACTCTGTTGGCAGCTGCAGGGATGGGACCCGGGGGCAGGCCCCGCGATGCGGGCCCCCTCGGGGCTCCACCGATTCGCTCATCCCTCTCATCTCCCGGTCTCCTCTCCCGATCCCCATCCTCAGCTGTTCGACTCGCACCCTGATAGATGAGATCAGCCACGTTAAAACGTTTCCATTAACAAAATGTAACTTTGAATAGGCCGAGTTACGTTACAAGCTTTTTGGAAGGGAGGTTTTTGAGCACTGTGATGAAAGGGCTAAATGGCAACATTAATACTTCAGTGAGAAAAACGTCATGGGGAACTTACAAATTTGAGCATGTTCCAGTCAAAGACATAGTCATAGGAGAAACCCTGGCGGTGGAACAGATTCCTGAAGAGCTGTCGTAGGTAAGAGTAGTCCGGCTTGTCATCAAAACGAAGGGAACGGCAAAAATTCAGGTATGTGGAGAACTCGGCTGTAGGAGAATAAATAAGCAAAACAATGCGTAGAAACTTAGAATACACACAACACTCTAACAGCAAGGAAAAATGTGTCAGCTGCTGCAGATAATCTCAGAACTACAAGTACGTTGCTGCCCCAAACACAGAGGCACCACAGAAATCTCACTTACAAGGGTATCCTTTGCAAAGAACCTCGATGGGTGTGGACATTTTCTTCTCACTGATTCGTTCATACTTCTGCCTCTTGGTAGCGGCCTTGAGGCCCTGCCAGGGGAGGGAGCCCAGGTTGAAGTACATGAGGACGTAGCCGAGAGACTCCAGGTCGTCACGTCTGGACTGCTCTGTTAACAACAGCGGGAGAGTGCATGCAAGAGTGAGAAACGGAGGGATCTCAGCTCAGTGCTGCGACAAAGGATCATTTGCCAAGGTGCTATTTAAAGTTATGAAATAAACTGCTGTCTCGTCGATCAGCTGTGGCTTTGAGGAATTACAACAAGTCACAGTCACAGCTTATAGTGGCACTTCTGACAGAGGAACTTGTGAAGCCTGTTATTCACACAACACTTGAAAGCAAACAAAATACCTTCCTGAACACTGTGAAGGCCATTGATGGGTTGATTAAGTTCCACATTTCAATGCATACTTTTTAAAAGTCAAAGTTATCAAAATACACAAATATGTTACTTGTTGGGGCTGCAGCTGTTCAGCTAGTAAACTATAACAAGTGTTTAGATGGTTGGCCATATAATAAAAATGCTCTGCACTGAAATGACAACAGAGCTGTTTTCCATCCCAGACGGCATTTCCTTCTTTCTCTCCCTCTCTCGTGAGCCCTCTTCCTTCACATGCCCTGTATGATCTGATAGGGGCTGTATAAACAAAAAGACGACACACAGAGGAGTCACGTCCACAGGGAGAAAGTGGAAGGACGAGAGGGAATGGGTATGTAGAGCTGGAATCGGTAGCTTCCTGACTGAAAACAGCACCAGTAAGAAAAAGTCAATGGGATCTGAGAGCAATGACCGATTCCAAAAACTACAGGGAAAATGTGGCACGTAGTCCAGTGCATTACACCTCCAGGCTAGTGATGCAGGTCATGTAGAGGGAGATATCGCCATTAAGCCAAAGTGATGATGAATTACATTTAACATGGTGTACGGAGGCAGCTGTCAAAGTAGAGCGAGGGTGTGACCCTGATGAAGCACGAGTGTTGTAAGCTGAACGCTCCTATCCATACAATGTGAATCATAAGGTAGTGAAGTAGCATCCTGTTTGTTCCATATGTTCTTCCCATTTTGACTGACGTTGTATCTTGCTGCCTTTCTGTTTGCTTTAGTCGGGATTATCCATACTTTCAGACAACCACTCTGCCACGGGAGTAGTACATAGAATGTAAACAAACAGCTCTAACGGGGGCTTTCTAGAAACCTTCATCGCATGAGTCTACAACAGAGCTGCCTGACATCACGTGTGTGGTGACTAACAGGGCCAGGCAGTCAAGAACAAACAGCAGCACCATTTTCTGAGGATCTAATCCAATGCTCTGCATAAAAAGTAACTAATCTAGCACCAGTTCTTGTTCTCTCTCTCTCTCACACACACACACACACACACACACACACACACACACACACACACACACACACACACACACACACACACACACACACACACACACACACACACACACACACACACACACACACACACACACACACACACACACACACACACACACACACACACACACACACACACACACACACACACACACACACACACACACACACACACCTTCATCAAAACAATATGCTCCAAATGTATCTTACCAATTCCCAGATGTGTGTTGATGGAGGCGTAGCGCGCTGTGCCAGTCAGGTTCTTGTTCTCCCTGTAAGGGATGTGCTGGTGTGTGCGGGCATCGCGGTACTTTTTGGCCAGGCCAAAGTCAATGATGTACACCAGGTTACCCTTCTTGCCGAGCCCCATTAGGAAGTTGTCCGGCTTGACGTCACGATGGATGAAATTCTTGGAGTGGATGTACTCGATGCGACTTATCTAAAAAAAAAACAAGGTGAGACGAAGAGGTCAGGTTCTGCAGAAAACACTTTGGTTCACAATAAAAGGATGCATTGGGCAGCGTCACGGTGGCATGAATACTGTCCTTGTGTTTTAAAAAAATGTTTTTTTGTCACCGAGCAGTTGCACTCAACACATCAATAAATTGAGCAAACTAAGGACATAAAAGGAGGTCAGCAGGATATATGAAGGCAGGACAAGGGCAGGTGATGACCCCAGGCTATAAGTGGAGAGGCAAACGCCCTTATGGAGGACTGACACAGCAACCTGGCTGCGGTTAGAACAAAAAGGTGAGAGGAGTTGCGTTTGAACAAGCCACGTATGAAATGAAACATATAGGTCAGCACAGTCTAAGAAGAGGAGGCCAGAATTATGGAGTACACTGGCTGCACAAGAGTAGTGGAGACTAAACATCTGCAATCTTCAAAGAAGCCTTAGGGGAATCATGTGCAATATATCTAGAGATCGATAGATCTATCTATCTATCTAGATATATAGAGCGAGAGAGAGAGCATGCACCAACAAACAAAATTAAAGTAGGTCATGCACATAACCTAATGGGAACATAAATAGTACGTCTCTGCGTTCTACTCGTAAACAGAACTGTTTCACACAGTGGGACCGTTACTGAGGGGGGTTGTGAAACTGTCCTAATTCTAATGCCCGTGAGTTAACATGAGGGGTTGTGTCATACCATCTGGTCTGCCAAAAGCAGGACAGTCTTTAGGCTGAACTTCCGGGAGCAGAAGTTGAACAGGTCCTCCAGACTGGGACCAAGCAGCTCCATAACCATCACGTTGTAGTCTCCCTCGGCACCACACCACTTTATCGATGGAATACCCACTAGAACACACACACAGTCAGCACCTGTTTTACTGGCAGTCTGGCACACCTGCAGTTTATAGTATTTTACTTGCCATTATTTGGATCAAATACAGCGTGGATTTAGATTACAATAATTTGGAAAGATGAAAAAAATGACATTTGATAAGGAATGCTTGAAAACAATCTTGCCAAGCCTGCCAAAGCAGCATTGACTCTTTACCTCCTCCTTGCATCATCTTGTAGAACTTGCTTTCAATGTGCAACTGTGGGTGTTTGGTCTTCACACATTCCAGCTTGATGGCTACCTCCTCACCGGTGGCAATGTTGGCACCTGAGGAGACACACAAAGGTACAACTATCAGTATTGTCACAATGTGGTGAGCTTGTTTTTGCACTAATATTATCGTTATTAACATAATGTGTACAGTTTGACACTTGAATTGAACTACAGCTGTAAGAGCCATTGCAATTGTGCCAGTACCAGGCAAATGATGGATGAATATGAAGGAAAATCAGGTTCGGTGCCAAGATAAGTTAAGATAAATTAAAGTTACAGTATGAAAAGAGAGACTGTCCAGAAACGACTGTGGAAAGACCCTTAACAGAAGAAACGCATGAAAGGTTGGGCATGGCATTCAAACACAAAAACAACTTACCAAGGTAAATGTCGCCAAAGGAGCCACTCCCTATCTTTCGTCCGAGCCGGTACTTGTTCCCCACTCTCAGCTCCATGTTTGCGAGTTGTCACTGTCGCCAACAGACAAACAGAGGATTAGAAGAAGGCTAAGGACACATGACACAGATAGAGTGAAGATATCATCAAGAGTCAGTCAGCTGCTCACAGGATGATCCGGCCAGACACACTAACCACGTGTTTTGTGTGAGAATGTAGCCTGGGCATGGCTAGCTGATGAGCTAACAGCTGTCTGGCCTCCAGAAACCTCCACAAACACACGATTAGATTTACATGTCCGCTGGGAGGGGGAGGTGGTTGCAGTGAGATCAGCATAAAGCAGGGAAGGTAGGAGAAAGAAAGACAGCAGAACCGAGGGCTAAATAGAAATGCCTGTTGCAACTTGGAACAAATGCAACTGCTGCATGAGTGCTAAAACTTGGCACACACGAGGAAATGAAGTGCGTCTTCTGAGCTGACCCGCACGTGACGCTGGAGCAGGATCATCATTTATTTAGTACGCTCTCTACCACGCCACATTGTGCAGCCACTGCAAAAGCAAGACTAAGCTCTCCACTGTTCTGTACGAGCACTGCCAAGGGAGAGAAGGCACGAGTGGCCGCGGAGCGCTGGCTGGCTCAATCTGTGTCAGGGCCCTCAGACAGCTCCGCGCGACGAACTTCAGACAGCAAAGTGCTGCGGAGAACGTGTCGACGCAGAGCATCTTTTATCAAAGAGATTTGCTTCCTCAACCACCAATTTGGGAACACTAGGTAAACAAACTGAACCCTTTATAGCGACGGAGACCTCTCGTTCCAGATTCAGCACGGCTGCATCTTCAAATAACATAAACGTATAGCTAACTTTATATACATACATATACACACATATGTATATAAACATATATCGATATATTGCCTCGTCCTAAAATGGAACACAACATTGTTACAGATTCCTGCCTCAATCCTCATCCCTTATAGAAATAGTCTCAAACCAACTCAGAAATGGCGAAACAAAGCATTCTCAGAAACCTCAGTTTTGTGGATGTGCCAAATCAAGCTAGCAGAGGAAGAGTCATCAATTCTGCAGGATCAGTCCATTCCGTCTGCTTTCATCCAGAGCCTCCTTTGTCCCAACATAAATTATCCCAGAAGTTACTTTGCTTGATTGTAAGCACTGCAGACACCAGCTCTGTTCTAAAACTACTTAAAAACGATGACGATGGCTGACTTGGTAATTGTATCTTGGATCATCTGAGCCTTGTTTAAAAAAGGATCAAACTGCATTGCACAGCCCTTGCAAGTAAAAAAAAAAAAAAAATCATCAACTGAACCAACATATTGCAAGATGCCCTAGGCCTAGACCTTGTCAACTCTGGCTGATTAGAAGACAACCTGCCATCGTTGATGTGATGGAGGAAGATAGATTTGGGTTAATAAAAAGGGTTGGGGTTCATTACACCAAGAGGGTGTCTCACGTGCTGTAGCCATGGACCCCATTAAGGGCGCAACATTAATCACAGGGCTGCACAGTAAGTGCCAGTTGATTAATTGCTTGGTACTGGAATGGTGACACACAATTTTAAACCGCATAGTGCCTGGCAGCATATTCAAGATTGCTACATGTGGTCGTCACTCGCATTCACACTCACTAGTTTACTCTAAAACCCTGAGCACGGGACAACTTGGTGTTGCAATGGCAGGCTTAGTGAGAACTTAGCAGCGGGGCGGAGAAAAGATTGGCCTGTGTGATGTGAAGCACGTTGCACCTGATAACGCACCGTGTGTTATTACGGTAGTAACGGTCTACAGGACAGTGGACTTGTGGTTAAACCAGCTATCCTTATGAATCACCCGAATCCCTGGTGTGATGTAATTTAGCGTGTCTTTACGTGTACTCAGTCTGATCCACTTACGTAGAAAGTGCCGTACACGAAAGCGACTAAAAAGAAAGAGTAAAGAAGTGCCAGAGACCCAAAGCTAGAGGATTTCACAGTCACGTGAAAAAGAGACCACTGCTACGGGCAGCTGTCACTCTACAATCAGCTCGTGTGTTACCAACTTGACACTGAATGCTTTAACAATAAACAAAGTTACAGTATAATATTTAATAACGGTAATGGAAGATGTCAGACAACGTTGCTCCTTCATGGTTTGAATTTGTCGAGAAGTCAGTTATGATCTGACGTTACGTTACAACGCTCGAACTCATGTCAGCGAACGTTAACATTTCATAAAAATAAAGCTAATAACAGCTTTGACTTTTTAAAACACTTTGTATAATTTGCAGGCTCTGTGAGTTACGTTAGTAAACATACCAACGGAGGGTATTTAATGTTAATGTTGCGTTTATCCGCTGTTAGCTGCTAAGAGGAAGCTAGTGGAAATACGTTAGCCGAACCGTGATACGTAACGTTACTGCACCATTATCATGTTGGACTTTAAATGAAGCCGTACATGTGTATGGTAACGTTATATCATACCTCGCCACATTTTGGATCACACTTACAACCGCACCCATTAATGTGCTGGACTAGCTTGTGTAGATAGCCATCCCTACTACTCTCCCCCCCACCCTTCGGTACGCCGTGAATACGAGACTTCAATTCGGCCGAATCAGGCCCCTTTTCCCCCTTGGTTTCTGTGGTTCCCCGACCCACCACTCACCCGATACTGGGTTCGTCCGAGAGCTGGTTCAGTGGAGGTTCTGATCCGATGGTTGTCAGTCGGACAGGGGCCTGGGCTGAGGAGGATGGGCGCGGATTCTGGCGGCTCTCATACCCCCAGCTCTTAGCTCTGTCGTCGGTTGCACTCCCTGTTGATAGTCCCTGAGAAGCTCCAGCAGCACGGGCGGCCGTCCTCCACTCTGTCTCCCCCTCTCGTTACTTAACAACGCGCCCGTTCACCACGTCGGTGATGTCATTCACTGTCATTAAAGGAAAACGTCACATCTAACTGCTCCTTCCTCTATAAATGTGACCATTCACTAATTATCCCGTTTATTTATGTTAAGTCATTTTCAGTCACAATGCAATTTGCAAAGTGAATCAGTTTGTACTGGTTGTCTTTATGCGAGCAGTGACACACATACATATCATGCTTTAATGCCAGTAAATAATAGTAGTTTTTCCTGTGGTCGAAGTTTATCAGCTGGTAAACAATCATCTCTCATATGATGTCCTGGTGATTCCATCACTCAAGGTGGAGGGCTGCACACACCGACATCTCCTGAGTGATATCATTTAAGGCAAATACATCTGGGAGTTTGTGTTCTACAAATTGTGATGTTTATGTTTATCTGCATATTTGAGAACGGTAATGTTGAGAAAATTCTTTCAACCCAGGCTTAAATCTATGGGGGAAAAAAAAAACAGTGGACTATAATAAAGTTTTTGTTGGCAACAGTGTGTCCACTGAAGACACTGAAAACCCATAACTGCATGAGAAAAGGTAACTTATTTCATAGTCATCAGTGGCTTACTGTAGGATGACGCAGGTGTTAAATAGGATTGGTTTGTGGATGTAATGAGGCCAACAGATGGACACGCTGGCTTGTTTTTCTGTGGACCCGTCTTTCCCTTGATGTAAATTCTTTGTCATACTCGTGCACAAAACATTTGTTTTTCATAGTGAATATTCTGTGCAGGACTTCGTGTTCTCGTGTGCATTATAGCAGAGGAACCGATACGGAACGGAAGTTTCTAACTAGGATTGGTTTAACAGACGGTACTAAACACAAAAACATGTACTTTTAACCACTATCCAGAAACCTATATTCATACACAAAAAATAATTATCACAAGGACATATTTAGAAGCCAATACTTTCATCTTTATTAATCTTGTTCTCATTTGTTTAAATAAATTTTTCCTTTGTAAAATCTCATAACGAAAACACTGAACAGGAGTGTTAAAGCCTGTCTTAATTTAAAACGAATGCACAACAACAGAACATTAAAAACGTACGGTAACTCTTACTCTGCATCTGTAAACAACCCGTCCCACCCCTCCCTCCCACTCCACACAGTTTGATAAGATTTGGCATGTCCATTTACTCAACGCATATGCCTTCAGCTCTTTGTGTCATTAAATGTTCTTTTTTATTATTGCAGGTCGGACAATAAAAAAGACAAGTATGCTAAAAAACAAACAAAAAACAAACAACTTCAAATGAGAGAGAGAAAAAAAAGCATTAGTGCCAATATTTCTTAACACACAGTCAGCAGTATACCGAATGCACTCAAAAACATTTTTGTATAGACCTTCTGTAGAGTAAGCAGCCTTGCCCACATTATGACAGGCAGTAACATGCATACACACATTCACACACACACACGCACAAAAACTGTGGTGGTTTAATCCACTTACTTGGTCTCAATCTCACTCATACTCGTGTCCATATAGTGTGTATGACACTGCGCACAGCATCGACACATGGAGAAATGCAACATAGCCTCAAACTGCCAGCAATTTAACATTTATCACTGCAACAGTAACAAACATGTTCAAGAGAGAATAACAGAGAAAGAGTGCGTGAGATACAACAGTAGGAGGTCAGCATTTTGAAAACAGAACAATGACATTTTTCAATATTTTCACTGTTCAAAAAATTAAAACCATACATACAAACAAACAGGAAAAAAAACAAACTTAACATACACAGTAAGATACAGTTCTGTTTTCAATCAGAGCTGTTTGCATGTGTTTGGATTCGGTCTCCGTTTTTTTTTTTTGAAGGAGACGTGAATACAAACTGCACTTTAACCTCACATCATGTAGTAGTATTAAGTTCTCTTATACGATGAAGGTAATGCTGTTTACAGTGCCCATCTGTCTGAAGGCTTGTCTGTATTTGGTGTGTGCATGTGTATGTAAATCTGTTGAAAAGTCCCCTATTTACTAAGCACATTGCAATCCAGTCGAGTCTTTGAGACCAACTGACTTTTCATTCTTTTTCAGGTTTCAAGTCTAAGCAGTTGAAATCTTCATCTGTGGAAAAAGGCTGTATACACATCTAACAGTCCCTGCATTTGTTTATATAATAGCTTAAGTCTGGCCACGAGAATGTGTGTAAGCATGTCTCACATTTCTGCTTGATGTGTGTGCACATTAATATGCATACCATGTATATGTATGCACATGTGTATATGTGTATTACATTAATATGCATACCATGTAAGAGTGTGTGCGTGTGTGTGTGTGCTATATTAAGTACATGTATCCCAGTGTATTTTGTATCAGTGTGTCCAAACCTGCACGTACAAATGGAGGGGGCTCATCAGATGGAATCAGCTCCTCCCCCCAGCAGGTCGCCAGGCAACAATGCGGCAGGGCTGTCCATTTGGTGCCTTTCCTCCATTTGCGGTGCTCCCCACAGGCTGCTGCTGGTGTATCCCGCAGTCATGCCCCCCCAGAGCCCAGACCTCCCAGAGTCTACTCCGCCGACACCCCCTCCCTCCCCGGCCCCGTTGGTGCTCCACTGGGAAAATATCCCCAGCCCCGGTCCTTGGGCTGAAGAGGCTTCTGAAGAACTGCCTGTACCATCGAGACTCTGCCAGGCAGAGCCTGAGGACCTCACACTACCTAGAGCCGCTGCTCCACTTTCCCCTCCTCCTCCACCACCACTGCCGTTTCCACCTGAAGTTGTGCCCGCTGCTGCCCGCTCATTCCCAGGGGAGCCACCTCCGCTGCTGGCCACAGCCGTGCCTGACCCAGAAGAACCCTGCGTCCCACCGGCTGCTGACCCTCCTGAGCTGGCGCCCTCTGCCCCTCCGGCCTGGGAATGTGCAAAATAGCGAGCAACTTCTTCTTCACTCACAAACTCCGCCAGGATTGTGGTGTTGCCCAGAACACACCTGAGAAGGGTTGACAAGACACGGTCGTTTAGATCAACAGAAGCATTTTCATGGTAAGCACGTGCGTATCAGTGAGGTTTACAGGTTAACCTACATGTGCAGTGCACCCTGGGCCTTAGCTGCTTCCTGTCGGCTGCTATAGCGAATCAGAGCACTGCCCTGGGTCAGGCCGAGGTGGAAGGTCAGCAGGGGGCCATGCTGCATGCAGATAGTCCTCAGCGTGGAGCCATCAATCTACAGGAGAAAAAGAAAAAAAACGTTAGGTGTAAAAGATTTTGTGTGTGTGTGAGAGAGATGTGACAATACTCAATTATCCATTATAGGGAAAGGTCAGGGACTCTAGGAGGTTATGCAACATTGGTTAGGTGTATGAAGAGCCGTGTATTAATAAATAATGTAGTGATACTGTACACTGTGGCTTTATCAGTCTGTAATCCTGTCACACTGACAATGAGATACACAAGTTGTGCAAGCCTGTCCACATGAGCACCGAGTTGTAAAAAAAATTAATAATCTATATTACGAAAACAAAAACTTTGTCAAGACTTCTACGCTTTCCCAGAGCAGTGTCATGCAAAAGTGTCGTTTGTGTAATCCCTAATTGATTAAATGGCTCATCCGGCTTCACAATCCAATTACAGCTGGGTCACACATCATTACGCCTAATTTGCATAAGACGGACTGAAGGGGAATTCAGATGAATGAGCACAGCGGTTTAATGTTGTTGAATTCAAACCCCCGAGCAATCTGTCTGGGCAGCTGTTTTACTTTTTAAGCCATAAACAAATCTGCTGTGGTGAAGGATTGTGAGAACATTTGAATTCTACATTGCTTGAACAGCATTCCCGTCTCATCTTTTCCTCACCCTCTTAGTTTACAGACCGCAGATTTACAGCTGTCAACATATATAACATAACATATTTCAACCTCTGTCACTCCTTACCTGAGGGGTCAGGTTGCTCAGCAGCAACCAGCAGCTGCTTCTGGAGGCAACGCCATCGCTCCAAGCTGAGCCTAAGAAGAAAAAAGGAGAGAAGAGACAAACGGTAATGAAGAGCAGGACAAAACAATTATCAAGGATGTCAGAGCCGATGACAAACACAATGAATGTGCTGACGATTACCATATTTACAAAGAGACTACTTTTTTGCTAGGTTTCATAAAACTTTAGTAAGACCCGAGTCATCATATCACTGTCAAGAAGAGCTTCCTCTATACAGTATATAGGTCCGTCATAAGTTGACAAATGGTTATGAAAAAATAACTAAAATCTTTTCCCTGTGAACAGTACCTGGCCCAAATCTTGAGTCTTGATTAATCCCGCCCCCACCCCAGCTCCGGGCCAACCGCGGGCCTCCGCTACCCCATGGGGAAGGCGAGGCCTGCTTCTGATTAGTTAGGCCAGGAGGGGGGCGTGGCAGCTGTGAGCTGTTGCGATTGGTCTTCCATAACTTGTTTTGTCCGATGGGCTCTGGGGGCCAGCTGGGCTTGTACTCCGAGTACTTTCCTGAAGAGGAAATGGAGAGGGGGGAGAGGAATGACTTTCGGTAAACAGAAATGGGAGAGTAGAGCACGCAGTACAGCAAACTCCTTTGGTTTCTTTGTGGGATTGGCACAACTTCTACACCAGTAAAATATAGTGCAGACACAACTGAGCTCATAAGATAAGAAGGAGAGTTAAAAGGAAACCAAGTATCAAATAAAAATCTAACAAATCCAAAGATATACCTGTGCTGTGTGCATTGCTGAGGGGGCTGTCTGAGGCACTGTAGGGCCAGGCACCAGGTGAAGGCAGCGAGGTGTTGAGGGAGGGGTTTGGCCCTAGAAAATATTACAACGTTATCTGAAAGAAACACATCCTGTGGTAAACAAGACAAGGCCACCAGAGTACAGCTGGACCGCAGATGGAGCCTGTGAGGAGAACTGTTAACCCTTCGCACTGAGACTTAAGTCGATAAATGGCACTGGAGCACGCTTTCAAGTAAAACCAACAGATATGCTCATTTTAAAAAGATTTGACACATTCAGTCAGATACCTATGTTGTCTCGCAGTAACTGGTGGTCAGAGTCGTTGAGGCTCTGGGGTCCTGGGGAGCCAAGAACACTACCAGGGGTCATGTATGGGTCAGACTCTGGGTCACCACTGCTCTGGATTCCCTTCCAGGGCACACCGGGCTGGAACTCTGTCATCGGAGAACAGAAAACTTATCGATAGATTGAAATGATATGCTGTTTTGCTATTTTCTAAACCAAACACCAAATTTTACTCCCGTCTCCTTCTCTAATCCTAATTCATGTTCACCTGGAGGCCAGCTGGATGTGGCAGGTTTGTTCCCCATTTTACTCCCAGGGGTCCGATGCCAGTTGTCTGCGGAACCTTGAGGGGGAATCCCCAAACCGTCACTGCCCAGCATTTCATACTGGGAATAAGGGGATCCTCCCCTCCCCTTTATAGCACTGGGTAAAGGGCCTTGGGAAGAGCAGACAGGAGAGGAAAAAAAAAAAAAAAAAAAAGTCAAACCTCAAATCACTTTGATTCGCAGTGGTTCATTCAGAAACACTGTGAATGAAGGCGATTACAAACGCAGTTAAGACCAGATTGACAACAGTCCGGGAGGTGTGCTTTCCCCAAGTGTGAATTTTGCCTTTGCAAAAATCCTGTTACCATCTGCTAACCTACCATTCTTGTGGAGGGTTGCGTTAGGGGGAGAAGGAGCTGGGGAGTGTCCCTCCATCATCCACTTGAAGCGGGATTGCTGTCCTCCCGTGTCCTTCATCCCTCCCATCATGGGACCGAGCTCCAGTCCCGACAGGTTACCACCAGGGGCAAGCCCTGGCAAGAGGAAAACCACAAACATTCATGAGCACATCACATTCAGCTAATGTTCAGTTCAATACAGCCCAAGTATCTCTATGACTGCACCAAGACTAAGGCCTGTTAAAAAGGTTACAAAGGTAACAGGGATGGGCATTTCAAAGCAAAAATATTATTAGATATTTGCAGGAAACTAGTCGGACATTCTTCGAAGATCTACCACCACTACCCGGAGCCAGTAAAAACAAGGGGGAATATATTTTTTAAGACAATAAGACAGTCACATAAACTACTCGATTTTTATAATTGAATGACTATTCGAAAATCGTGACCCATCCCGTAAAGCTAACACGTCTGAGCTAACACGAATCAGATGGATTAGTAGAGGTTCTTATTGGCTCACCTAGTCAAACAGACACCCCAGCGTCAGGGTACCGATGCCATTTCCCTAAAGCACACTTGATCCTAAATCATTGTTGATTTTCTGACTTCATGTACCCTGAGATAGGTTCTAAGATGCTACTTCGGCAGCCTAACTAACACCACTGAAAACATTAAAACTTCAAACCGTACACTGGTTTTATTTATACAGCTGACTGCATCCCCAGTGGAGCTTAACCCACAAACGGTCCGCCTGTTGTACTCACCAGAGTACATCCCTTGCGTTTTGGCATGAATGTCTGATAAGGGCCCCCCCATTCCAGGATGTGTAAGGGGGTCTACCATGGGCTGTTTGGATAGGCCTCCCCCCAGGTGAGAGGGGGACAGTTTAGAGCCCCCTCCTCCTGCTCCTCCAACTCCACCCTGCTGATGCTGCCTCTGCTGCTGCAGAATAGCCATAATCCTCGCCAGCTGAGACGGACAAGATTCAAGAAAATAAATGAAGTACAGTTTGTGCAGCAGAGGTCCTGGTGATGGTATGGTATATACCATGATCATGCTCACCTGCTGTGGGTCTGGCTGTTGTCTTAGAGGCTGAGGCTGAGGGAACTTCCTCTGGTTCTGCAGGAGCTGTTGCTGCTGTTGCTGCTGCTGCTGCTGTTGTAGCAGGAGCTGACAAGCCTGTGGGTTGGTGGGCAGAAATGGGGGTAAACAAAGAATACATTGGCTCGTGCTCACATACAGACACTGTGGGTGGGTTATTACAAGTCGCCATGTATTTTAAGATAGTCAATACAGATTAAACAATGTCCGACCGTTGTACCAAACAGACAACGCAGGGCTGCAAATAACGATTATGTTCAATGTTGGATTAATGTGACGATAATTTTCATGATTATTTTCATGATTTATCGATAAGTTCTTTCGTCTATAAAATGATGATCAGTGTTTCCCCAAAGCCCAAGATGTCCTAAAAATGTCACTCAAATATATTGAGTTTATTGATAAACAACCAGAAAATAATCACATTTAAAAGCTGGAATTAGAGAATTTAGTTTTTTGTTTCTGAAAAAATTACTCGCAGCGATTAATCGAAAAAAGTTGGCGTTTGATTCAACGGTTGAAAACTAATGGTTCATCTTTGCAGCTCTACAAAAAGGAAATATGTAACTCAAAGTGATCAGTACATCAATCAGCTGATCTGACATGTAGTCACGTACCAGATGGAACTGCTGCATGTGCGGGTAAATGTTGCCGAGCATTGCGAGCTGCTGTGGGGAAATCTGATTAGGAGGGAACACTCCACCACCAACCCCTCCGACACTTCCAACGCCACTGACACCACTGACACCTCCAACCACTCCACCCACACTGCCACCAGGAGAGGGCATCTGCTTCAGCATAGGACCCGGCACCTGCGTGTCACAGGAATTTCTTTGTATATGGCTGTTGATACGGACACTTGATGGAGTAATATGAGAAACGGGGACAATCCATTCACCTAGCTCCATTCACTCCCGAGTATGAATGACTATACCACTTTAAATTCCCAGTTAACAGGTTGTTGCACACCATAAAGTCTCTTTGACAGGTGCATAGGATAAAAATATATTATTATACGCTACATTGTGAAACATGGGTCGGATTTCTTATCTAATGTCCCTATATGGCCTTATTGTGATATGAACCTACTTTTTTATAATATTGGAAAATTGACTATGCATGTTTACCATTGGAAAAGCTCAGCCTTGTGTTTGTTTTTATATCTGGAGAGCTAATTGACCTGAATTTGTATGAACTGAAGTGCGTAAGGTGTTGCTGGCATCTGATCTCTCCGATTTGCAGTTTTTTCTCCGGTGAGAGCCTTTCGCCTCAGTATGTCTGATATAAATTCACCCGAATGAAAGTCTGAGGAACGAAACCCAGTGATGCTTAGCTTTTGCAAACATAAAAGCTTTCTCCCCTAAATGAAACCAGGGGGTGATTCCTGTATTCTCAAAAAATGTGTCAGGAAAAAAAATGAATAGAACTAAATTTTGGGCGTCAAGTTGCAACAAGTGTGGGCCTGCATTACTGTCCAAGGCCACAACAATTAGACAACTAATGTGAGTGATTTTCTGTTTGTTTATCAGACATTTTGTAAAAGTGCCAGACAGCATAGGTAAGTTGGAAAAGAATAAACAGTTAATATACAGTAAACATGGAATGAATATGATGAAGTCGATCACTTCCTAATGGGGTTAATGGTCTCTTAAAAGTTGACTAAAAGTTAAATGTTATTTATAGCCAGAACACAAGGTGATCAGGCAGCATTATGGGCAATATTCAAGAAGCAGTTACAATTATACACTACCAACCAAGATTATTCTTTGTGTGAAGCAAACATTGGCAGGACTCAGGAGACCCTCATTCTCCCCTAAATACAACATCAATCAGAACTTAAACATCAGAGACCAAAGACGGCGTACCTGAGCAGACAGGAACTGATGAGGCACTTGAGCACGTAAACCCTGGGAGGGATTCATTGGATGCATGCCAGGCTGGTGCATCCCTCGAGGCTGAGGCATCCCTCCGCCGCTGCCAACAAACACCCCATGGCCACCCATCTGGAGTACAATGCAAACAACCATACCGATGCATTTGTAATGCAACAAGTGATACGTGTTCTCATATCATAGTGCTTTCTTCACTCGGGTCCTCAAGTTGGCACAACTCGGCCATATAGCAGATATTAAAGGTGAAATAATACAAAATGGTAGCTAACTTTGAAAATAGAAGTTCTGTAAAACACTAGATGGCACAACAGTCTCGTACCTTTTCACCGTAGGGCCCCATTTCAACAGGGCCCATGTCTTTGGAACTAGGCATGCGGTAACCTCCTCCACCCCTTCCTCCCCTCCGCATCTCTCCGTTATAGTCAGTTATTCCTCTCTTGTCTCCTTCCATCTTTTTGTCAAGACTTGGGTCATCACCCTAAAAAAAAACAACGTCATGACCAGACGCGTTGATAGTGCCCACGTCAAACATCAATAACACATAACATTTGCAATAGCTAGAGTTATTAAGATCATATTTTAGTGAATTAACATCTTACCAAAAGACCCATGTTTGAAAACTGGCGTGACACTGGGTTCATCCAGCTGTCCCCTCCTCCACTCTTTAGGAGAGAAATCCAAACATTACCCTCAGCAAAAAACAAATTGAAAAAGTGCACATGACAATATCGAGGAAAGTTACGAAACAAAATGTGTGCTTTGTGTTAATGCAACGAACCCAAATTGGCCACGCAAACTCAAGTGCGTCCTTGAACCTCTAATTTTCCCTACCTTGATGTTGCCTCTCTTTCCTCCGTGAGTCTGACCCCAGCCTCCGGAGTTGAAGGAGGAGCTGTTTCCCTGCGACACAGAGTTGTTCCAGACCCCTCCGCTGCCATCATCTTCCTCGTCCCAGCTGGGGTGACGGGAGGCTGCGACAGAGCCCTCTCCCTTCCCACCCCAGCTCTCCATTGATTTGGTGCCTGCTGGAAAATCAAAACAGATGGTTAATAAAGTGGCCTTATAATTTCTCTAGATGTCCTCCGTTTTTAACGTGTGCTTTGAAAATGCTGAACCCTTTTAAATTGAGAGATGTGTAATGTTGCTTGATTTGAGCACCACGTCTAAAAAGACAATGAGCATAAATAACTCTGAAGTCATATCGCAATATTTTGAATTACACAGTTTATTTCTCTTCTTACCAGATTTGCCAGAGTTGGGTGAAGGGTTCCCCCAGCCAGAAGCTTTGCCGGGCTCCTCTTGATCACCCCAACCTGTTGATGCTTCGGACGACTGGCCCCAAGTAGCCGTACCATTATCCACAGATTGCGCACCTCTCTCCCACATGCCTGGACATGAAGATTGATGGCAGAGTAAAGAAAATGTGCAATACTTGACACGAACACTTCAAATGCTGATCTAGTTTGGTTGTGGTTTGCCAAATGCACACTTCTTTGTAATGGTACAACTTCTACTTACCCACTGTAGCACTGCCAGGGTTTGTGTCCCTGCTGTGCTGCATGCCCTGCTGCCTTCTAGGTGGTTGTTGTTGTTGTTGTTGTTGTTGTTGTTGTTGGATGGATGGTGGTGGTGGTGGTGCTGGTGGGGCCTGCTGACCGTGGCTTTGGCCTGGCGTAGCACTCTTTTTGTCCCACAAATTCACATTCTTGCTTTTGAAGCGGGTCGGGTCTCCCCAGGCTGAAGTGCCATCGTCGATTTCCATTTTGCGACTGATAGACTGAGGGGAGGGTTCTTCCCAGCCACTGGGCTCCAGGGAGTCACCCACGCCCCCAGAGATTTGGGGGATTGGGCCGGAGCTCCAGCCCGGGCTTTGGTTCTGATTCTTGGATGGTGGACCTCCACCTCCGACATTAGACCGGCTGTTCCACCCTCCTTGAATAGGACCTCCTTGTGGCTGCTGGCCCTGTGATTGGTGCTGCTGTTGATTTGGGGCTTTCATTGGTGCCACTTGGCTGTTTGGTATCGGTGCTGCTGCTGCTGCTGCGTGGGGCTTTGAACTCCCCCAGTCCTGGTGGGGTTTGCCTCCACCCACATCTCCCCCTCCCCAACCTCCTCGCTGAGCTCCCCCTTCCTCCAAATGACCCCAGGAAGATCCCTTCTCATCAGAGTTGCTTCCACCTCTGCTTCGCCCATCTCCACACCCACCTCCAGGTATAGAGTCCCTCTGTCCCCTGTCTCCTCCCCAACCACCTGCCTCTCCTCTCCCAGTCCCCTTCCATCCCCCTGTCCCTTTATCCTCTGGACCATCTGCCCACCCACTACCCTGTTCTCCAAATTCTCTCCAGTTTCCTCCTCCTCCTCCTCCTCCTCCTCTTCCTCCTCCTCCTCCTCCTCTTCCTCCTCCTCCTCCTCCTCCTCCTCTGTGATCACCCCATTTCTTTTCTTCAGTCCCCCATCCTTTGCCCTGGTTTTCAGGTGGGAGATCACCCCAGCCTCCAGCTGCCTTGCCCTGGTTGCCCTCTATATCTTCTTCTGGCTTTCCTGGCTTCCTTATAGTGCTACCGTGCACGTGAGGACCACAGGTGGACTGTGTAGTACCACCATCCCAGCCATCCCTCGCTGTAACAGGGCCAGAGTTCAGGTTGGTCGTGTGACTGCCAACAGATGGATCATTAGTTATTGAACTGGTGTTAGATGGGTAGCCAGGGCCGCAACTAGTGGTAGTGTTCATGGTTGCTGATGAGAATGCAGAGGAAGATGAAGTGCTTCTGTCATTTCGGTTTCTTACTCCTGTTGTGGTAGCCAGGTCCCAGGCCACATTCTGTCGAATCTGGGTCTGCCCCCAGCCCGTGTTAGAGAGAACCCGGGGGTCTAGGTCAGATCGATTGAGCAAGCCGAGTAAGGCCACCTCAGCATTGGAGGTCTGGTCGGGACTTTTGTTTACAGACGAGGCGCTCTCCTGCTTATATCCATTATCACTCCCTCCTCCACCACTTCCAGCTATGGACCCTCCTCCGCTAGAGGACGAAGGTGCGCCACCTGCAGTGCCTCCACCCTGCCCTCCGCCTCCTCCTCCTCCTCCCCACTCCCCAACTGTCCCGTCCCCACCTTCCATCCCTTTCTGATTGTCCCAAGCTTTTGTCATAGTGTCAAACTTTGGTGAGGCAGAGTCCTGCAAAACGCTGCCGCCCATACCTCCACTGCCTCCACTACTGCTGCTGTTGCTGCTGCCCCCATCTCCTCCTCTTCCACTTCCTATTGCTAAGTTACTCGAACTTACAGCTCCCGCTGTGCCGCCCCACTCTGCTTCTGTACTGCCTCCTTCCCACGCTCCCTGAGATACCACTGGGGTATTTGAGCTACCATCATTTCCCCTACCCCACCCTGCCTTGTCACCCTGGCCTCCAAAGCCCCACACACTCCCTTCCTGCCCCTGAGCTCCAGTCCCTCCTCCACCCCACCCATCTGCCTGTGAGGCACCCGTGCACAGGTCAGAGGACACTGGAGGCATGGATCTCCAAGAAGAGGAGGCAGCAGAGGAGGAAGACGAAGAGCCAGAATGACTGCCACTGCCTTCTCCATCAACACTAGCCGGCCGACAGCCCCCCTCATCGCCACCACCTTCTTGATTTGGTCCTGCTCCTCTTGCTCCCCCGCCTGAACCCAACTCTGGTCCTAGGTTTCCAAAGTGCTGCTGCTGTTGTTGTTCTCCACTCCGTGCTCCCACAGCCGCCTCAGTGTGCTGCTGATGGAGACCAGTTTGATTCACAGATGAAAGAGAGTGAGTGGTGATGAGCGTAGTGCTGGCAGAGAACGAGGAAGCTGAAGTAATGGACGAGTGTAGTGGAAGGCCGTCGCTAGCCGGAGATGATGTCCCACCCTGCACCAGGGCAGGCCAGGCGGAGGGGTTCACGTTGGGGTTGAAATTGGCACCAGGGACACTGCTGCTGTTGCTGCTGCCACCCACAGGGCTCTCCTGAGGCCCAGGAAGAAGACGGGAGACTTTGGAATTGTAAAATGCTGCTGATCCCAGCCCTGACTCCACCTGAGAGGGGGTGGAAGAGCCCCACACACCACCACTCGACTGAACACATTCATTAAGCGAGGAAGAGGAGGAAAGAGGAGAAGAACGAGGCGAGGAAGGATTGTCCATGTTCCCTGCTCCTCCTCCTGCTGCTGCTGCTCCTCCCTTCTGCTGGATGTTTCTCTCACTCCATGAGGCACTACTGTAGTTGTTGTTACCAGGGCAGTCTTGCTCCTGCACCCCTCCTCCTCCAGCCCGGTCAGAACTCAATTTGGCCCCTCCGAGGATGCTAGGCCAATCCCCCAGGTCCGTCCCATCAACAATCACCTTCCCGCAGCCCTGAGAAGAGGACTGGCTGCCAGAGCCTGCCCCCCATGTGGAATTTGCATAAGTTGAAGTAGTAGTAGAAGAAGACGACAGAGCAGCAACACATAATGACGATGAGGAGGAGTTGGGGGGTGAGGCGGACGATGAACCAAGGTTGGAATCTATATGGACAAAAATTAGGTAAGTCATTGACAATACTAACTAATGACACAGTCGCGTTTCAAAACATACATGGTTTTAAGGTACATTTATTGTCATTGTACAACAGGGTTGCGTGACGAAATGCAGTTTGTAGCGGCTTGTAGCTGCGGCATTCAGTGAACTACATATCAAAGTTGATCATCTGTTTTTGTTTCAAGACATTAACCCACCTGTGCCTCCAACTGTGTTTGCATTGGGGTCATCTGCTGCTTGTGAGGAAAGCGATGGGGCGGCTTCCCAGCCACTGCCTCCACCAACCCCTCCTGCACCCCCTTCCCCTCCGCCTCCCCCCAGCAGCATGGAGGACAGCGGTGGCTGGCCCCTCTTCAGTAGCACTTTTTGATCCTGCTGGCAGCGAAATCTTGGTGGAACCTCTCTGGACATGTATCGCTGCTGCTGGGAGCTCTGGCTTCCAGAGGGGGAGGAGGAGGGCTGTCCGTTGGCCACAGCAGTCCGCTGCTTTGCATTGTTCCCGCCACCAGGAGGAACTTGTGCAGAAACCCCGGCTGCAGCAGGACTGGGGGATGAGGGGGCAACAGGGCCAGGGCTGGGGGACACTGAGCCTGGGGTGGCGAGCGGCTGGGAACAGGAGGGCTTGGCTGATTCTGGCACTAAAAACACATTTAAAGAAAAGGTGTGAACCACTGGTAGACTCAAGTACGGTGAGAAGAGAAAGACAGTTTGGGTATGTTTCTGAGCCACAGCTACGTTTAGCTTCTCTATAGCTTTAAAAAGTTTAAGAAAATACATCTAAAGTGTGAGCATAATTGTGAATAACCCATGGTCATCACAATACATTAAAGTTGTCATAAGAACAAGGTAGTGCTGATTAAAGCATATTTAACAACAAGGCATAGAAATCATGCCACTGACATGATAATATGGAATAGTGAGTGATAAAAGAAGACATGTCTGACGATGAAGGGAAAAAAGGTAAAGTGGAAAAAAACATACCTTTGACTTTCTGGTCTGGCACCTAAAACAGAAAGAATAAGTGTGTCAGATATAACGTAGAAGAGAACATACTTGCCTTTAGTCTTGCTACTGCGACTGGGAAAATTGACTAGCAAGGCACTATTTAGCAAACATTAAGAATATGGCATTGACTATTAATTTTACAATTTCCAAACATGACAAAATCTAAGCTACCTAATAAAATATTCCAATTCAACCAAAACAATTCTGGCAGAGCAACTGGCAATGATGAGAAAGCACAAATTCCCCCAGGTTATCTGCAAAGCACAGAGGCAAAGTCAGCTGTGGATTATTTTGGTGAACATGTTTACCTTCTGAGAGGCTTCCCTTTTCTTTTTATCTTCTTTCTTCTTTTTCTTGTCTTCCATGAACTACTGCTCCCTTTCCTGATTCTCCTGTCTGTGAAGAGAAATGTACACATTCAATTATTCATGTTACATCTCAAGGCACACTGAAAGTAATTTAATCCTCACTAAAGCACACCTTTTCACACACAGACTTTGACTGAAAATGGATAATGCGTACTACACCAGATTACTGTCGAGTATTCTACGACACAGTCAACGCAGTGAGGACGGTAAAGTTAACCAGGGGTGGACAGCTTGACAACAGCCCTTGGAAGCCTAGCTTCTCATTGCATAATTCATTAACCAGCAAACCATTGCAATTCACACTAACAGACAACACCGGCAGCAGCCAAACAAACTCTCAAACATCTCTATAAAAGTAAAGTTCTTCTACATCACTGTAGAGACTGTAATGGCAGCATGATCCACAGGACACTAGCTTCAATGTGAGTAAAGTTACGTGACTTGATCTGTCCAGTGTTATGAAGACACGCTCTCCCTGACTTCACACTTGCTTCCCACCCTACCAAAAGTAAACATCTGTATTATGAAAATATACAACTCATACCTAAGTCACGTGAGCCTTATTTTGTGGAAAAACAAAACATACCACGGAAGGCTGAACAAAAACAACCAGATTTTATCTGGAAATGTAAAGGCATCTCAGATACCAGAGAGCTGTAAATACGACTGGGCCCAGTGTTTCGGTTAGCTAAGCTGCACATAATTAGCATCATGTCACACTGCGCTAATGGAAGCTAACTGCACAACGAATGGATTTAACCCTTCACTGTATCCTTTATAATTTAATCAGCTGGCGTGTCCATTAATAATCAGTCTATGTAACGTCAGGGAACCCCTACAAGGCAATTGTTAGAAGAAAACAGTCGTGGAAATAACAGGCCACCAAGGAATGGCTGTGCAGCTACTAGAGATCACAAGAAGAGCTTCACTCGGCCGAGCAATTAGCTAATGCTAGTGGACTCTAAAGCAGCTGGCGAGCACCGTGTCGTGACCTAAAGAGCAGGGGACTGACTGTCCCAGAGCCTCTGTCGTATCCGCGCGACGAAACTAACCTCTAACGTTACGCAGTTGACTGCAGACAACAGGCACGTCACATTAGCTAACGGTAGTCCCCTTTATTGTCAAAAACAGTGCATTTCATTTGCAAAACTTTACGGTTATAATTCGTAACTTCACAATGGGAACGCAACACTTCTGACAAGTCGTTGGTCGGACTGCTAGCTAGCTGGTTCATCAGCAGTAACGGTCGACAGGGCCAAATTAAAACGACGAACTTCGGTGACGTTTCTTCAGCATAGCGCGTAACAAGCGAAGCTCTTCTAAAATAGAGAAACCCAAATGTTGTAGGCGGTGTAGAGGAGGAAATAACTAGCGTTATTAACGGGCACACACATTATGGAAGCTACCAAAGCCCATGCCGTTGAATACTCACCTCGGGAATCACATAGGACATAAAGTGCTTCTGTGCAAAAATTCTTCCAGACCTACCGCTAGCAGGCTAGCAAGGTGGCTAGCCTAGCGAGCTAGTTCTTCGAGGCTTTCAAGGCTAAATTGAATAAGAAATGACATCACCGAAAGGCGAAATGTTAATCGTAGAAAAAAATGAGGAAAGGCGATTATCCTTTTCGAGCGACTATAGTTTCTCAAGGTGTAAACAAACCACGCACAACCCCTTGATGACTGTCAGACGCTGTATGATCGGTTAGTTTACTATCGGCCATTTTGCTTCTGTGTGGAGGTTTAGCCAGCATATGATATCACCAGGCTGGTTGTTGATCAGAGGAGGGAGGAGGAGCGGGGCGAGTACCGACACCGCCCACCAGGGGGCGTCTTATCACTGGAAACATGACGTCATACACGCTGAGCACCAATAAGTATACAAATTGCTCACAGTCTGTGAATAAATTACCTGCGTAACACCGTAACTGATCGCTTCTCTGAGCTGCATATTGAACACAATGAGCCTTTTACATGTTTTAGCTATTTATTCCCTGTATGAACATGTATAATTGTGCGCGCTACACTGGTTTTGATTCTGGTTTTGATTCATGAGAAGTAGTTATGTATTTATATTTTTCATAACGAACATTTGAAAATTATTTTTTTGATTGTCCAAACTGTTTTTTAACCGTTTACAAGACTTTGTTTGGAAAGTAGGTTTATACTTTGCCTCAGTGACACAGAGTTTTGGTCAATTTGAACCAACCTTATAGTGGGAATTAATACAAAATATATAGTCTAGTCTAGTTGAGTGGATTTGCTTTTGTATAACTTGGTATACGTTATGTGTTTCAGATTATTAGTAGTCTATAATTTCTTCACTGAATCTACTGCACTGCTACACTGTTGCAATATTTCAATAAAAACATCAACAATTAGATCAAGTCTGTTGTATAATTGAGCATACAAGACATCAACTGTTTTCATATACATTTATTTAAAAAAAAGAGTTTGCAGTACAAAACAAGACCATTTTGTCCAAGTGAGAACTACAGCTTCTGTTGCACAGTTCAGTGTAAATAGAAATGCAGCACTTGCTGACTTTCAGTCATACACATTCCACCTAAAAATAGACACACATTTAGTTTTTCTCTTTGAAATCTGTTCATATAATTACAGTAATGTCAGTGTGATACTTTTAAGTATGACATGTTTAATTGGTTTACATCTCAAACATTATGTCAGCCCAAAAAGGACGCAGTATTTACTCCAAATACACGTGGATAAGCCGATTAGCACCCTCCACTACATCCCTGCTTACAACTACTACAATCCCCTTCACCTATTTTGTACCTCTTTGTGTCCTCACAGTTTAAATGTCCACTTACATAACATAACTGAATACCTAGGGACCAAAGTGCCTTAAAAAATGGGCACCTTGTGTTATCCCTTGAATGTTTAAAATACAGTAAGAAAAAATAAAACTGTGTGAATGGGAAAAAGTAACATGGCATAATTCCTGTTGATAAAAACAGCTAACAGGGAGGTCTGTATTGCCATATACCTTCCATATGTGGTTCAAATCTGTTTTAGTTTTAAAATGTTTTTCCTATTCTCCCATTGTAACAAGTCCAGCTTGGCTACAAAGATGATAACTATTTAGAATTATTAAGATGACAAGTAAATCCCACTCCCTTAGAATAGTATGATGATCTAACACTGAATGTTAATTCTCGCCAAAAACCTGGCTGTGGTTTGGTACCTGCTGCTAGCTGCCAGATTCTTGATTCAAAGAGGAGAGAATCTAGTTTGTAGTTTTGCATAATGAAAATAAATATTCTGTTTCTCCCTTCTACTGCAGCCTATCCAGTTCGATCCATGCCATTGCCCTCTGCTGACTGTGGATGGCATTACGTATGGCTGCCAGCAGCTCATCAGTACATCTCCATGCGCTGGGCTCCAGGGTGTAGTAGAGCAGGGGCAGTGTCTCCAGCTGCAGCTCCTCGGCCTGGCACACCTCCTCCATTACTCTGTCCTCCCCACACCGTGGGAAAAACTTCCTATTTCAAGTGTTGGAGCGTCATATGCAGCAAGTTAGAGGAAAAAACGTTGGGTTCTTTAAAACAACAGCAACACTTTTTTGTATATCTGTATGGTAAGAAAACACCACACGATCTTCAGATGGAGAAAAATGCAAATTTACCTTACAATGTGAGTGGCGTGAAATGTGTGGTGAACCTGCACGAGCCTGATTGATGTACCATCATGCTGCTATATGATCTGATGCGTACTTACTGTTACACTGCATTTACTGTACTTGCCAAGCAAATGGGTGCCCACGTACCTCAGCTTCTTGTGCTTTTTGTTCTTAGGGCGGATATGGATGACGATAGGGTACACCCCCTGTCTCAAAAAGCCCTCAACACTGGGCAGCCCGAGCTCCAGCAGACAGTGCTTGTCCTGAGACAAAGACGGAGATTTGGACAATGCGTGACAATATGCATTCATTATCATCAGCAAAATGAAACACTCTTCTGTCTTTTCCTTGAGAGAGACTTGGGATGTTTGTGCCTTGTGATTATTTCAGCGATGATGTGTTTTTTTTAATTACCTGGCTGATGACGTCCTGTATCGACTGCAGCCGTATTCCCAGAGTCGTCTCTGGACTGCAGGGATCCAACAGGAACACTCTCTTGTCTCGTCTCTCTGAAGCCTGGATAGGCTCTGTAAACCACAGGAAACAGAGGAAAGAGGAGACTGTGGTGTATCACGCCATGGTCAAATGAGGAATCATCAACCTTTTCGGTCACCGAGTCTATCATTGTTGGGGACGTGAATAAGTGTGTGTGCTGTGCGCATACCTGGTGGGCAGGTGTTGAACTTCAAACCAGACTCTGCTGGTTGCAGCAGCCTCTCTATGAGACCACGGGAGAGAAGAGAGGGGGAGAAGATGACCGGCCGCTTAGTCTGAACCTGCACCGGCTGCACTAAACTGTACGGGATCAAGTGCTCCTCGTGACCTGAGGGGACAGGCACACATGAAGGTGACATTAATGCACAGCTTGTAAATAAAAAAAGGATACTAAAAAAAGAAGAAAAAAAACATCACACAGATTTGGTGTTGCATTCTGGGAACACTGGGGCTGGATCTTACGTTTGCTGAGTGTGTAAAGGACCTGCTGTGTGGAACCAATCCCACGGCAACTGGGGTCCGTTGCCTTGACCAGTCGTACACGTCCGGATGCTTTCTTCAAGAACTACATGTCGGAAAATGGAAACAAATAAACATTTAGTAGTCGTTTGTAGGAGTTATGTAACAGTTTGGTTTAGCACAGTGACTGAAAGGGAACCAGCATGTCATTTCAATATGAGCAGACTGACCTTCCTCTTGAAGTCCTTTTGCTCCAGGGCCATTTTTCGTAGCCTAACAAGTAACAATTGTTGTGCCCTGAGATGGAAAATACTTATTTGTCATCTACACTCTTAATTGGCATAATTAACAGGCGGTACTTATATTCTAATATAATAAAAAACAATGCTCAATAGCCAGAATTAGAATAAGGTTGCAGTCAAATCAAGGTCCAACTGGCGTACCTGTTGTAGTTGGGCATGGTTCCTGCCTGCAGGTGCTTGGCTGTGTGTGGGTCCACCAGGGAACAGTGCCAATGGTATTTCCCATTGTATCTTGTGTCTGTGACGTGTATAATGTCATCACAGGACACACCCAGAGACGGCAGGTCACCGCGAGGCTCCATGCTGATATTAACACGCACATAGAAGGAGTCAGCACCCATAAAAGTGGTCGACGAGAGGTGGGAGCACATTTTGGAGTATGCTGAGGACAGGAAACAGAAGAGGGGAAAGATAGTCTCACCTCTCTGTGACATCAATGAACAGAGGTTTCAAGAATACCCTATTACAGTTTTATGTAAAAATATCTGACAAAAAAATGGACTCACCCTCTGGGTTGCTCTGGTGTTTGAGCGTTGAAGGCTCAGCCCACCACTGCAGTGAAAAGTGGGCTACCTCAGCAGTGCACTGGCCCAGCAGCACACTGCCCCCACCAAACAGAACCCTCTCCAGCTGGACAACATTCAGAGAAATGTGCACGTTCAATCAAGGAGCTTGTTTAAAAAAACCCATGTACACTCAGAACTGTAATGGGCACTTGTCCAAATAATACACATGTAAGCATTAGCTGAAGCACACCTCTATCATGAAGCATGTACATACACACAATACTCACACATGATTTATGCACTATACAGACGCACCCACACACACACACACACACACACACACACACACACACACCTCCAGCAGCTCACTGCCCTCCTTCAGTCCACATAGTTCAGCTTGGGAACCAGCTCTCACGTGGCTGACGAAGATCCCCGTTTGGTTCCCTCCGACTATCGTAATATCGTCAGCTAGACTGGCTCTCCTGTGCTTTGGTGAGATGGGGGGGCTTGAGGACGGGGAGCGGGAGGGTGTGCTGAGAGATGGCAGGGATGGGCAGCATTAGATGAGGATGACGTGACATGTACATGAGGCAAAGATTTGGCAAAGAGCAGTGCAACTAGTCTATTCACTTCATATCATCAAAAGGTTCACTTTTATGCTTGTTCCGTGCTCTAAGATTTTCTTTCATCCACATGTTGTATGGAAAACCGTTGGACCCAATTACTAATGATGTTAACCACTGAGTTCTGTTAAACTGTATCTGCTAGAAATATTGTTTCGGTTGCATTTTGAGGATTCCACAAACAAGATTCAGGCCGTGCAGTTGTGTTACAGTCATGTAAGGTCAATGGGGGCAATAATCACGCCATACCTTTGTAAAATAAATCATCATTCTTATCTATGAAGCTGTTAGATGTTGCTGTAAGCACTTTATAAGTGACATTGGTTATTAAGCAGGAAGCCATCACATACATAGTCATAGTGTGCTTTAACAATGTTTTTTAGTGGCTGTCATTGACAGGCGTTTAATCCGTTATGTTGTACCTGGAAACACTAGGACTGGGCTGTGAAGAGACTGCAGGCAGGTTGACCAGGTCAGGGGGGAAGAGATGAGAGTGTAGGGAGGTGCAGGAATCCCACAAAGAAGGTTCACTCGGATTACCTAAAAAACACCAGAGAGCCTCGTAACTCACGCTCACAACGTACTACATACAAAGGCTGTAAAACCACAAGTTTTAATTAATTTAATTTTTAAATTAAATTAATAATTTAATTTTTGACCGAATCAAATATACCTGTAATGTTATCATTCTCATCACTGCCCCACGATTCCGAGTCAAACCTATTCAGAGCAGAAAAAAGGGACTTTAATGAGAATGAAATGAAACTAGTTAGAACAGACATTGTGTATCGTGACGTGGGGCTGATTAACTCACTCAGTGTTGACTCGTCGGTTGATGGAGTTCATACACGGTGGGAAGGGGAATGTGGAGAGTCGATTTATTTCTTTTTCGTTTTCGTCTGTCTGAGGGTAGAGAGGTAAATACAAAATACACAGATTCTTACTCCTTCATTCTTTGTCTTTTTTGTTCTTTCCGTGCTGTGTTTGTTAATGAGCGGAGCTGTGGTACTCACTGACAAGAGCAGGTTCTCCTCTGAGTTGGAGCGTGAACCTGTGGAGGAGAAATAAAGTACGTAAGCACAAGTACTCTACGCAAAATGTGAGAATCATCCACCAGGTGTCAGTGCACACAACTTACCCTCTGAGTTATCGTTGGCATGGCCACTCGAGGGCGTCTGTGGCACAGAGAACAGGAGTGAAACTGGTGTGACCTCACAGCTATAGAGATATTGTGCAGGTACAAACGCGCTAAGGGCTGCATAATAATCGACTACAATCAGTCTCAAACTCTACACAATAATAAGACTCGACTCCAGCTAAAGATATTTACTTTGCAGTCCAAAAGCTACATTCCTCGCATTCTGCAAAGACAACGTGAGAAAACATGTTGCTGCAGTCTCCAAAATAGTTGTGGTCACAGTACACAAAGAAGTAGTTACACTGTATTAACAGCACTTATCCTGATTTTAATCATGACTGGGATGACGGTGATCCTACTGTTACTGTGAATGTGAGTAAGATCATAGTTATGGAGGCCAGCCCTGACCTTTCGTAGCAGCAGGCGGCTGCCATTGGCCTGGGGTCTCAGGTCCAGGCCGAGGGAACAGCAGGGGCCGTAGCACTGGTCCTCACTGCACAGGGACAGGTGGGACTGAGGAGACAGAGGGAACAATATAACGCCTTGTGTGGTTACAGTGGGACGACAGTGCTGCACTCCTAACTTGCTGCGTGAACTCACACAGTGCAGACCGGGGCTGCTCTGCTCCATTTGCTCCCGGCTCCTCTCCCTCTCACTCTCCAGCTCCCTCTGCTGCTGCTCCAGGTTGGCCTGCAGCTCTGCAATGCGTTTACGCAGACGGTTCTTATCCAGCAGACAGTCGGTGTACTCCAACTGCAGGCTGTCTCGACTACGCAGAGCCTGGTGAAGAGATGGAAAAAAGGAAGGGAAAGAAAGTTAGCATGGTGGGGAAAACTATTGAGACTAGTCATTGGTGCTAATATGAGGAATTCCAATTGCAACACAACTAACTACAAACGTGCCTTGATGAAAGTTGGCTAGAGACTGTTGGGCCTCCATTCACACTGACCTGGTCTCTCTCCTTTTCCAGCTCCATGATCTGGTTGAAATAGGACACGCTCCTCTTCTGTTCAGTCTCCCAGTCCAGCTGGAGAGTTCTCACCTTCAGCTGTAGCTGCTCGCACTGCGACTCCAGCTACAAACACAGTTTACTATTACAACCTCTATTCAAAGGCAGAAAAAAAAACATTAAACACCGACTTTGGCTGTACATCAAACTTTTTTTTAACAGAGTAAAAAATAAATAATCTTAAAGATCATTTGTGACACCTTGTCCGAGTCCTCGTCAGTGCTCTGTAGCTCTCCTTGTATCCGGGTTATGATATCACAGAGCTCCTGCCTCTGCTCTGCAGCCTCCCTGCGGTCCTGCTGCAGGATATCCATCAGAGCCTGAGGTAAACCACAGAAAGCTAATTTTGACAGCATGAAACACTGCATCTTTAGAAACACCGCCCAAAAAAGCATGCTACATCTTTGTCTTGAGGGACAAATCATGAGGAAAAAGCAGTGTGATTGGTCCCGACAGCAAAGAAGAAACAGCAAATGTGCTTTTAGACGATAAATATTGTAGATTTAAAAACATACCATGACTCCGGTGGCAGGAACTGAGTTCCTTATCTGACTTCCTGTATTCTCAGCTTTGTGAAATTCCATGCGGTGCAGCGGCTTCTCTGGCAAAGCAGGTGGAGGACCATTTATTTCACAGGAGAGCAAACTGTTTCGCTTTGCTGCCGTGGTGTTCCCTGGAGGATCGATTGCTTGTTTCTCTGCGTCTGTCAACCTGGACCTGAACTCCTCTACCTGTAAGCAAAGCAGCCATAAACACATACCCTGACATTTTGAAACGTCCACACCAGCCAAAACAAAAACACGTTTAAAATATGGCTAATGAGCTGTTGCAGCTGGGTGCCAGTTTAAACAGTTTCACTTGAACTGCCCTGGGTGCTGCTATTCGTGCCATCAAACATAACATTTATTATTTTTCTTTCCCGTATAGTCTTCCAGAACTTAAAATATCTCTCCCTGTCTTTATACGACATGGTTTTACAAGTAACATGTATCTCTGAAGAACAGACCCTTGTGTTAAATAGAAACTCTTGGCCCCCTCATGGAGCACCTAAACCTGCACCTTAAAGCTAAGAGCAACAGGGGCAAACAAGTAGATCACTGTTATTAGCAAATTCGCCATTTCTGCAGCAAGTACCAGCTGTTTTTAGAGTGAGTATCAGCTGAGGAATGTGGTGGGACATAGGGAATGACTCATCTTCTGAGGACCTTCTCACACTAAAAGTCAGTAAAAGTCTTGTGTTTGACAACCCCTCGTATCGATATCTGTGAGTTCTATGATTTGTGGTGACTAAAACACTCTCTTTAACCTCCTAAGATGATACACTGTACAGCTTCGTTTTTTACATGTGCTGCTCCCAACCGACCTACCTGCCTCAGTAGTTCTCTCTCGCGGGTGGAGGCCTTGCCTTGCTCCTCCAGGGCCCTGGAGTACTTCACAGCCTGCTCCAGGTGCCTGTCCTTCAGCTTGCCCAGCTCTCGACTGCCCGACTCCCAGTCTTGCCGCAGCCTAGAGATCACAAATCCTCATTGATTAATTTCTGTGCGACACAAGGTAAACCATCTGCTTTCTGTGACATTAAAGTTACTCGTTCATGGATTCATCGTAGTTTTAATCCACTCACTGAAGCTTCACGAGGAAATGTTGCTGTTATTAACTAGAGATTCAATCAGGATATTTGTTTATTTACCCTCTCAAATGGAATGTCAGTCTCTCAGCTGCCGGAGATCTTTGCCAAAACAAATCTCAAAAACCAGCTGGTAAGCTCTCTATAGAAAGTTACCCATCACTGCCTGTTTGACGCCATCAGCAAGGTAAATTACCTGGCTCAAACTGTCAGAGAATGTTGCTTCCATGACTCGTCTCTCACCCATGAATTTAGTGAACAAAGATTTTCTTTTCACAGCCTGACAAAAGTTAGAGGACCAAACTCAGCTACCCCCAAAAGTGAGACAAACCTCTCAAGCTGCAGTCTGTCCCGACACAACTCCTGAGCTTTGCGTTCGGCACGGCCGCGTTCGTCCTCTGCCATCCGGCAGCGCTGAGACAGGCGGCGCTCACACATGCGGCTGTTTCGAAGCTGCCCCATCAGTTTACGCACCTCCAGAAGCAGGAACTGGGTCAAACCCTCCGGACCCTCCTCATCTGGGGGGGTAAAGACAGGTGGAGGTTATGGGTCACGGGTACAACTGGTTGATGTGCGTGGAGTGGGTAAACTCACATGCAGAGAGTGGAGTGGCTTGTTTTAATGTGTGAGGAGACGGGACGGGTGAATGAAAGTCTGTCTAAGTCATCTGCGTGTCCTTTTCGCATATGTAAACATCTGGGAACACTGAATCCTTGTGCATACTTTGTGAAAGTACCAAGAGAGCTTTTGTTATAAGATTTCCTCTCAAGTTCCCATACTGGCTCTACATCTTTTGCTCTTTGTCTTGGAGACCATTAGTGTCAAACGTACAAAGGCCTTTCATTATATTCTGCTTGTTTAACATGCCCTTCATTCCTTAAGATACTCTTAAGCATAGTAAGAACAACACATTGTGTGTTCAGCTCTGCAGAGAGTTGCCTACTTATCCACTAGATAACACTGAACACAGAGTTTCTGGCTCTAACCATGTAACAGTTAAATATACACCGTAGAAGCTTATCCAAAGTTTGAATGTCTGTAATGTGTTTACTATGTGCCAGTAAAGAAACCTTCTTACGCAACAAGTGGGGCTAAGTTCTTTTTTGAAAGTCAGATTTAAGTCTCAAGATGACAATCAGGAGTCCTGAGTCCTAAAAGTTTTGGGCCTGAAATATTTGTGATGGAGTCTATTTTATTACGTCAATTTTCGATTATACAGTGTCTTTTCATTCAAAGTGTACGCATGAAAATTCTCGTTCCACATTAAGATATTTCTCTCTCTTTTCAAAGTATTTTGGTTGATTATTTTCAATCCTTAAGTCCAACTCAACTCTGTGTCACGAGGTGAGTCCACGCCTCTGCCACCCTCGACATGCAGAGAAGCCCCGCCTTACCCAGAATGAGGGAGCATCGCTGTGTGGGCTGCTCTCCGGTCAGCTGCGTGTACTGGTCCGGGTGGTAGAACTCCAGTGATTCCATGAAGGCTTGAAGACCTCGCTGGCCCTGACCACGCAGAATGTCCAGCAAGCGACCTGTTCAACAAAAGTGTAACAATGTGGGATTAATCACTATCCCATGCACAATGTCAATAAACCCATGCAAGCTCACGTCAGCATTTTGGTACTGTAAACTATCAAAGCTGAAGCAGTCTCACCTCAAAAATGCTACCTCTTTGATGTGAGTGCCATCTACACTGTAGTTACATTGGTATTTCAAACATGACCATGATAAATGAGCGGCTGTAGCATGAGCTAACCCACTGGCAACGAAACCACAGCGATATGAACTGGGTGCTCCGGTCCTCGTCTTCATCTTCATCTTCACTCCCCATTCTGTCAGCCTTACACTCCCCCTTTACTTGGCAAAGTCTTTCATCTCACTCTCTCCTTAGTTCCTGCCTGTTTTACTCACTGCAACATGTATCTCTATACCCGCCTGTTCCTCTCTCACAACCTGCTGCACAACCACTCACACATAATGTGGTTTTACAAAAGAACCATACTGCATGTACTGTCGTGCTTCCCATTGTTAAAGCATGCCGTACTATTGTACATTATTGTATTGTGTTCGAGGCAGCCATTTGTAAAGACCATATTGCATATTGACCCCCTGTCTTTTTTCCTACATTTCCTATCATTTGTCTCATAAAGGTAAAACTTACAGAAATGTAAGAAATTCTCATTATTCTTTTTTTATGATGATGCTAATGCTACTTAATTGCTTTTCCTCTCTTCTGATTTTTCTCTGATTTCTAAGTGGAGTATTGGGCGTTTATTTGCATTGGGCATCAGAGATAATACAATCCTCATGTCACACTGAAAATATGAGTAGCCTCCAAGAAGTATAGCCTACCTAACCAACAGGCCAAACTACAATAACCAACTTCCTGTTGACAGCTCCCTTTCACCCCATACCTCACAGTAGCTTGTTATTTTAATAGGTCCAATATAACATTACAAAAAGACTCATAGTATCTTCTACTGTGAGTTTCCCATCTCATATTGCAGTTTCATGATCTGAAACTAGCTGATGGGTAACACATGCACAACCAACTGCATGGCCTTTTACGTCATGTCAAGTTCACTTTAGCTGTACGGCTGGTGTTCCGCTTTAGATGTATCGACGTGTTCGAATGAATTTTTCCTCCTCTCACCGGCCTTGCTGATGCGCAGTGGGTACTGCGTGGAGTTGAGCACCTCGTCTTCATCCTGCTCGTCGATGACCTTGCACTGGCGCAGGTACGGCGTGAGTTTGGCCGGGTTGAGGATGCGTGTGAGCTTGTGCCGTACCTCCTCCACCCGGTCCCAAAGCTCCTCGCAGCGCTCCTCTGACCAGGAGGGAGAGGACCGCACCTCCTCCTGAGCTATGTCCCCGTCCTCGGCCCAAACTGTGACACCTGCAAGACACCGGAAATTTACAAGCAGTTGAAGAAGTTTGACTGCTGTAAAAACTATTGTGCTAAAACAGAAAGAAAAATCTTTTAATCATTTAGTGACTCCAGAAATGCTGTAGAATTGCTACTTTGGACCATGTCTCATTTGACTGTCACAGTTCAGCCCGAGGGCCAGATTTACTGTCCTGACTACACTTATCTGCACCTCTCAGCCCTCAAAGTGGGTCATTGCACTCTGGTTTATCAAAAAATCACTGTCTGTCTGCTTTTTAACGCACAGATAAGACATCAGAAGCAAAACATGTGAGGCATCCTTGTGAAATAAGTTTATATTCCTCCTAATTAAAATGCAATACATGATGATCCTCTTTGTCAAACACTGAGCCCTTTTTAATAGAAATCATTCTTTAGGATGCATAAAAGATTACTGGGTTTATCTGTTGCATTGAGAAAGAATGAGATGAACCTCCTTACTGGAAATCTTCCAAGGAATGCAGAGGGGGATTTACTCCTACAAAACACAAGTCCCACAGATGGACATTTAACTTCAGGCCATTTGCCACACGGAGAGCAGATAATGGTGTTAGATCTCATTTAAGGAGGACAACTTGATTAGCTGAAAGCCAATAAGCGTTTGCATGATGAATGAAGTTATATTTCATACGAGTTAGTATATCAGCAGCAGTTAGAGTCTGCTGTTACCAGGGTCATAAACTGTGGTGGGGAGGACACTTTGTGGGTCAGTGTCTCAGAGTGCAGGAATGAAAATACTGGCTTGACTCATATTGCACACCTGAAAACACACCAGGGGGAAGAAAAGCTTGCTCAGTCCCATTCATTTCACACTGTGGAGGAGACAATGAGAGAAAGTGAAAACCCCTGCCACTACAGGAGTGTGTTAAAAACACAACTACGTACTGTGTGTAATCACACTTACTTTTAAGCTATTTTCTTTCCTCTTGTAATAATGATAATATTAACATAATGGTTGATTCTGTTATCAGTGATGCGAGGGAGGGAAAGCTTTTGCCAGCCTTCCAAATCCAGTGAGAAATTGCTGATCAAGGCACACTCTTAACAACACAAGCCCCCCAAAGCTGTGTTGTTTCTAGAGACAGAACCCCATGTCTCATTTCTGTTGCATTAACAAATGCACTTTATAATCACACAGAGGTCCAGTTTCTGTCACATCTCACTGCAGTCTGTTATGCTTTGGCAGTTCTTGGCTCTAGGCTCTGATAACTAGTGATGGGCTTTTGTCCCACTTTATAGATAAAACAATATATATAAAGAACCTATGGATAAGTCATCATGAAAATGATTTATTAGTATTTACCCTCTGTGTTATTTACCAACGATGAGAGTGAGGCGCCTGCTGCTCTGTGCAGCTGATGTGACTGATCTGAGATAAGGCAGGTCGAGGCAGGTCTGGATGCTCTGGAATCTCAGTCATTACCCATAAACACGTCTACTGAGACATTGTTCTCATGCGATCACAACCGAACCCCTCCTCCTTACACTCCAAGCAGTAGAAAACACCCAATACCATACTGTGATCTACCATCATCTTTTCTTGGAACATAAATAGATACAATCTGCAATTTTAACCAAGGTTCAATTGTAAAAAAGAAAAAAAAAGAAACAAAACAAACAATAACACAAAACTATGCATGTGTTATCTGCTGATATCATATTCACATATATTCCATCAACAAGACTTTTGTTATCAGATGCATTTATCTCCAAAAGGCCATGTTTATATCTTGTGTGAAAGTTTGGAAAGTTTTGAGAGTAGCTTTAAGAAAAATCAGATGTATTTGACATGACTGGAAATATGTATATGTTATATGTTAATATATGTTAGTTTACCAAAAAGAAGATTATTGTGTTAACTGGTTTGAGAAAAGTAGCCTTTGTCATGAAACAAATGTGTCACATCGACAGAGTATTGATTAAAAACAACAACAACAACAAAAACAGAGGGCAACTTGATCATGCTCCACAGTGGACATGGTAGAATAGTATTACATAATGTGATAGATTATAGTGATGCGGGAGTTAAAAATGCCAGATTTGTATACTTGTCTATTTCTTGTTGTTGACCCAAACCGGGAGCCGAATTTAAGACCTTATCACTGATCGCATACCCGGCTATAGCACAGCCTTGCTACTATTTAACGCGTAGTTATTTACTCATAACACAGCTGCAAACTGCTGAAATCGTAAACGTTGGCTTACCGCTCATGTCTCGAACCTCCTTGAATCTGTTCTGACGATGAGACCTAACAAATGAATCAAGTCCTCTGCGTCTCGTTCAGGTCCAGAGAAGAGAAAAAGAGAAGTGAAACTGAGCAGTGAGACTAGAGAGAGTGCGTGGGCGCCATCTGACCGGAGAGCAGCGAGCGCACAGGTACTCCTTTACGCACACCTTGGCACACTCAGCTCCCCCACCCTCGGTCAACCCCAATTAGCCAATCCGCAGCCAAGAACAGCGATAACGATTATCACCAAATCACAGCGGATTTCCTCGACCAACACATTTCACTCTTGAGGAGAGCTTCGAAATAAAGACTGCCTATGTCTGAGGTACAGCAGAGTCCTTTAGCACTAGATGGCGCTTTCAACCACTGATTGTCCACTCAAAGCTCTCCCCAATAGGCGCATTATTACAGTGATAGTTATATTGCATAAATATTTCCAGGTATGTTTCTTGAATTCTGAGCGCTATCATGAAGGCTTGACACAGAAACATGACTTAAAGAGAATATGACTAATTGACACCGTGAGTCACTCACTCACAGTTGCAAAGAATAGCTTCTCCCCTCGTGAATGTGCAGGAGAGACAGCTTTGTGTTGCATCACTTTGTGTCCTGGAGGAGAGCAGGTTAGTCACCAGCGTTGCCGAGGGACACCTGACCTGATCTGATGCATTTTAAAATGACACAGAGTGTCTCATCCTCACAGTTTTTTGTTGTTGTTTAATGCATGTTTTATAGCACGTACCACATAAAGACTATAGTATTAGGTAAGTGGGACAGCTGACTCATACTATTTGAGCTAGAGTACTACCAGAGAAGGTGACAGCATTTAATAATGGAAGTCACAGGATATGAAACCAGGAAGTGACGAAAAGGTTAAAACAAGTAGAGGCAAGTGTTACCAAAAAGAGCATGATGTAAATTAGCATGATAATTACATGTTGTACTCAAAATCATTTAACAGCAGGTGAAAGAATTGAAATGAGGAATAAATGAGAAGAAGAGGTGATTTTGTGTCACAAGTCAAATTATGTACATTTTAGAGGTACATTATATGAATCCTTGGTTTGGGAAAATATACACAAATGTAGGCTATGTCAAAGATTTAAAATGATGTCATTTCCTAACTTCTCCTCCTCCTCTTCCGAGGCAGCTCTTGAGTGTGGGACGGGACCGGGCAGAGGGCGTGGTGTGAAATGTGTCTTGCAGTTTGAGTCTGAAGGCAGACAGGAAATGTGGGGTGCCTAGCAGAAGAATGCGTCTTTTTCTTGGCATGTGGACAGGAAATGTCAGCCTATACTCTTCGTCCCTGGGCCTCCCCAATACACCCAATACAAACAGGCCTCCTGTTTGGGGTCTCAGTACTGCTGCTGAGAGATAATTTAGATAGAGATATATTACGTACTCATATACACTACAGGAAGCTTACATGTGAGGATGCTCTCTCTACAAAATGTCCTCTTAATAAACTACATGTTTGTGCAGAAATAAATACAGACTTTGCATCAGGCCTTGGTCTCACTTCGAATAGAGTGCTGCAGGAATGAGTCTTAAAACCCGGAAATGAGTCAGCATTTTTGCCCCTCGTCTCACAGTCAATTTTTTAAAAATTGATTTTGGTTAGATGCCTGAAATAAGGTTTGTGGTTAACAACAAGCTTAAAATATTTCAACGTTTTGTTTTTGTCTACGACATAAAATATGTCAGTAAATCTCATGAATTTAGAAGTTTTATGTGTCTTAAAAAAGGCAGTTGCTAACAAGCGGCTAAATGAGACTACAAAACGTCATCACGCTGAGCATTAGTCCGCCTTTAGCTACGTGGTGGTAACATGAAGTCATTGTAGTTCAGAAACGGTTTACCGCCAAGTATGATCATACATAAAATAAATTTGATTTAGTGTCTGTTAGCTTCTATTGTATTTAAGCTCCAAAAACAATAAGAGTGGTGTTCATTTGTGAAGATTGTGTAAGTATCATATACTTCTGTTCGCCACAGGGCTCATTTTCTGTAATAATCCAAAATCCAGTGGAATAATCTCATTGGCTTTTTGTAGAAAGAACCAGTGCGATGCTAACTTTTGGGTTGGCCTACAAAAAGACATCATCAGTTCTCTGTATGATAAACTGCACAAGAATAGCATAATGACATCTATTCATTTTATGCACTAACTGAAGGATCTGTAATTGTATACATCAAAGACCTACAAAAGTAGTTGAGCCGCGTTGACTGGATATTATCTTAGCCTTATGCAGGGACATGGTATGATTTTTTAAAATCTTTTTCATGTTTATCAGGTAATTGATTTAAAATGTGATAACGAAACGAACAGACAGGAACTAGAGAAGGTTATACAAATAACTCTACTTCCTTGTTGTGTTGTAAACTTATCTTGTGCTGTATCTCATCCTTGATTATGACTCACAAACTCACACCTCCTCTCCCCTCCTCCTCTCTGTCTTTCTTTCCATACCCCTTCTTTCTGTGCTCTTCTTCCATTTTGTCTCCCTCGCATTGCTTCACTCTTTGTCATTTACACTCTGCCTCTTCCTCCGACAGACCCATCCATCCTCCAGCAGTGCAGTCCAGGCCTTGGTGAGGGCAGGGAGGGGAGGGGAGGGAAGGAGGGAGGGCTGCAGTGGATGAGCATTCCTGTTGTCTCTGAGGTGACGGCGGCACAGAGGAGCCATTGACGGCAACACTGGACCCCACAGCTTGCTAATGCTGGAATGTGTGATATTGTGACAGTTCAGTCACACAGAAATGGGCCGTGCAGAATTCCCTTAAGTGCTCTGTACGCTTTAATCTGTTGCTCTTTAAGTTGTTTTGTTTCCCTCTCCAGACAACAAGTGAGTGAGCAGCTGTTGGTTTGGTGTCTTTTTGAAATGATATGCTTCACGGCATCACGAGCTGGTCGGGACTGACAACCATCACTGCCGCACTTTGTGGAATAAGCAACTTTCTTAAATTTGCTTTATATCTGTGTGATTATCTGTGTGAAGTGCATGTTAGACGGAGTGGCTTCTTCCCCACATGCAAAAAGGTTCAGCACAGGATGTAATCAGACACCAGAATTAATTTAAATCTGCTTTAATCTACAACTATTCAACAATGTAGGCCAACAGCTTAAACAGCAGCAGCGTCTGTGGGTTTCATTTCTATGTTTGTTCCACACTTGTCCTGACCGGCACACAACAGGCCCGGCTCTTCACCCAGCAGCTGAACCCCCATGGCTCCATCTATGACTCAAGCCTGGCGGCAGCACAGACTCACCCCTTTGTGTCCGTGAAGAATGCGTCTTTTCTGACTCTTTTTGAAAACAGGGGCAGAGAAAGAGAGGGACGGGAGCATGAGTAATTGAGACAGATTTAAATCTTGACATGTGATTTATGTTTCCTCTGTAGGCTGATACTGTGGCAGTAGCTCTCCATTGATCAGGCTGGTACTCAAGATACCCTTGATGCTTTATGACAAAACTGAATTGAGAAAAGAATATCATGCATCAATGAAATAGACGCGTTTCTCTCCACTCTCCACTTGCAAAGAGGAAGCTGTATTTCTAAGGGTGCTGTGCTGAAGGATTTGCCTCGACCAAAAAAATGAATCTTGTAAATAACCCAGAGTAATACCCTGCAATTTCCTGTTTAACATGGAATCAACATCAATACAGCAAAGGGTCAGAGTGAAGGGAGGAACTCTTATTGAAGCAAACAAGAAGCTTGGACAAACAATGAGTGGGACAAAAATATTACAACAATAAAACCAGAGGGCTCTTTTATTTATCACGCAATAAACTTGAAAAACTTTAATTAAAAGATTACATTTTCATGAGCTGCTGTGTGAAATATTTTCCGAAGCCATGCAGGCTGACAAAGAAGCCTCATATGGAGGCGATGTGGCTGAGCTTGATACAATTCAGACCTCAACAGAACCTCATCTGGACAAATTTGGAGCGTCTGGGAGGAGTCATCATCCATTCTGGGCGCTGGCCACAATCAAGGAGCAACCGAACACACGTTTTTAAATCACTATATCAACTCTTGGTCCAGGGCTGGATAATACAATCACCTTTTCAACTAGATACTACTTTAAAGAGCTGTGTGACGTAGAACTATAAACCATAAATGTCTACTGTGGGACTACAAAAAAGGAATTTAAACCTCAGCTCAGGTTAAATACCCTGTTTCCCCACACGACGACACCCATAGTGTGATGTACGAATTTCCTGCTGATTGACTCTACTCTTCTACATACTCGCAGACAAATGTGCGCACGGGCCTGACTTTGTAGTACCAGTAAAAAACGGACGGCCCGGCCTGCTCCCCTTCCTGTCACTCTCCTTCCAGAGCGGTGAGGTTTGAGTTGAGACGTTTGAATTACAGGGTGTTACACGGCTCTAAATCTGAGCTCCACCACTGCAGACACGAACAGCTTTACCAACCGCTGCAGATCAATTTCTACACATACAGGTTTAAAAATGCAACTACTGCTTACCACATGCTCAAAGTTGCCAGGGTGACATATAGAGCAGTCACAGTAATCACAACACTTTTGTGTACATTTCAGTGCATGTACTGTATTGAAAGTGCATGTAATGCTCCTAATTCTATTTGTGCATGATGTCTAAATGGACAGACTTGGAGAGGATGTCCAGGGGTCACTGTTTTCAGACAGGTCAGGGGTCGCATGTTTGTCACGTTCCTCTGGCTTTCCCTTTTTTAACCTGGCATCAACAAAACAAACACCCTTCCTCTTGGGAATGATAACAATAAAGTACGAGAGTGGTTGTGTGGTAAGACTCCATTTCAAGCTCAACTCAACAATGTGTGCGTCTCTAGTCTCACAAACACAATATTTTTAGGGTCATCCAACGAACTCGTATATCAACATAGTAGTTTAAAGCAGGAATTAGGAGATGCAAGTTATTCATTACGATAACAGGAAGCCATTTAGTTTCCTAATAAACCCCCTGACAATATTTGGTGTCTGTTTCCATGTCCAGCTCCATCAGCATCTGTGTGCATGTTCTAATTATGAATACAGTATGTCTGGAAGTACAATGGCTGGTTTCAATGCTCACCAGCTCTCCCAGACATCATCATCCGTCTCGCCCCTCGTCAGGCAGACATAAAGGGATGACGGATTAACCCTTGCTGAGTCACTGACCTCGTCAAAACTATTGAATTCTCCCAGCTTCTCAATTCACTGCTTCATACTGGGATCTGCTTTTAAGGTATAGTCACGCAAAAGTGACAGTCAGAACTAAGTGTTTCAGTGTGTGTCTGTGTGTTCATGCCTGTTTTTATTATTGTAGTCTAGAAAGCACGGAGGACTGACATTACAATACTCTATTGTCTGTGGGCCAACACTCAGCTTCCTGGCCGGTTGGAATCCACGGAAACAGGAGCGCAGTCCAAACAAAGACACAGGGGTCGACTTCTTTCATGTATCCCTCCATATATCAACCTCCTCACACCACTCTCTGGACAGTCCCACTTCCCGGACGGTGTTCTCCAAATCTGGGTTCATCTGGGTTTTTATGAGAACAGGAGTCCAATCTGGATCTGTCCTCCAGAGCAGGAGACAGATCCACAAAACCCCCAAAACATCCAGATTGACGAGACCCACCATGAAGAGTATAATGCTCTGGGTGAAGTGGAACCGCCTTTACAATAATTCACACCTGACTTGTTTGGATGTGCTTTTATTGGATGAACCTATAGTGTCTGAGTGACAGTAATAATAGTGAGCTGTTGAACACTAAATGAGTTTCAGTGTCTGAAAGCAGTCAAAGCTTCTTGGCTGCCTCGCTGATTTGTGAGAAAGTCATTTCCTGTGAAGAAAATCTTTTTCTGTCTCAGAGACTTCTCATCCTGTTTGAGTAGCACTCCTTCCTCTCCACCTCCTTCTCTTTCCTCCTTTCATGCCCATGAGCTTCATGCTTCGGCATAACGTTTCTCTGTCTCTCTGTCACTTCTATGCATTTATACTCTAACTTGAATGTACAATACTGATTAAATATAAGTTCACACAATTCTTTCCACAGACAATATTTTCAACATGATTTTCATAAGCTTGTGGTGTTAACTTTCCTGTCATTGCTCTTTCCCTTTGTCATCACTCCTTCTGTCCTCTGGTTTTCTTGTCCTCGCCTTCACATTCACTGCCCATCAGAGAGCCTCTGATACTTTGCAGCTGTTGTCAACAAGAGCTGCTCGCCCTCCCAGATCTACAGCGAAGATGATCCCTCCATTTCTCATGTCTGTTGTCAAGCCCCATCACCCTTCACATCCTCTCCTCTAAACCTCCCCTTTCCCCTTTGCTTAGAGTTGATTACCCTCGGCCTCTTTTCCTGCCTTCACCCTGCTCCCTTTTCTCTTTAATCTCATTCCCCTGTCAAATCAGCCGCGTCTGTGTTTTCACCCCCCACACTCCTCACGGGACATTCATTCTTAGTAAATTGATTTCTGTTTGTCAAATCTGCATCACAGCCCGTCATAGCTTGGACATTTGGGCTTCTGTTCATCCATAGTAATTTCTTGAATATTCTTTATTTGTATTTCTCAGGATGCAACAGCTGGTTTCAGCACTAACCCTTCCTCCCTTAGGTATCAGTGAAACCACATATGCACCTTAATATACCTGGAACTCACTGCAAAGAGATGATGAAATCACAAGATCTAGTTTTGTTGTTGTTGCTGTTGTTGCTTATTTCAGTGAGGGCACTGTATAACAATTTGGATGAGTCACTATAATATCTGGCCTGTTGTTTGCGTGTGCCTTGGTCTGATGTCTTGATACTGTGGTGATGCCAGTCTGTGCATCTGTGCTTGTATTTCTGTTGTCGATCAGCACACACAGAAGTAGCCTGCACTGACAACATTCATGTCAAACAGTGAAAAACACCCTTTAAAATATGGCTAATGTCTTACTCTGCTGTACACACGTGCAGCCTATTGTCGCGTGCCCAACTGGAAGTTGGTGATGAGTGTGTTTTTGTAAAGAGTGAGGTGAAGAGGGGTCACAGAGAGAAGAAAGGTTGATAACGCCCATGGGAACTCTTAAGAGATCATGTTTACAGGGCTGAGTAAAGGTCAGAAATGACAACTGTGAGTGTGCGTGTGTTTCATTGTGTTTGCTGCACATCTCATGGTTTTGATTAAATGTCCAAGTCATTGCAGCCTATGTTAGATTAAAGGGTTCACATGTTAAACATCTGTCTAAGGCAATGGCAGACTGAGAGGAACCGAGGTTAAGACCTGATGAGTCCAAGCATCAGGAGACTCCTCACAAACACACACACACACACACACACACACACACACACACACACACAGACAAATAAGCCAAAGTAATTCAAAACATAATACACATATTTAGCCAGAAGCTCAAGCACACCCTGGCAGGACAGTGTGGGAAGAGTCTCAGTGGTTTATTATTGCAGCCTTCAGCCTCACAAAAGAATGTGGTCGGTGTCTTTTCTTCGTCACATTGGTTCTATTCTTTATATTTTCCCTCTTCTTCGTAGTGCTCTTACATCTTTTACATTTGTTTTCATAGATTTGCTCAAATTGAAAGTTGACATGAGCTGCTATATGCTGGTTGAGAGTCATGACCTTTTGTGCTCCACAAACATGAAAAGACTAACTTCAGTAGTCAATACTGAAAAATATGGGACACACGCACACACGCACACACGCGCGCACACACACGTGTAGAGTACACACTTTAGGCATTCACTTCAACCACTCTCTTTCAGGATTAGGGCTATATGGCTTCCTTCAACATCCATTATTATTTATTAATTCACGCTTCGAGTCCAGCGACCTCCTCCCTCTCCTCCTCCTCTCCCTCTCCTCCTCTTCCTCTTCCTCTTCCTCTCCATCGCCTTCCACTCCACTTGTCAGCAGCAGCACGGAGCCGCTGCACCGATGCAAAGTTCATGTCCAAGCGGCAACATACGGTGCGGACCGCAAACCGAGGAGAATGACAGTGAAGTTGTGTCTATACTAAGGGACTACTTTGTTTTACGGTAAGATAAGTTTGTAAATAACTTTGATGTAAGTTGCATGACGAGTATGGATGTGAAAAATCAACAGCAGTAAATTACTACACAGTCAACATCTAATCCAGTTTTGTTGGCGTTCTATACAAACACGTTTGAGTGCATTTTTCCTGTGCGTAGAAGAGCGCAGTCAGAGCAGCCACATGCGCAAAGTCTCGCTAAAATCACTTGGTCACGATCAACTTTTGCACCTTAATGCCCACGTGCGTACATCACCGTGGAGTCAGTTGGTTTAATAGTGAGTTCGTGTTTCTCTTCTGCATTTGAATGGTTCAGACAAAATAACGTAATCAACGATAGAAGGACTTGATCACACTATATGTGTGAAAAAAACTTGCCTTAATGACAATTAGCAGCATTTGTCAACTTTAAATAACATCTAGCTTGTGAAAACTATTAGAGCTCCAAAGGGGACAAATGATCTGTGTCCAGAATGCAGGTGCATCAGTGCATGTTATTCAGTAAGATATGTAAAGAGGGAGAGTCTCCTAACAACGTATAGATAAAAACTGCATGACAATACAACTTTTCCAAATTCTGCCATTTGGCATAACGAGTGTTTGCAATGTTGAGACCGTTACTAAGAAGTCCTTTTTTAATTTACATTATGTTACCCTCTGTACATCCTCTTCTGCAGCATTACTTCCCTTTAGTTCGGTGGTGATTCGTGTTTTTAGGTCACATTTCAATAGAACTTGCTCTGTAAATTGAAAATGTAAGCGCTCTATTATATGACTTCAAACTGTGTTGGTCAGGGAGGTGACGTAATGGTTATAGAGACTGTCCCTCATCCATTCAATCATCTGGACACTCTGTCTGTCCCTGCAGCAGCGAAGGTCCTCAGTGGACACTGCAACAGCAAACAAGGACCAAAACATTAAACTAAGTATATGTGCATAATTATGTGTTTGCTTGGTGATTTCAAATGTGGATAGCTGTGATGAGACACAATGGAGACAGCTGAACCTATTTTTTGAAGAAGTGACGATCATGACATTGTGATACAAAAATAGGGCAAAATGAAAAATCATAAAGATGTAATATAATAGTGAATGAGCTCTGGAGACGATGATGGTCATCACTTACACAGACTTTTAAAATAAGACTTTGAATGAGTGTTGCTTTAAGCGGCCACTTTAACTGTGCCTCTCTGTTATGTTTGCCAGGTGGAAGTTTGGAGAGGCGACATTTCCTTATGCTCATTGTTCAGCGTGTCTATTGAAATGAAATGAGTTGTGTTTGCACTTCACTGTTGCTTGGCCTCGTTTCTCCTGCGTTCTATTGACAGAGGTCCCACGCATAAAAAAAGAATAAAAGAATCCATGACAAGGGTTGAACCTGACCTTAAAGATTGATGTGTTTGCTTAGCCTGCTGTTGTTTAGTAATATTTTCTTTGTGCTGTAAAAGGAGTCATTGAACCAGTTGAAGAGGTCAAATTCTTATCTCAAATGCTTCTTCTTGTGAGCTATTTTGTTGACTCGGTAGTGCATTAAGGAAAGTGTGAGAGGGCGTGAACAGGAAGTTAATTTACAAGTAACAGTTCTCAGATATGAAACACATATAGTCTGATACTGTCAGACACTGTCATGAACCCATAATTACACATATATCACCATCAGATATATTCATACTTATGACAGTTAGCTGTCATTGCAGTCAGGTAACATACAGAGTAAGACACTTTACTGCAGGCAACAGAGACACCCTCGCCATAAAGACCTGGCAGGGTTTGGAGTGTTTTGCCACGTCGCAGCAGTAAATCCTTGTAAACTGACTGAGTGCATGTTGTATTTTGGAGTCATGCGTAATGGTCAGGGTGTACTGACCTCAACCACAGTTTGCTGGTTCGGTGCTGTAAAAGGCCCTCCGGTCCAGTGGAGGAAGCAACCTCAGAGCTGACCTACTGCGACACAGCCCTGTGTTTGTGTGTAAGTCCGAGCACACAGATGTATCTCACTCTGAGCCACTGGGATCGAACGGTCCCTCAAATGTCACCAGAGCCCGGTTCTGCAATTTGTGGCTCTGTGGTACCAGATGTTTGACTAACACATAAAATCTGCCTGCAACAAGGAGAATGACAGAGATGGGAAACATGACGGTATGTGTGTGTGTGTGTGTGTGTGTGTGTGCGTGCGTTTGTCACAGAGGGAAAAACAGAGAGATGAAAGACAGCAAGGTTGAGAGCTGAAAATAGAAGTCAGGTCAAAAAGAAGAAAACATACAGACATGAGGTAGAAATGTGCTTCTCATCAGCGTCCTCAGATCCTTTATGTGATGGCTATAATAGATGGTGTCCGGTCTGGTCCCATTGCAAGCTGTTCCCGTTTTACTTTCCTGTATCTGTCTCTGCAATCAGTCAAGCAGCTCGCGCAAAACAGGCTTGTATATGGATGCCTGCAGGTACAATTTACGGATGAATAACATGTTTAGCACATATAAATGTCTTTCCGTGTATCCTTAATGAGGCCAATTTTCTCCCCAGAGTGAATTTCTGTGCTGGCATTTACACTTTAGTGTGCATGAAGAGATCTGTGTTGAGCTGCTCACGAAGCCGCAAAGGAAGACGGAAAACCATATAAAAGGCTGATATGGGGGTAAAATAAATTGGCAGCTATAAAGGCCGGAGAAAACAAGTTAATTACACAATGAAAAGCTGTGAATTATCATCAGATGACTGAAATGCAGCAGCAAAATGAAGGATTTCGGGATGGAAATTATATTTAACGGTCGTCAATCTGGGAGCTAACATTTCTGAAATGATTCGATTTTTTTCCAAACTTGGTGTTGACAGTGACAGTAGATGTTTGTCTCCCTCGCTAATGTTTATCTGCCTCTCACCTTTCCGTGCCCCACAGGCCCTAATCGCTCCCTTAAGCTAACTGTTATTGAGCTGGAGGATCAGAAGCGGTCTGACAACGGCTGAAATCCATTGTACCTCCACTCCCTCCGCTTTATGAATGGTCACTCTAAATTGAGTACTCTTTCTGTCACACCCATATTTTCACCTATTTATTCCCTCCTTTCCTATTTCTGGCTGACAGACAGTGAATGCTCCCTGCAATGCCCCCCCCCCCTGAACCTTTGTGTCGTTGAAAAACTGGGATTAGTTAAAGATTTAGGGAAGGTAATCTGAGCCCAGGCCAGTGCCCAGTAAGAGTGGCACCAGCACATGGGCAGATTGGCCTTGCAGCAGTTTAAACTAGTAACTCCTGCGACATTAATCCAACACGGACTATGGTTTGGAGAGGTCACATGTTTGGAGTTTACCAGTGCTCGCCTTGCCCTGGAGTCATTTCTTCAGCAGACAGGAAGAAGGTGTTTGGAATATATCCAGGAAAAGCAGACAGGCTACTGTAGGAAACATTTCTATCTCTGGAGAAGTGGATTTATGGTTTTACTGTTGTGCATAAATCTGCGAGATAGACCTGGCATCTCTGCAGCTCAGTGTGGTTAAACATGTGCAGACATGGGGCTCTTGTTTTTATGTCACATCACATGTGATTTGTTTTCATTTTTAATTCAGTTTAATTTGAAAAATGTAATGTAAAAATTTGGATTAACATAAATTTAGATCCATACCTTAGAATACACTCCAAATAGGGATTATTTTTATGACCATTTAGTCTGATATTTTCCAATTAATTGATTCTTTATTTAGTCTGCAAAATGTCATGAAATAGTGAAGAATGATATGGTCTTTAAAAAGCATTTTCTATTCAGTCCAAAATCAGATCATAAAAAAAATGTTTAGTATATGTGCTCTAAGGTTAGAAAAATTGATGATCAAAATGGTTAAATATCTTCTGTAGATTGACTAATCTCCTTATTGCGTCAGTGCTAAAGTAGATATCAATGAAAACTGTATAATGATAGAAACGTACTGTTCACTCAGGAGAGAATAACGGAAAGCACTTGTACTGAAATGAATATGTATCATATGAGTCAGACTTAAGAGAGTACACAGGTTCTATTTGTCAAGTTTTAGACGCCTGACACATTTATGTGTGCCTGAACGCTCCTGTTTCAGTTTTTCGTTTAGTATGTCACTGACATTTCTCTCTGTCTGTTCTCCCAGCTGGCCTTAAGTGAACTGAATGAAAACACAGAAGACTCCCTAACTGGAAACCATCGGAGAACTAAGTGGATTGAAGAAGGCAGAGAGCAAGTGTGGGAGTCAGAGAGGGAGGGAAGACAGAAGGGATTAGCAGCTAATCCAGTGCATGGACAATCCTGGATGAGCCTTATTTTTTCCTCCTGGGTGATGCAGGCAAAACAGTCGCTGGACTACGGCACTCTACTTTGTTACCCTTTTCCAGAAAGCATCACCCTCCTTTTTCCTTTGCTCTGAGTGTTTTCATTGCCTCTCAAAAGGCCGACGTCGCGGGAGCCGCGGGACCAGGGGAACGGAGGACACACAAAGAAGCGGGGCGGCAGGCCTGCTGACAGGATGTCCCATGGACAGTTTGGTGTCACACATGGATAAACGTCTTTAGTGGGAGAGACGGTGCATGCCAGTGGACTCCAAGCTCTCTCCGTCTGGACTTGAGACACACCAGATTCTCCTAAAAGCTGAGATGTATTGAAGACACACGCAAAAAGGACTCGCTGCCAGTAAGCTACGGAGTGGTGATACTGCTGTGTTGGCATTTAGCTGGCTTTTTCTTCTAAAGTGCAGGATTACAGAGTAACACATCAGACATAAACTACTTTACTATAGCTTGTGGGCTCATCTGAAACCTAAATAATAGTGAGAAGGGTAGCCCCATTCTGGTGGAAATGGGCCTATAAAGAGTAATGTATGCATTTGTATGCTGGTGCACAATACTCTCCAGGCTCACTTTGGTTTAAAAAGGATTCCTGGTGAGTTAATCCACTTAGTGTTGCGAGTAAAACGTAAGTTGAGACTGACAACAAGACAGTTCTCCAAATCCTAAAAGATATCAAATGAAGTGGACATCAGTCCATTTCATTACTATTGTCTCGCCAACCAGCGGAGTTGTTTGGCTGAAGTCATGTCTCAGTTTATTTGCAGTTGTGGCTGGATTCTGTCATTCGCTAAACCAAATCTGAAGAAGAGTCCAGCCAGCCCCAAATTCTCCAACCACATGAACTGTGGCAGCCAGAGGCAACAAAGTGTGGCCTTATAAGTCATCTTCTGTGTTATTTTGTCATCTGCTGGGCAGTAGAAGCGAGCTGAGGGTTTGGCCATGTGCAGTGCTAGCTGTGCTTGAGAGGGAGAGAGACTGGCATCTTTTAGTGTAGATCTGAAAGGGAAACCGGAGGCCGTCCGTGGGTGAATAGTTGGCTCTGGCCGTGTGGAGAATGGATTATACACACATTCTCTGCCGACTGAGCAACCACATATTTGTGTTTTCTGTTCTCACTGTCCCCTACATTTCATTTCTTTTTTCTCTCTCTCTCTGGTTTTACAGTGGACCCTAAGTTGGAATTTAAACTTGACTGACATGTGCGCAGAGCTCAGACACTCTCATCCAAATTAAAGCGAAATTACACAACTTTTCTGCCACCATGAGTCTGGGAAAACTGCCAGGGATTAAAGGCCTTGTGTCTGGCTCTCAGGGGAAACGTCGTTTCAAGAGTGAACTCTCAGTGGACATGATCAGCCCGCCGCTGGGCGACTTCAGACATACTATGCATGTTGGCCGTGGCGGGGAAGTGTTTGGTGACACTTCCTTCCTTAGCAACTACGGGGGCATCCGGGAGCCAGGCAGTCCGGACTCGGCAAACAGCTCCAGGACAACCAGGTTTTTCACACGCACCTTTGGGCATGTGCGGAAAAACTCTGTGGCACGGCCGCGGGGGGGCTCCCGTGACTTGTCGTCCCCACCACCAGAAGTCTCACCCATCATTAAGAACGCCATCTCCCTGCCACAGCTGAACGTGGACTCCCCTAATGGGTGCCTTCAGCGGGTGCTGTTCTCCAGCTCCATCAGCTCAACAGATGACTCCTTCTGCACATATGGTGAGATATCGATAATCACATCCTGCATGGGACAGGGTTCATGGAAAGCCTCTGAGTTAAATGTCAAGTGAAAAAATGTCTATGTCAGTTTCCAAACCGTCTCTCTTCCATGGTATGCTAATGCTGGATAACCCTATGGAAGAGGTTTGTCCCAAAAAATTATATTTTAACATTGCTGCTAAAAAAAACAGCGAAAGGCTTTTCCACTGACACAGTGATTCAGCTTTCAGCTGGACTTTTGTCCTGTTTAACAGAAAGGGCATCACATGTTAATTTATCATTGAGTAAGAGAGCTCTGTGATTAACACTAAGTTCGCATGAGACAAAATTCCTTTGAAACAGCTGTAGACAGGATATGGCAATGATTAGTACTGACAGGAGGGAGATTGAACAAAACGAATGTGTAAGTTTGGTGCTAAAATTGACCTCACGTTTGCACATTTGCCAACTAAACACGTTAAATTACATGATATAGAGTTTTCTGTTCTGGATACACAAAAAAAGCTTCAGAGAAACAATTCAAACAAGTGGTTTCTGGATGTAATTGTAAAAAATAATAATAATTAAAAAAACAAACAGATGAGATTTGGTAAGATCATAACCATTAGTTAGAAGCTCAGAACATCACTCTAACGTATGGAGCATTTGTGTCTGGATGATGACTGATGGGCTGCAGCTTAGTGGTAGACCAGCACTACATTAGTTACCATGAATTAGGGAAAACAAACTGGTGGTGTATATATCATTAGTTGCAGTTCTCACTATTCACTCCCCAGCAGACCAAACAGCACAAAGAGCTGCTTGGATGACTTGGTCCAAACAGGACTATAAATGTCGGTGAACACACCAACAGAGAGAGTGAGGTTGCCCTCCTTTCAACGTCGCTCCCACATTCCTCCAAGACAACCAGCAAACATGCGGGCTTCTTCTGAGTCATCTGGAATCACCTAGGCAACACCTGTACACAATTAGGTCTATAAACACAAACACACACAGCTGGTTTGGGAGAAGGAAAGATACTTAGTGGGCATTTACCTGTCGTCTCTGTGTGCATGTGTCACTGCCTCAGCATAAACACACCATTCATTATATCTGCTAACCAATCAGAGCTTATCAGGCAGAGCCTGGACTGGAAATCCCCTCTTCCGTCTACAGATTACTTACCCAATTCATAAGGAATTTGCCCAAACTGAGTGATGTGGAGCCGACATAGAGAGTCAGTGAACTGAAGGATGATGGGGACTTTTTGTCATCAGCGCTTCTCCGTTAGCCTGCATGTCATTATTTCCATCCATCTCTTCATATTCGCTCAGTTGTTTGTCACATATTTTGTCATTATCCACTGCTCCTTCACTGTTGAAAATAAAGTTCACCAACAGCGAAAAACCTTCTGGATTTTCGCAGTATTCCAAAGAAAGGTATACTTACTATATACTTATTGGGTATAAATTAGAGTAAAAAGCTTTAACTTTAGATCATAATACTGCAAAGAGAAATAAGCAAACTAAAGTAAATACATATTTTTCAATATGTGTTGTACATGGGTTCAAATTGTTTGGCATTTGTGTATAGATTGGAACACACATTTGTGAATATCCAAAATTATGCACAAATCGCGCACATTTCTCATTGTTATTTTTCATGTAATACACATTTGTGACCATTTCATTGAAATCATTTTCACTTCATAGCAACAGGTCCAGAAACACTTGCTGTATATAGAACAACTTTATTATCATGTTACAGCTTGAGGCCTTCATCAGGGTCTTTGATGGACCCCCATCATGAAACATCATGGCAAGTTTCCCGTTACTTTTGTTTCTCCGTCCCTCTTGTTATTCTCTCTTTCCGCTCCTTTCAGTGGCACCATAGCGCACTTACACGTCCTCCTGTTTTCTACTGTCTGTAACATTTAGTCTGGCAAGGAGACAGAAATCCCTGCAGGGAAGTTTCAGCATTGAGTTCCTGGGTGGTTAGATACTGCCACCCTGTGGTGAAGGAAGGTAGAAAACTGGACATATCTCTATGTAACAGTGTGTACTTAATTCATTTCCTCTCGATCAGTTTCTTTTTAAAATGTATTATTTCTCGAGGTTTTCTGGTATATTGGGACTTTTCAGATTTACACAAATAAAATGATTCTGAATGAAGCTAAACCTCAAAGCGAGACTCTATGTGCCCATAAAGTCTTCATTATCTGATTTCCAACTCAAAGATATTTGTGTTTGTAAAAATGTCAATTCTGTTTTAGACTGGATATCCCTTCAAGTGTTGTCACAGGTTTATACTTTGCAAAGTGCCTTCAGATTGAAAATGTAGCATGTAACATACATTGAGATTATTCTGGTTCAAGGTTAAGAACGTCTCCAAGATGTTTTCTGTTTGTTGTGTCATTAGTAGAGATCATTTCAGTGACTTCAGTGTGTTTTTCTTCTTCTGCTTGTTTGCAGGTGTGCAGTCTGGATTTGTGACTCTGCCCCGCCTCTCTCGCCTTGACAGACAGTTTCAAGATGGAGACGCCGGGAAAGGATCTCTACCAGACAGCAGCGGCATCACACTGACACGCTCAGACTCCCTCACCTCGTTCACTGTTGACCTTGGCCCATCCCTTATGACTGAGGTACTGAGCTTGATTGACAACCGCAACTGCCTTCAGATGTCCAATCACAGCCAGGCAGCAGGTGAGGAAGAAGAAGGAGAGGAAGAGGAAGAAGAGGACGACAGGTCTCTAACAGAAACGCCCGTGCAGACCCCTGGGGCGACTTCACCCAACCCCTCCATGGGCAGCGGGTCATTCAGCAGGAACGGGGGGCGATCTTGTAGCAGGAACTGGACAGAGCAGGAGGAGGAGAGGGGGTCACTGACGATACCAGACGAGTTCACTGGGTCTCCTCAGAGAGCCGAGCCTGCAATTGAGGCAGAAAGGTTCCAGAGGGCCGCTGACGTGCTGTCTCGTCATTATGGCGGAGGGTCCTTCACAAAGGGAACGAGGATGAGCAACGACGCCACCTCTCCTGCATTTACCCAAAGCCGCAAAACACCACATGCCTTTTCTGAAGAGGAGGAAGAGATCAAAGTCTAGACGGTGAAACTGTCTCTGAAAAAGTGCTGTGACTTTATTGATCCAATAAAACCATAGGAGCCCTCCAGTGACCTGAGTTCTGGGTTTATGTTATTCTGTTCTGTTCCTCCAGAAACATTCTTCCTCTTCTCACGTGCATCTACATGAGGGGCGACGCTGATCAAAGACCAGATCCTGGTACTAATGCTGATCTTGACCCTGGACCTTTCCCTCTCTCTGCACTATGTTGCTGCCATGCTTTCATAGATTATTTGAACTATTGTAAAAATACAAGTCACTGATTGAGTTTGATATCACAAAATGTATTATTTTTAACACAAACTATTAATGACTTTTTAATTTCATCAGTAACAAAGATTTAAAAAGTGACTGAAGTTTGTCCCACCTGCATTAATTATGCTCAGAACAGCTGAGTGATTATACTGGAGAACAGTGAATGTTGAATGGATGTTTTTCTATTTGTTTCACACTGTACATAATCACTCACTACATAATCATGATGTTCAACAGCTAAATGTATTCTACATAAATAAAGATCTTCAGGTTCAAAGGTCTGAGGCCAATGTCAATGTGAGCCTGAACTGTTTTATAACCACGTGATAAAACTTCTGTCAATAAATTACCTGTAATCAGGAATAGTGGTGTTATAACAACTAAGATAGTAATAGTAATATCATTTTCCACTGATGTTCCTCTGAAGTGAAAGTGATCACTGCACCTGTGACATGTAGGCTGAATGTTTATCAAGCTTTTATTAGTTTAATTATTTTCTTAAATGATATGGCTGATGCAATAAAGGCCTGATTGGAAATTTCAGCTTTTTTAAAAACAACATTTTGAACACACATCAAAGATCCTCAACAGCTGTTTAATTGTGTAAATAAATAGACAGTCCACTTTATTTTGGCATGAGATCATGTTGCACCCCCTTATTAAAATGAAATGATCAGCATTTGTGCAAATTGGTCCCAATGTCGAACTAAAACGGTCAGATGACCCCATTAATTTACATTTAAATGTTTCCACCTTAATGGAATAATCTGAAAGTTTTTCATTGTAATCAATGTCTGTTAAGTCACTATCTAGTGTTGAAACAGGTAACACAATGGTGATTAAGCTTATGGTCCTCTGATCAAAGCCCGTTACAGGTTACAAACAGGTTACAGGTTACAGGCTTACATTTACGTTACATTTGCAGTATACAGTTCTGTGGAAACATGGACTATATAAGAAGCGGACTTAGTCACCGTGACGTCAACCATTGCTTTGTGGAATGCCGTTTTAAAGTCTCAAGTTTGGCATTTTGGACGTCTCCATCATGGTTTTTGGCCGTCGCCATCATGGCTTTTTGCAACCAGAAGTGATCCAAGAGGGTGGACCTAAGTACATCAGAACGCTGAATAATCTCAAATTTAGCAATGCTAGACCTCCAAGACGTTTTGGAGAGCAGAGACTTACAGAGTCTTGGAATCCTCTTTTATTAAATTAATACAAGTATATTAATCACAGCAGTATCAGGATCAGGTTTTTTGCTGAATAGGTTTTCACGTACAAAGAATTGCCTTGATATTTATTTAATTAACAGAAAAAGCATGAGAAAAAAATCTAAAAACAAGTACTGAGGTCAATGAGCATTGCAAAAGATGGGTGCAAATGCTTCACTCCATTTAGAAAAAGCCGCCCCAGGCTGTTAAAAGGCACTTTGTCTGAACAGAGCCTGAGACATCTTTCACACTTTGATCATATTTAGAAACCGTGAAATGATAGAACACAAAGCCAGCTACAGAGTGTGGTTTAATAACTTTGACTAGTGGTCATAGAGCTCTGCACATTCTTAGTAAAAGTTTAATTTTCTCTTCCTTAGGTGAGGAACAGTTAAAATGCTATGCTACACATCGCTACATAATGAACAGTTAACAATTAGCTAAAATGCTTCTACACATAGATATACAGTTCATTGGTAACAGGTAGTTTAAGGAAGATCTACAAATTATATTAAACACATTTACATGAGATGAATTGTTTACACATAAACAACAGGTGAGGAGTGAGAATGCTCATTAGGATCAACTGGCACACGCCTTCAATTTAACCCTTGTATGGTGTTCATTTTTTTGTTACTCAGCAGGTGTTGTGGGTCTGTTGGACCCGCTGTATTTTTGGGTTTTTAATTCAACACAATCAAACAATTTTATGTTAAAATACTCAACAGATGTTTTCTTCATCCCAATTAGAAGCAATATAAACAGCAAATATGGTTAATATTTGCCCTTTAACTTTGTTATATCACATTTACGAATTAAAGTGCTACTCGTTTTTTGTTTTTTTTGATAAAATCAAGAAAATCAATTATAATCAAGATATGAGTGGACAAAATTCAACAAATTTACAAATGAAGCAAGGTTGTTCATAACTATTGACTTTTATTTATTTGAATTTCATTGAATTTCATTAGTAATCAGGTCATTTTACATAGCACAACACACAGTTTACATTGAACACATTGAACACATTACATTGTTGAACACATTGCCTTTTCATACCAGCCTATACAACACCAGCCTATTCAACACATGAGTGGCAGAGTTTTACTGTGTGAGTGTTGCATATGTACTTCTTGCACTTGATGCATGTATATTGCATCTTTCTGTCCGTCTTGGGTCCACACACTTCGCAGCGTTTCTTTTTGTTGCTGCCGGCCGCAACCCAGAATGATGAAAAGATCATGAATTTTACTAAAACCTCTGTCTCGCAAGGTATGAGTGTCAAACATATACTGCAACAGCATCACACGCTTACCTCAGGCTCTGCAGATGGTGGTTCTGTAGGTTGGGTGGATGGGGCACCAGCATTGTCCTCCTGAATCCTCCTCACGGTGGCTGCAGAGGCTGAGGCTCTCGGAACATGCTGTCTTCTCAGGATTTGTGGTTTCACCAGTGTCTTTCCAAGTTCCTCGAGAAAGAGGCGTCTCCTCTGGAGCTTCCCTCTGTTCCACTCTGGGTTCAATGCCATCCAGATGACAAAGGCGTGGTACGCCGAGATGTCCAGTATGTCAAAGAAAATCACCAGTGGCCAGCGTAGGGTCCTCCTCTTGCAGCTGTAGGCAGACACCAGCTTGTCCATGTTGTCCACCCCTCCTTTTGTGGCATTGTAGTCCATGATTATCTTTGGTTTCTGATGCTCCAGGCCACAGATTCTTCCATCCCTGTGCAGTGTACTCATGAGTACCACATTCTTGGTTTTCTTTGGCACATAGGACAGACTGAAGGTACACAGGACCTACAATTTCCACACTTTTATTAGCCCGGGTCCAGTGGACCCGAACACCCTGTATGTAATATAAATGTGTAGGGGGGGTTATGGTGTGCGGTCGATGAAAATTTTTGTCTGATATATGTTCTTCGCAGAAAATGAGCCAAGGCCAATAAGTCTGAGTTTGAAAAAATAATGAATCGTTTTATTTTTGTTTTGATGAAAAATGAAAACGGGTCCCACAGACCCGAACACCATACAAGGGTTAAGAGGACGATTGGATTCATCATTGTAAGATCACAGGTACCAGCAATTATGCAGTTTAAGAACATGTCACGATGGCAATTACATACCATCGTGACAACATTATTTTAAAGGGCTTTGTCCTGAGCTGTGCAGGATTATACCCGAGAACATCTAGACACAGGTGGTTGTGAAGGGGTGAAGAGCAATGGCTGAAGATCTGGATTCATGTGATGTGGAGCAGGACTTCTGATGAGCTCAGTGGAAGGTCCTATAGGTGCTGGTTAAGATGAAACCTGGAGGTGAATGGGGTGGAGGAGCTTTGCATCAATCTGACACAGAAAACACTCTCAATAAAAACAATTACAAAAAGCAATTGCAAATAGACCATTTTAAATCTGCACTGCAGTGCTGGTAACTGCTTCTACAGGCCTGGAGAGGCTGTTTTGGAGCAACTTCTTTTAATGTGTTGAATATCAGTGGATCTTCTGTAGATACTTGATGGTTTGGCAAACAAGCCTGAATTTGTAGCTTTTTGTAGCTTTGCAAGTAGGAGCTCAGTGTTGACGGCAGCATGTGCTCAGCAGTGTTTAGGTATGATCTGTAAGCAGTGGCGGCTGGTCAATAGAGGGCAATGGGGCATGGCCCCACCTTGAGCCACACAAAAAAAAAAAAAAAAAAAAATTATAATAATCATAAATTATACAAATTGTCAATATTTGTTGAACTATGGAATGTACCCAGTAATATGTGTAAAATATGATATCTGTGCAAAATATATGCTTTTCCTGCTCGTCCTCTCCGCTCGTGTGCACGACACGTCTCAGAACGCGCAGCTAGGGGGGCCAAATCGTTTTTGCCCAAAAGAGGCGGGTCTATGAAGCAGTTTAGCCAATTGCTGATTAAAGATATAAATGAGTGACATACAATTTAGCCAATCAGCGCCCTCAAATAGAATTCAGTGTGGGGCCAAAAAGATTTTGCCCCCCTAGCTGCGCGTTCTCGTCAGGAGAAGTCTCTACAGGCGAGCGCGAGCGCTACTCCTCCAAGTCTCGTTTGAGAGGAGAACTTTGGCGGAGATTCTGCAGGCCAAAGAGCTGATGCCAGATCAGCCTGACCCCACAATCAGACAGCAGACTAGCAGGAAAGGGAAGCAGTACATGCGAAGCTTCACTACTAGCTGTACACCAGACAGGTTTGGCTAGCTGGATGACGTCATGCTAATAACCTATTTAGCTTTTTAAAACAACGGAGACAGATCCAGCACGGACAGCTACGGGAGTGAGGGATGAGGAGGTAAGGAAACATGAGAACACCAGGACACACATGGAGAACTCTGTCAAGCTACATATTAGACAAAGTGAACATCTTTTCTTCTCCATAGTTGTCCTCAGTCTCATCTGCTTAACTTGGTCATGGAGGCATCAACATTTAATTGAGATGGTAAATTAACAGTGAAAACTCATCACAGCTTAATTTAACATCAGTATTCATAATTACACTTCATGTTTACGTCTCCTGATCTTTACCTCCTATAACAAGGTCCATAGGGGCATCTCAATAAATAAACATGTTATATTATATTATATTATATTATATAAGTGTTATTTACTGCTTTTTTGTGTTGGAATAAATATTAGATATTTAACTGCATAGTAGTAATGTGTGTTTGATACTTTAAATTTTTGTTGCATTAAATCATACTGGGATGTTTGCTGAAATTGATAGGATGGCCCTACCTAGAACATTTTCCACCAGCCGCCACTGCCTGTAAGTCTCCTTAATGTTTTCCTCTCAGTCACATGGTTTAGGGGAAAGGAGTTATCTTACTTTCACTTTCACTTTTGTTGTTTCTGATTTAGAACTAGCATGCATACAGAATGTCATGATATAGAGCTGTCCTCTGTCAATTAACATGAACCGTTTTGTTGCAGCAGTGTTCAGTGTTGACAGTGGTTTGTGCTTCACTGTTTTTGGTTGAAACCAGAAACATCCTCAGCCCGCTAAAAACCGTTACATCATTTTCCTCGAAGTCACGTGGTTTAGTGTAAATCATGAGCTGGGGGAGTCGGACTAGTTTGACATTTCTCATCACTGATTAACCATTAAAGTGCATGCAGAGTTCACAGCTGTCTATCACATGACATCATATTTGTTGATACGTTACATTAGTCATTTAGCAGACGCTTTTATCCAAAGCGACTTACAATTCAGATTCTATCACATTTCTACACCGTAGGCACAGCTACGGGAGCAATTTTTAGGTTTAAGTGTCTTGCTCAAGGACACATCGACATGCAACTATAGCGGAGCCAGAGCCGGTCCTCTGATTGAAGTATCGCTCTGCTCTCCGCTTAGCCACAGTCTGGGAGGTGGGAGGGGCTTGTGAGGGGCAAACCTAGAATTCAACAGGCTTCTGATCTCTTTATATACAGTATGGTGTGGACTGGAAGGCTTACTGACACGACATCCACATCTTCACAGACCAGGCAGAGGTAAGGTGACACAGAACAATAGTTTATACAAATGTAGTGTTTTTGTGTACACTTCTAATGAGCTCGTATGTTTTCTAACAGACATTGGGCCTCATTAAATATTGTTTTACAATTATTTTCATTATTTTACAAATTATAGTGCTCCTTAACGTTTTCTTCTAAATCACATGGTTTGGGGGGGGGGGAAGCTATGTTACTTTTACTTTTGTTGTTTCTGATTTAAAACTAGCATGCATACAGAATATCATGATATAGAGCTGTCCTTTGTCAATTAACATGAACCGTTTTGTTGCAGCAGTGTTCAGTGTTGACAGTGGTTTGTGCTTCACTGTTTTTGGTTGAAACCAGAAACATCCTCAGCATGCGATAAACCTTTACACCATTTTCCTTGAAGTCACATGGTTTAGTGTAAATCATGAGTCAGGGCAGTCGGACTTTCACTAAAACAGCTTCTGATGATAAAGGCTGGTTGGTTTTTACTGAATTGTTTGGTCCTGATATATCCTGTGTATAAGTGCCTCGTAATGTTCTGGTCATTTTATTCCACAAGAAGAGGAGGGCTGTTGACTATTATCGATACTTTCAGTTGCGCACACACATCTGGGCGTCTTGCCAACGCACAGTAGACGGAGCACGAAAGGGAGGGCTATTGCAACAGATAAAACAAAAGAGAATAAAACACAATAGGCAGTGATAACCTCTCCTGGGAGAGGGCCTGGTTTTGTTACGTTTATATGGGTGTTCAAATCAAAGTTCCCCGTGGCACAGAGCTTTTTTGTCTTTTTGCCAGTCGGTGCAAATCTAATTTTTTAGTTGTCATTCAGTCCAGCTGCTGGCAGTGCCTGCAAGTTGGCTCTCATCGCTGCCAGAGATCTTGTCGGATCTTGTGCCTTGGCACGCTGAGTCTGATGATACCAGTTTGATCCTTTTTTCTCAAGTCTTACTGAATGTGTGGTGGCAGCCTCTATTTTGTAAGGTCATGTCCACCTTGGTTCAGTCCATTTTCTTTTAATGACTTTTAACCAAACCCACTCTCCTTCTTTCACCGGTTCCGCTGGGGGAGCCCGATCCTTGGCTTGCCTCTGCAGGTTCTGCGCCTGTTGAGAGAGGGAAGCTACCAATGTTGTTAGTGCATAATAGTATACTTTACCCTCTATACATGATAGCTCTACAGGCTCCTTCAGAGGGCCACTGGATGCCGGTCCTGGCATCCTTCTTCCTGTTAATAATTCATGGGGAGAGAAACCTGTACTGCTGTTTATTGATGATGTAATGCTCATTAGTACATGTGGTAATGTCTCCACCCAATTGAGGCCGGTTTCTCTGCAGGCTTTTGACAATTTGTCCTTGAGAGTTCTGTTTGCTCTCTCCACCTTCCCCTGGGACTGCGGGTGATACACTGAACCGTAAGAGTGCGTTATGTTTAACACAGCCTCTACCTTTTTTAGGTCCTTGCTTGAAAAATGTGTACCATTATCCGATCTTATCCTCATAGGGAGTCCAAGCCTAGGGATATGTTGATTTACCAAATATTTTATCACTGACGCGGCGTCCTCTTTTTTTTTTAGTGGGGACTGCCTCCACCCACTTAGAGAAACAGTCGACTATTACTAACATGAACCTGTGACCCCCAACTCTCTGTTCTTGTCCCATGTCTGTATAATCGATCATTATTTCTTGCCATGGCGCTGTAGGAACTGGATCGCTGCCCATGGTTGGTTTCACTGTTGGTTTAGCATTATGTTCATTACATATTTTACAATCAATTACATATTGCTCTACCATTGCTTTTAGATAGGGATGCCACCAATGTAGCTCCATGTTTGTCAATGATTGTTTTCTTCCACTATGCGTAACCCCATGTGCTTGTTTTGCCAATAGAGGGATAAGCCCATTTTGTGCTGAATCAGCATCACGGATCTGCGCCTTTTAAGAGACGGACTTGAAGTAGTTTAAGCTCTTCCTCTGTCTCCTGTTTCTGCGCCTGAACACGGGACATGTGATGTTTGACATGTGCCAACCAGGGAGGGACAAAAAGCTGGTCTGATTCAACCAGGTCGTCCATTTTAGCTTTTACACTAGGATCGGCACCTCTCAGTACAGCTGCTTTAAACATCATGCGCGTACCTGGATTGTTATCAGGAGCGGTACCAGTCGTTTTGGTCCACTCGGTCACAATTCTGCTGCAGGATTGGTCAGGAGTTTCTCCTGATGTACACTGAAATTTGAGAAGAGCACTAGCCCCTTGTTGACCTGGATACAGGTCTCTCACTTGCTGCCACCACAAGGTGCGACATGTAGCGAACGATGTCTCGCCAGGGAGAGCCAGTGTGGCTGCTCCCCTATCAATGTCACTCGTGGAGAAGTACACGCGGCAAAAATGGCCCTCAAATCTCCCAATGACAAATTGTAACCTGTTGTGCGGCCCTCAAAGGTCCTAATCCACGCACTGCCCCCACATGTTAGCTCTGGCAGCTTTTGCTCCAACATCTGCATGTCTGCCATTCCCCAGGGTTGGTAGTGTGGTCTTATCCCTGTAGGCCCCTGAACCAATGGAAGTTGATAATTAACGTCGTGTTTTGTCTTATGTTTATGTTACTGTTTTCTAGAGCTGAGGAGCTTGTATGGGTTTGTGTGTGTACGGAGGTCTGTCGAGCATCTGTAACTCTGATACAACTGAGGAGGAGAGGTGGGGGCCAGTGGCGCCTTCACTCCCTCTTTGTTCTTTCTTATCTCCTGTTTTTTTTTTTCTAGCTTTGTGATTCTCATGAGCTGTGTTGAACGAGTTCAGTCCTCTGGCAAAAATCCAGTGTTTATTTTGTGCATCGGCCAGAGCGTTATTGGTTTTACGTTTAACTACGCATTGATTGTCTTTGTGATCTTTATCTGCCTGCTCTGTGCGCTCTTTTGATTGCTCCTACAGTTTATTCCACACGCCCATGTTGTAATCTGTGGCTTCGTCCCCTGGGAACAAGCCTTCTTTCTGATAATCTTCTTTTAGTTTTAACAACTCCTTTTTTAATTTTTCTTGATTCTCTTGTCTCTCATTATGCTGTACTGCTGCGGCATATATCTGTCCAAAATTTGCCATTATGTTTTATCAAACTATTGTTATCCCTATACACAGAATTATTCACACAATATCTACGTGATCCAAACTTTGACTTGTGATAGTTGATACTCAGTTAGGAAATCACCGGAATTCGACTTTCAGGGCGCAAACAATCAGTGTGTATGGAATACACCCGAGTCACTGATCTGAGCACCCCTGTTAGTCTACACAGTGAGTTAGATACACTAGTCAAGTATTTTCCACCTCAATTCTTAGTTTCTGTTAGATCCAGTCATTCACAAGTACAGTTTATTTCATACAGTTTTATCAATACAGTTTTATCACATTGCGGGACTCTAACCCGGCCTCCCTGAGGTCTTATTTAGCGTGGGACTCCAACCCCGCCTCGGGACTCTAACCCGGACAATTGGACGCGGGACTCTAACCCCGTCTAGACGTGGGACTCCAACCCCGTCTCGGGACTCTAACCCGGCCTCCCAGAGGTCTTTCAATGATGCTTACACTTTTTATCGGTTTACCAGGACTTTTCAGACATCGTAACGTAACATCACTAAATTTCGTGTTTTCAATCAGCAGTATTTGGTCATATGACAACAGGTTCTGCTTACCTTACAGTTGTAGATGGCGCCAGATGTTACGAACGAAGCCGCTGGTCCCGGAGCCGTGGGTCGAAAAGATCGTCACCTCAAAAATAAAAACTTGCTCATCGATAACCAATCACGTCGGGGTCACCAAACTGTTGGGGATTTACCCTCGGACAAAAAGCCCACCGTATAATCTGACTCCAAAAGACTACACCTTCAGAAGGACCCCGCGCAGATCGTTTTGATTGGAATTACATTCGATGAACAGAAGACGGTAGACGATCTATAAGTATTAACAATTTAATAAGTCAAGCATCAAAGCATAAAAAACATAGATCTATGGTTTCACAAAACACAAGAATTGATTAAGTATCCCAAGCAACAGACAGAAAGTCAGGGCTCGGTCCACGCATCTCTCCTCTCGGTGTTTTGTGAGCCCCGCCTAATCATTTCCCTGTTTCTTCATTCATTCTCATGAGGAGTTGACCTTGTCCTGCACAGGGACGAGTTATCTTCACACACTCACACGCCAGGGTTGGGGCCACTGTGTGTGTGGGAGTCCAGTCGTTCTCAGGGATAGCGAAGAAGCTGTTCCTGCTTTCCACCTGTTGTTGCTACATAATATCTCACGGACTAACCTGCTTCACAACACATCTAGTTACGAGTTTAAGCTAAACCACCTGTGTGTCAGAGCTTCTTCTTTGTACGGGAAGCGCGTGCGTGCCTCACCTGGAGATTCAAACCTTTGCTCTATGACACACGCAACACTATTGCAAATGAGCACACACATAATACTTATACGTTTTATGCCTGTAAATACCATTTCTACAGTAGTTTGTCTACTCTAACCTTTCTTAATTAGTCTGCCTCTCCACCCAGGTGCTCCAATCAACATGGCAACCAGTGACACACGCAGACATGCACAAGTGTCACCTCAAATACAGAGATAAGAGGAGCGACATATTGGACATTACTCCACATTTTTAAGTGCCCTCATGGTCACATTTTAAACACCACAAACATAAAAATTATATCAACACGTTCGACAGAGTCTTTACTCTCTGATGATAACAATATTTTGGTAATTTGACTCACGTTTCTTACCTTGGAAGCAGGGCTTTGACAGATGGTTTTGTAGACAATCCACTCCCAGTCTTAAGATCTAGTCTGCCCATTCACCCTGGTGCCCCAATCACCATGGTGAGCACGATGTGTCTCTATGAAGCGATAGCTGAGAGTATGAATCTCAAATGCAGAAATGAGAGAAGCGATGTCTCAAATGAAGCTCAATGATACTTCTTACTACTGGTAATGTTGGCGTATATATCGCAACGTCTTCCAGCAGTAACAGGCCCACTGTTAAAATTAAATTAAAACAAGTGCTACTTTTGAGTCCCGAAAATAGTTGTACACAAAGGCGAGACTTTTTCAAAACTCACAGAAAAACGGCGACAGACAGTAGATCAAAAACCTCCGTCTAAAGTCTGGAAGAGTGGAGTCATTTTGCTAACTACATAGCTAGAACAACACAGACCGTGGTGGTACGCCAGATGAAGGCATACAAGAGTCTAAAAGCACATGTGTCAAACTCAAGGCCCGCCACGTCAGTTAATGTGGCCCACGAATCCGCCAGCAAAAAAAAAAAAATTATGAAAAGTTAGACTTGATAATAAAAATATATCCATGGACGAAATTATGAGATAGAAAGTCATAATTATGACTTTTAATATCGAATTATAAGATACTTAAACACAACAGTCATAGAAGCAGCTCTTCATAGGTTAGCCTACATTTGACATAGAAATGTATTGTGAGTACATTGAAGACTACTTTAAACGTGGCTTACAACAGATGAAATACTTCAATTACTTGCTGTTTCACGTGGGATTGTACTAAGAAAACGCACCCTTGAAAGGATTTTCAGCAAGAAGCAGCTCTGGCGAAAGAATAAAACTGATGTGGAAACATCTTGTCAGTGTCATGGTTACAGATGGATGCACCAAAAGTGCCATATTTTTGTTATCAAGTCTAACTTTCCATCTTTTTTTGTAATTCTTTTTTGCTGCCGGAAATGGGCTTCCATATGAAAGGCATATGATTGTCTTAAAATTAAAGTCTATGCTGCTTTATAGTGTACAGTGACCATAAACTACATCTCCCACAATGCATGTCAACTTTGTGACCCGCCAAAATGACGGCATCCTGCTGCTAGACAGCAGTTTATCCACATCGGCGTTTAACTAGCGAATACATGTTTGTGCTTCAAGGAGAAAAAACGGTCTGTCTTCTGTGTTATGTCGGTGATGAAGGAATACAATTTATGTCGGCATTTTGACACCAAACATGGAGCCTCCAAGAAAAACATAAAAGTGTCCAAGAATTAAAAGGCAGAAGTTACAGCCAAAAAAAAGGGTTTTCAGAGGGTGCATTGAAGCAGTGCATGCTAAAGGTATGTGAGCAGGTGTGCCCCGACCAGATACAGACTTTTAAAAATGTCAGTTTGTGAAGAAATTAAAAGGCAGACTGCAATCGCAGCAGAATATATTTATAAAAGTTACAGCCAAAAATGATGCAGCAAAGTGTTTTTTAGAGGGTACATTGAAGCAGTGCATGGTAAAGTATGTGAGCAGGTATGTGTGCCCCGACCAGGTACAGAAATGTCAGTTTGTGAAGAAACACCATCGCAGACCGAGTTCAGGAACTAGCAGGCAATCTGACAACACAGCTAACTGAAGAGACGAGCAGTTACTTGTCTTCTTCATTAGTTGTTGATGAAAGCACAGACAACACGGATGCAGCGCACCTATTAATGTTCATAAGAGGCGTGACGGCAGAGCTCTTGGATGTAGCTGCTATGCACGGCACGACGACGGGGAGGGACATGAGTGATGCAGAGAAGACGAAAATAGCTTTGAACAAAGTTAATGTGATAACTTATTTTCTTTAAATCTTTGATAGAGTAATGTGGGTTTCTTAACCCTAAATTAAAAGGGATTTAAACAATATGTTAGGGAGTAGTTACATTTATACAGTCTTACAGTTACAACCGTCCCTTTGAGGGCAGCCATAATGCTGATGTGGCCCGGGGTGAAAATGACTTTGGCACCTCTGGTCTAAATTATGTGGCCCACGAATCCGCCAGCAAAAAAAAAAATGATGAAAAGTTAGACTTGATAATAAAAATATCCCCATGGACGAAATTATGAGATAGAAAGTCATAATTATGACTTTTAATATCTAATTATAAGATGCTGATGTGGCCCGGGGTGAAAATGACTTTGGCACCTCTGGTCTAAAGGTTTACAAGTATTTCATGAGCGGTTGGGTCCACGACCTCGTAACCGAAGTAGCATTGAATGACTGCCATCTTGTTTTTGCCTGGGTAGCTAGCATTGCTAAAAACAAATCTCCTGGTAGATAGCTAGCTAGCTTTATCCCGCATAGAAATAATTACCAAAAAAGCTATATAGTTAGCTGGCGGGAGATAGCTAGCTAAAACTGCAAAAACACTAGCTCCAGAACAAACAGCCAACAGGTGACAATATTGCAGATGTGGCTAGCGATATACACCACCATGGTCTGTGTTTATTTTCAGTGTTTTTGTCTCAATTTCCCTAAACTGACACATGGGTAAAGCCAAAGAAGAGCAGAACTAAAGCACACATCCACCTATCAGCATGAGTCATAAGGAATCTACCAAAACTCAATATAGAGTATATCTTAATGATGATGTGCAAATATGTGTACAGTCACAATCATTATTTCACAATCCTAACTTTCTCCAATGCCTTGGACAAGGTGTCAAATCTACCTTCGTTATTTAGAGCTATAGAGTTCCAGATAAATAAAGACTAATGATGAGAGAATCTATTGGGTAATCTGGAGTTCATGCATTTACTGCACTGTTGCAGCATTTAATTAAGAGTAAAGGTCTCTCCAAAAGAGAGCAAAATAAATGATCAAGCCTCAAGCTTTCAGTCTGAAGCTTTACCTTAAAACTGTCATCAGGATCAGTTTAAATCAAAACTGAAAAATTAAGACTGAATCAATGCCTCTGTCCTTCTTTGGACTAACCTCTTCTTATGTGTGAAAATATATAAGGATCTCCAGATAGATGGCATACTTTATTTGAAAATAATATGTGAACTCCTGTTGCAGATGTTGCTCTGCAAGTAACAAGTGTTCAGTATAACCAGCATGGGCTTGGTAATGTTTAGTGTGACCTTTAATGCCCATCTTCGTTTTCCTCTATACGTCAGTTACAGTTTTGTCATTACTGATTTACAAGTAATGTGCATGCAGAGTTTCTCAGCTCCTTATAACTCACATCAGATCTGTTATGAACAGGTGGGAGGAGTTTGTGAGGGCTGATCTAGAATTCAACAGTTTCTGTTCTGATCTCTCTATATGAAGGGAGAGGACAACGAGTTTTCCTGCAAACCCACATTTCCACAGACCAATCGTCAGAAAGGAGACACAGACGAAACGGTGAGTTTCGTACAACATACTGTTTATGTGTCAAATCTGAGCATGTACGGTTTGTACAACAGACATTAAGCTTTTCAAACAACTAAAGTTTGATATTGTGTTATTTCTCGATACGTCTTTGCTGCTTTGAATTGTGTGGAAGATGGTTTATTACGAGTGCTTACACACACACACACACACACACACACACACTTGTCTTTCTACTCAATTTTGGACCCTCATTGACATAATGCATTCCCTACCCCTACCCTTAACCATAACAACTAAATGTCTAACCCCAACTCTCATTAAAACCCTATAACCCTAAATCTAAAACATTAGATTGTTTTTTAATGTCAGTTAGTTCCTTCGAATGCAGATATTTTTTTTACAATTTTGTAATTTAACTGTAATTTAACTTTTTACCACCGTCACCTGAAGCTTCTTTTAGACGAGACTTTTTTCTGTGACGCGCAGGAGTTCTTTAGTTTTCTCTGGAGCGGTGCGCTATTCCGGTGCGCTCCTCTCACCTGTACCGTGTCTCTGCGTGTGCTTCTGGAAAGCTTTGGGAAACAGCTTTGAGATTAACTTAATCGGAGGTGGCGAAGTTTAACACTTGCATGTTTCATAAGCCACATAAGATGGTGAGATAGATCTGATCAGAAGTGTTTTATCTCAGCGTCAGTTTTTCCGCGTTTCCGTGGTCAAAGTAGCCGCACCTGTGTTCGGAGTGTGCGATCGATATAACGTTTGTTATGGAGCAGCTCTGAGGAACTGTTGCAGAATCGCTGGAAGTAACCAAAGTCACTTTACAATACAGTCTCACAAGAAGAAGTTACAGACATTTTCAGAATCATTCAGGGAAATTAACTGAATCAAAATGAAGTTTCATATGTAAAGTATTACATATTCGCCCACTCAAAAACTACCGCAAATCCCTATAAGGAATACTTCCGGCCTGGATTTCAAAGTAAAGGATCGCATGCTGTTTAGTTTACGTTATTTAAGATTAAGGAACAGAACAGTAATTTGTGCTGAATTACATTGAATGTGTTGTAATTCAGTTATCCTGTTGTACACATGACATCTATTGCACTTCTGTCCATCCTGGGAGAGGGATCCCTCCTCTGTTGCTCTCCCTCAGGTTTCTTCCTCTTTTCTACCAGTTAAAGGGGTTTTTTGGGGGAGTTTTTCCTGTTCCGATGTGAGGGTTCCGGGACAAGAGGATGTCAAATGTGTACATATTGTAAATATTGTACATTGTCAAATGTGTACATATTGTAAAGCCCTCTGAGGCTAATTTGTAATTTGTGATTTTGGGCTATACAACGATAAATTGAATTGAAATTGAATTGAATTAATTTATGAATCTATATTTTGGACTAAGCACAAATATGGGCAGTGGTTTATGATAAATTAAAGTTAATGTATTTATCATGTTTGTGAATAGATGCCACGTGTAGGCTAGGCTTCATTTAAAGAGGTTACTTCCCCAAAGGACACCAAAGAGGACGTGTCTGTTTACTCAGCAGGGATATCATTAAATGAGAGAAGTTGATCTACTGTACTTTTTCTAAAGCAGTACAGATTCCTTGAGAGCCTTATGCTTTATATTCCATTATATCTTGTCAACTGGTGCCTGAATTTTGCACGGTTATACATAAAGACATTTTCATCATAAATTCATGCAGAAAATGTTATCTGTGATTCTATCATTTATCTTATTAAATAATTTGCTCAATCAACTCTAATGGTGATGTGCGTTTGCAGAAATAGTTTGTTTTACTTGTCTCAATGACTTTGTCATAGGCCTACAACATGACTCTGTAAAGATGAAGAGCAGATAAGATGGAGGAAGACGACTATAACAAGGCAGCAGGAGGACGAGAGTCTGTCCCATCTGCAGCCAATGAGACAGGTAATATTTTAAACTAGATTTGATTGTACAGTTACATAGATTTTATAGATTATATTTCAGTTGAGTTTCAGAAGCTGTAAGAAAATATTAAAATGTATCAAATGAATCATGTGAAAATGAGAATTAGTTGATTACCTTTTATTCTGTAATTGCATTTCTGCAAACTCTGTATAACTTTTGACAATGCTGTTTCAGCGATTACTGCAGTATTACATAGTGATTATTTATTGTTATTCTCTGTTTATTTTGTTTCAGTGAAACCTGATCTCACACTGGTGTTAATTGGTGAAACAAATTCCATTGAGATTGGTTCAAAAAACATCTTAATTGACCATGACGAGCAAAGAAATGTGGAACACTTTTCAACCAAACTGTATGATTTGTGTGGTCGGCACATCTCTGTCATTAACATGCTTGGTCTACCAAACATTGATGAATTCCCATTAAATGAAGAAATTCATGCCTTTGTCATGCTGTTACCAAATGGCCTGCATAACAGCCATTACAGTTCAGGAGTGCAGTGGTTAGAAACAACTTTTGGGAAAGCATTAATGGCTTATGTGATGACAGTTGTGACTCATGAGTCAGATGATAAATGTGAAAGTGCACTGACAGACCTGAAAGCCAACAGCAGTTTTGTTGAAAAAAGATACCACACATGTAGAAGAAGTATGATGGATGAAGGAGAGATAATAGCTCTGCTGGAAAAAATAGATGCCATGGTCTGTGAAAATGCTCCCCACTGCCACAGTGGACTGATGTGTGATGGAAATAAAGTGCAGAAAGAACAGCTGGAGCACAAAGAAGAAAGGCTGGAGTCCTCATTGTTTCAACAAAGTCAAACAGGTGAGATTTTAATGTTGGCGTTTATGAATTACACCGACACTGCTTCATGAAGACAATGTGGACAGAACTAACAACTAACGGATTAAAATGACTTTGAAAACAATGTTACAATGTGAAAGTGGTCCTCATAGTGAAGAACCTACAAAGAATTATCACCTGAATCTGCAGCTCCATTTTGCTTGACTGAGTTTTTACACTGAGTTTTATTTCACAGTTGTGTGTCTTTCAATTTCACTAATTTGATTCACTTTCACAGCTCTCATGGTATTATTTTCAGCCGTAGCAGGCAGCTCAAAATAAAGAAATGCAAATTATGTGATTTTTTTTCTGTAGTGTACATGTGTTTTGTTGGTTAACAACTTACTGATAAGTAAGAGTTATGAAGATCATTAGAAAAGCACTTTAATCCTTTATGATCAGTCTAAACTAAAGCATCACTGAATAATTTGAAGATACATATATTTTACATTTAACTTCTTTATGAAAGCAACCTAACTGTTGTAGAAACAGATTAGAGATTTGTACACAGTATTTTGAGAATCAAGATTTTCATGTGGTGTTTGTAACACTAGTGTCAGATATATATAGTCATTTTAATCCGTTAGTTGTTAGTAGTATGTAGAGGACATCCATTATCTTAAACAATGCCCTTTTCAATATTTACATTGAACGTTTGCAGATAAATCTTATTAACTTGGAATGGTTAAGTGACCTCAAAACAATTAGTTTTATCTTTGATTCTGCTTCCTGTTACTTTACCCTGCAGAAGATGAGCTGGAGGAGAGCGCAGCTAAAACACAGGTAAATGTGAGATCTTTTGGTCCTCAGTAGTCATTGTCTTACAGGAGCATTTCATTTTAACGCTACCTGTTTTTCTAAAATGATGTTGTTAGTTAGTTAGAGTTTGACTCAATCAACCATCTGGTTGGACATAAGGATCAGTTGACAACACTTGCAGAAGAGTTTACTTTTTTCTCACTAAACTACAAACATGATTGCATTTAGTCTGTGCTTATTGTTTTCCCTTTTATTTTAAGTTTTGTTGTACTCTGAATTGGTGTACCACTGAGTATTTGTGATCTTCATGTTCTTAATCCCAATGGTTTGAACCTGGTTAACTAAATATCATATAAAATCGTCTGTTTTATTAGAATGATCCAGTGAATGGTGCGAAACACTCAGACAAGTATGATGACAGCATAAGAGTGGGAGGAGAGTCTGAAATCAATTCTGTATCATCATCTGCAACCAATAAAGGTAACAATAATAATATTCTTTATTGTAACATAGATTTTTTACAGTAAAATAATAATGAATATTTAGTGGTGTCAATAGAATAAGGAAATAACTTCCTCTGAAATGTGTTGGCTTGGACCCTTCAACAGGAGAGCCTGATGAAGATAAGGAGGTCAACAAAGTGAAGGACACAAGTCCAACATCTCAGACTGTTTCACCAGTTACCAAAGAGCGTGAGAAATGATTTATTTTCTTATAATGCTGTATTGCATTCCTGCAAAATCTGGATAATTAAAATAAAACACATTAAGTCTATTTGGTGTAGAGGACATCCATCATGTTGAACAATGAACCATCTTGGAATGGTTAAGTGACCCAAAACAATTTGTTTTATCTTTGATTCTGCTTTCTGTTACTTTACCCTGCAGAAGATGAGCTGGAGGAGAGTGCAGCTAAAACAGAGGTAAATGTGAGATTTTGTCATAATTGTTATTTATTATTGACACCTATATTTTAGAGTCAAGTTTTAGCTGAAGATTAGAGTTGTTTGCATTTGTAGTTTAGACTTGAACAGAGTTCTACTCTACAAACCCCCTACAAACCTGCTTGCATTTAGTGCATTTAGTGCATATTGTTTAGCCTTGCTTTTATTTTGGAGTTGTTCTCTGAATTGGTCTACTAGTGTGTTGTTGATCTTCATGTTCTTAATTCAATGGATCTAACCTGGTTAACTGATCCATCATCTCTCCATTTTTCTAACTGCTACAGGGTCATACATATCGCCTTTTTTGTGCCCTCAAAGTCATTGTTGTCATTGGGGCCCACAAACCCTCCACAACGTTGAGGTGACGATTCACTAGAAAGGTGGTTAACTGATCTTAAATTAAATTATTTGTTTTCTTAGTGTGATCCAGTGAAACGACCCGCTGATGTTGAACAGAATGATGGCAACACAACTGTGGGAGGAGAATCTGAAATCAGGCCTGTACAATCTACTGCCACTGAGAAAGGTAATATTTTAATGAATAGTACCATTACAGGAAAAGGTCAATAATGTAAAAAATTGCTTACAGTGAACATTATCAATACAGAGAAAAACATATTAGTTTTAAAGTGCATTGCTTGTCTTATGCTTGATTATCTTATGATTCAGTCCATTATTCTATGGCAGGTACCTTTAATGTGGATATGAGTGGAAACGTGGATAAGGTAAGAAACTCCAAGTTTTATATTTTATTTTATTTCCCAATGTGATTATACTTTTCTACATTCAATATGTGCTAATTTACTTATTTACAGAAGTCAGTGGAGTTTTCTGAGGAGATCAACATGAAGAAACAATATCAAAGAGAAACTGAAGCACTGCTTGACAGACTTCAGCTTCAAGACAAACAGCAACAGAAGTTAACACCAGCAGATTTTTTTAAAGTAGGTCCACCTGTGAAACAGGACCATGACACATCTGAGAAAGATGTAGCTCATACTTTTATTCAGAGGTTGATGATGTTAGACTATAGAGCCAGATATATTCCTGTAAGACAAAACATTCCTGAGGTGAGCCACTCAAACCCTGTTGAAGAGTTTGTCACTGATGATACAGACGATGATGACTTTGATGCTTTTTACAGCACCAATGTAAACTTTGATAAATCAAAACTCAAGACTCACGTGCATCCAATGGATGTTCAAATGGCAGTATTTCACTGCTCAGACAGCTTTTTTAAGCAGAACATGATCACAAAGCTATCACAATGTCAGTACGCCTTACCTTTGCTTGTTCCTGACCCGGTAACAATGGATATTGGCTGTCCTCTGTGGACATTCAGACAAATAAGAAAATCATGGAAGGTAACTGAAATTAAAGATAATTCAAACATTGTCACCATGAAGAGTATGCCCATCTGCAAAGCTGAGACACCCATGGTGTCATTTCTCCGCCTGGGTTCACCATCTCTGTCTAAATCTGAGCTGATGAACACTTTGATCAACGACCGTCACAAAACCTTCTTCCACAGAAACTGCCCAGGTAGTACCAAGTCTCGCCATCTGATGGATGGAGTGGCGGAGATTGCCTGGTACTGCCCTGCTGGAAAACCCAATGATGCCTTCACTGACTGCATTGCCTTCTGTAATCTTCATGGTGATGCTCTGTCAAATGTAAAACAGCGTGACATACTGACTGACAAATCTTCAGTCAATGTTGTACTTGTACCAACTCTGGAACAAGGTGATAAAAACAGTGCAGTGATCTCAGCCCTTCACAAGTCTACAAAGCCTCTCATTATTCTCATTGCTGATAGCGATCATGATGCTGTTGAAAAGAAAAAGGGAAAACACAAGATGGGATTAAAAAACAAAAACCACTCAGATGTTTCTGAAGAGCTGAAAAAAATCATTGGAAAGATTTTGTCTGGACCACATGAATCCTTCCAGCTTGAATCCATGGCTGAAGTTCCTGGGGTCAAAGTGGATGAAGACGACAAAGCCTGCCAAAAAGGAAAATCTGCTGCAAAGGAAATTGTGGACTTGCTTCAGGAGATGGATGTTTCAAAGATCAAAGATACATATCTCCCTTGTCAAGGCCAACTGTGGCATGAATGGTGCAAAATCAACAAAGACCTGTATCACCTCAAAGGAAACATTGAGAGTGAGAAATGTAAAAAGCAACGGAAACTGATGCAAATACGAGAAGATCAATTCAAAGTTTCCTGCAGTGAACCAATGAAGTTGTTCATTGAAAGCCTCTCATCTTTGCCAACAACGGACAAAGAGTATTTTCTGAAATGGACTCAGATCTTAACAGATGCCCTCTCCACAGATGATCTCCCTTCAAATCTCCAAAGATATGATGAAAAGTGGGCTGAGGTCTTGGACTTGAAAAACAAGCATGACAAGACTGATTTGCTAAAAAGAAAGCAAACTGAGCTTGATGAAATATCAACACAACTACAGTCAGCAACTTTTGGCTTGGAGCACATCTTCAGAGAAATGGGACAGATCTATGAAGCTCATGCATCTCTGAAGAAACAACCAGAGAGGGGACAGACTGACTGGTCTAAATACCCCGAGCTGGCTGCAGAGCTGATGATATCAGGACACCCAATGGAGCTGATGGACGGTGACGCAGGTCATGTACCTTTAACATGGATCTCTGGTCTTTTAGATGAAGTCATCAAGAAACTGGGTGACAAGAGAGTCTTTGTTTTGTCAGTGTTGGGCGTACAAAGCAGCGGAAAATCAACAATGCTGAATGCCATGTTTGGGTTACAGTTTGCAGTGAGTGCTGGCAGGTGCACCAAGGGTGCCTTCATGCAGCTGGTCGAAGTGTCAGAGGAGATCAAGAAAGACTTTGAGTTTGACTATGTACTAGTGGTGGACACTGAAGGACTGCGTGCTCTTGAGTTGGAAGGTAAAGCCACTCTTCACCACGACAATGAACTGGCAACATTTGTTGTTGGTCTGGGAAACATGACACTGATCAACATCTTTGGAGAGAATCCAGCGGAGATGCAAGATATTCTGCAGATTGTTGTTCAGGCTTTCATGAGGATGAAGAAAATTAAACTTTCTCCAAGTTGTGTGTTTGTTCACCAGAATGTTACAGATATTGCAGCTACAGAGAAAAACATGGATGGAAAGAGACGGCTGCAAGAAAAACTGGACAAGATGACCCAACTAGCAGCCAAAGAGGAGGTTTGTGATGCCGAGTGCTTCAGTGACATCATTGCATTTGATGTGCAGAAAGATGTGAAATACTTTGCCCAGCTTTGGGAGGGAAGTCCACCTATGGCTCCTCCAAATCCAGGTTATAGTGAGAGTGTCCAAGAGCTGAAGACCATCATCCTCTCTAAAGCTAAACAGTCTGCTGGGATTACTCTCTCGCAGTTCAAAAGCAAAATTCAGGACCTGTGGAATGCCCTGATGAACGAGCAATTTGTTTTCAGTTTTAAAAACACACTTGAAATTGCAGTGTACAGAAAACTTGAGGTCCAGTATGGGAACTGGACCTGGACCCTGAGGAGCAACATGTTGACCATTGAGAACGGGCTTCATACACAAATTCAAAATGGAAAACTTGACACGGTTGAGCTCAATTATCTTTATGAGAAAATGAATAAAATCTATGGAGAAATCACAAATGCAATGGCAACATACTTTGATGATGACAGAGACAAAGACATGTTGGTTCAGTGGCGAGGCCGATTTGAAAGCAAAATCAAGGAGTTTCATGATGAACTATTGAGAGGAGTTCAAAGAAAACTGGATGAAGTCATCCAGCAGAAAAATGCTTGTAAAAAGCTTGATGATAAGAAGACAGAGTTTGAGAACAAGCTGCTACAAAAGAGCAAAGAACTCGCTCATCAGTTAAAGGACAAGGCAAACGATGAAGAGGAACTTAAAAAGCAGTTTAACTCTGTTTGGAGTGGCTTGGTTACAGAACTAACTGCAGATACAAAACCTATTAAGGACATCAACTATGAAGAAGATCAATCAACTGTCCTCCAGGAGCTTGGTTTTGAATGGTCTCTCATAAATGAATCCAAAATCAGTGGCAGATACAAAAAAATAGCAAAGGTTGGTGATTACGCTCATTATGTATCTCTGATTAAGCACCACAACTTCTCAGACACAAGCAAACAATCTCAAGATGATAACAGAGACAACACAAACACAAAAGGGCAAGGAAGTAATTCATTGTCATTGTGGGGGTATTTTAAAAGAATATTTATGACACAACAAATTAAATCAAAGAGTGATGTATCGCATGATGAAAATCAACTGATCAGATCCCTCATTGACGATGTTGAAAAACAGTCCCTTGACGCAATTAAGAGCAAACCTGTTGCTACAAGAGGCTACAGTCTAACTTACTTGCAAGAAGTGGCCAACGATGTAAAACTAAAGGTGACAGAATTTGAATCAAAGAGTAAATATGCTCTAAAGAAGGAGTTCACAGTTGATCTCTTGCTGTATGTATTTCACAGAGCAGAGAGATGGCTTTCAGAGTCCCACATGACATTCAAAGGGAACAATGATGCACACTCTTATGTAGAAAGCAAGAAAATGCAATATCACAACGTTTTCAGAAGCTTCTGCAAAGGAAGCTCATCTGCTGTTGTGCTTGGACAACTGATCTGTGACAAGCTGAAGAGTTCCACTGTCGAGGCCGTCTGTAACAAGACTGCCATTGATCTCGCTGGAGAGATGAGGTGCAATTTCCCAGCATTCAATGGGAACAGGTTGAACTTGGAGAAGCATGTGTTGAAGTCACTCGCAGAGAAAGAGGACTTTAATGGTTTTATCACCTACATCCGTCACCCAAGAGACCAAGTAGAGACATATATAAGAGAAGAAGTACAGAAATACATCTTCAAAAAGCAAAGACGGAAAGCACTGAATATGCTCAAGAAAAATGTTGACGACATTAATACGCTTGTTAGTCAAGCTTTATATGACACAACAGAGAAAGTCAAAACCCACAAAGGAGACCCAGACATGTGGGTGGAGGAATTTTCCAGTTTGCTAAAAGATGAGCTAGCATTCGGCACAGTTTGTTGTCAAAACTTCCGTGACATAAACAATTTTGACTTTCTAAAAGAAGAGATACAGAAAGGTCTCGTGTCCGTCAAAAAGGAAATGAGCCGCCTCTCACTGGATAAGATCAAGGAATCCAGGATGGAGCCTGATCAAATCCTAATTGAACAGCTGTGTAACTGCTGCTGGGTAACTTGTCCGTTCTGTGCAGCTGTTTGCACCAACACCATAAAGGATCACAAAGAGGACCACAGTGTGCCTTTTCATCGATCTGTGGCAGTTAATGGAGTCCACGTAAGAAACTCTGTGGAACTGGCTATTGAGTTCTGCACAACAAGTATTGCAAGTGATGAAAAGTTCTACCCTAACCAAGACTCCGAAGTGCTCATTCCCTATAAAAAGTACCGAACTGCTGGCCCAAATTTTGCTAACTGGGCAATTACCCCTGATGGGTCCAAGCTGGAATATTGGAAATGGTTTGTGAGTCGATTTGAGAAGGAACTGGAAGACCACTATGGATTAAAATTCCAGAACTATGGTGAAATTCCCAGCGAGTGGAAAACACACTCTAAAAAACAAGCTATTAAAAGTTTGGATGAAATGTTCAAACTGTGATTTAGCCAATACAACCACAACCCTGCTGAAAACCATGATACTTGTTGTCACATGATTATTCATTAATCAGATTCCTATAAAACAACATTCATTGACGTTTGATTATCTCTCCATTGACGGGGCAAACTAACACTTAAAACAAAAGAGTGCACAAGAACAATAGTAATATGGAGAATTTAGTGAGTCACACAAACATCAAAATATTAATATTAATTTCAAGTCAATGACTCATCTACAAAGTTGGTCTGTGAGGATTTCTGTAAATGAAAATTGTTTTCATTAAGTAAAAGTTGAGGAAAGAGTTGAGACATTTTATCAATAACTAATGGAAGACATATTTCTTTGTTAACTTGTATAATTCATTTCTTAAAATCGCAACTGAAAATCCTGTCATGAGTATTGTATGTTTATATTTTTGCATGGCGTACGCTTTGTTATGGGAATTGTTTTGTTGAGATGCTCATGTGCTTGTAGCTGCCAAAACATAATGAAGATGTTGCAAAGTGAAGTAGAACCAAAGAGTGACTGTTGTGAAACTGTAAAAGCCTGAAGAAGTATCAGGTTTTCTGTTTGCCATGACAACTTCTCAAAGAATATTTCAAACATAACTGGTGAAGGATGCTTTATGATTATGAAGTATTTAAAGTGTTAAGTTTTGTTATTTCTATCACACTTCGACCGATCGGTTATTATATCCCCACAAGTATGAGTTTTGTTGTTTTTATTCAATCTGTGATTTTGCCAATATAACCACGACACTGCTGAAAATCATGATACTTGTTTTCACATAATTATTCATTAATCATTAATCAGTATTGAAGTGTTAAGTTGTGTTATGTTTATCTCCTTTCAACCAATCTGTTATTATATCCACACAAGTTTGAGTTTTGTTGTTTTTATTTAGAAACTTACTGCATCCTATTCTGACATCCAAGAGTGATGTAAACAGATTTAAACAACTTAAGTCATTGAGAATAAATCTGTTGACTTGTCATGTTACAATAAAAATAACTTCTTCATATCTACTGAAATACCAGGTTTCTTAGTGTTTATGATAAAGTGACACCTGCCAAAGACTACAGTGCATTTATTTCTGATACTGTAGTGTATTTTTTCAAGGTTTTTATGCTTCAACACCAGCCACAGTCATGGCCAGAGGTATTATATTTTTGGGTTGTCTGTACGTCCTGTCCTTTATCATGAATGTATACATCCCAGGAACACAAGGATGAACTGATCAGATTTTGATGGGTGGTCTCAAAATGCGTTTTTGGCCTTAACTCAAGTATCCATAAGCTAAATATGACAATTTCACACAAATGTCTAATAAGATAAAATAATGGAAGTGAAGACATTTTAAACAGACATGGATGTAAACTGCAACATGACTGGTTGGCAGAGGCATAGAACCGGGAGGTGTTCATTTCTAGTATTTCTAGTATCATTAAATCTCAGAAAACAGCTAAAAATCTGCTAACATGGGTTGTCATCTTTGACTGTATGAATATTATATTATGATATTATTATTATTATTATCAATTGTGTGTTTGCTAGATTAGACTGAGCCCTTCATATCTACATAGGATCAGGTCTTTTTCACACACCCTAGCATGTTGCACTATTGTGGAAAATAAGTTCAGACCGGGCCAGTTGATGAAGTCTAAACTACTCTTCCCCAACTCTGTTCTTATTCTCTACTTAATACCTATTGGAGTCCTGATGATCTTTGAAGAACACACTGGAATCAGACAGATTTCTATGTAATAGAGTTTATTATTCAAGTAAAGAACACAACCCGAGTCATTCTCCGGACTTATTTAGTTCTTACATAGTCTTATACAGTGTGGCTGACACTGGATTTGCCCTTGTAAGTTCTTTCTCTGTTTCCCTTTGAAATCACAGGTGTGTTTTTTCCTGTCATGTGGGTTTGTTATGTTCGTATGGTTTTCTAATGTGTGTGTTGCATGTGCCAGTCTGTCATGGTCAACTTTATCTTTCTAGTGGGAGTTAAAAGCCTTTTCCCTGGTGTCGCCTTGCATAACATGACTCTTTTTATTTCAGACCAGCTCTCCCTCTCACAGCACCAGGGCCCTCTCTTGCCTTTCCCATGACAGTCTTACCTTATGCATGCCAGCCTGTGTAGTAGGAACACCAGTCTCACTATGCACCTGCTACGCCCCCTCAGTTGTTTTTCTACAAGAGACTCTGATCTTTTCTTAAGGCAAACAGGCTGTATGTTGACCTATTCAGACCACACTGTATTCACACTAGTTCTCAATATGCAGTTGTCATATATGTGAGTTTCAAACATTTAGATATATTTAAACAAATAGATATAGTTGATGGTGATATTATGATAAATCCAACTCCAACAGCACCGCAAAGTTTCTACAGTTTTTACTTTTAAGTGGCAAATTGAATTTCGTGACACAAATGTTTTCTACACACTTGGAAAGGAAGGGTGAGCAGAGGGGTATTCACTTGGTTGCAATCTAAAACCTCACCGCTCGATGCCACTAAATCCTACACACTGGTCCTTTAAGACCTTTGCCCAACTACAGGTACCTTTGAGCAAGTTGGTTAAAGGAGAGGTTCTTCTCCTTCCTCTGTTTGTTCAGTGCTTAAAAACAAATATTATCGAACAAGGATTATATAGTAAACATATATTATGTTACGATATCTGCTTCAGTCTCACTTTTTTTTTAAACACAAACACCTTTCCATTCCGGGGGAAACTACACTTTTCACATCTGGGGGTAACTTTTTAAATGGTGACTAGATTAAAGAGTTGTCTTTAAAGAGCTGAGACCTTACCTCTTAACATCAGACAAAACTGTTCCTTTCTCTTTCAGCTGTTCTTCAATTCAAGCTCCTAAGAAAAACATTAGTGCAGTTTCATGTAGGAGCAAGGTGCAGCAGTCTGTGTGGCAGTAAACATGGTCAGGAACTTTCACTTTGGCACAAATGTGCTCTTCTCACGATTTATAGATGAGGCCTTTTGTGAATTGGGCTACAATGGTTTGTCATTTTCAAAAGGTGGGTCCACAGAAAACAAAGTTCGGGAAATAACTGTTTTAGATAACAGACCACATACCATGTAGTTTCTAAGTAACGTAATGTAATTGAACAAAATTATAAGGGAACAATTGTAGTTTTCCTGTTGGTAATGTATTTTTTAAATAAAATCACATCAGATAAGTGATGCAAAAGGCCCTCCATCTTCTCTGAAATGTCCAGATTTTTGCTCAGTTATGGTCACAATGTATCCTGTAATAGTAGGAATAGAATAGGTACAGTTAAATAATAACTACAGCAGGAATTATCTCTTAACTTCTTCCCAAACGTGCAGCTTATTGCTTGGTGGGTCATACATACCCTGTAATAATAGAATAGGTATCAGTAGTTAAGGGGAGACACTACAGATGAACAGGGGAAAGATTTTAACTAATAAATATCACCATGAAACGTCCACAGATGATTACTGAGATTAATCATCTGAACACCAGATATTCAATAACATTAAGATTAACCCATGGTCGTCATCAACTTAGTTAATCTTGAAGGATTTGTTGTCTTGTGAAAATGCAGATGAACGTGTCATGATGTGAAGAGGTGAAATAAAGAGTCCGTTGCAAACATGAATAAGGACACCGATAAAGAAAATGAAGAGGAAACACAGAACATGAAGTTGATCAAATGATAAAGAATTTGTGACAAGAGCAAAGATTTGGAGTAAGATCTTACTGAGATTGTTTGGACGGAGCAAAAGCTGAAAACTTTGTGAAACAGAACTACCTAAACTGAAATGGCATCCGTCAGATCAAATGACTCCCAATGATGCATTCTTTGGAGATAAAGTTGAATCAGTAATAACTATAAAGCTCCTTGTGTATTCTCTGATAAAAGTGACACATTGGTCCTATTAGATATTACTTTATGTGCACGAAGCCATCTCAGGTCACTTCTCTTGACTGTGTGTTTATTTTTTCGGTCACAGAAGGCAGCAGAAGTCCACTCACAGGCTACACAGGTAATCTCAGTGGGCTGTTACTATTTTTAGAGTGATTTGTTGTCTCTCTTGGTCTGCTGCTCTCTCACAACTAGACTGATACTGTATGTAAAGTTAGTGTTTGTTGTATGTTTTAAGCCTCAACCCATCAAAGACAATAAAACAAGATCATTTGAATATAAACATTTTATATTCTTGTGCACAACAGGACATTTTTAGATAAAGGTAGATTTCCAATTCACTGAAGATCTACATCTCATAGTGATTTATATTTCTTACAATGACTGAAGTCTCAAAGTCTTGTTTTTAACCAAACCGATAAACATGTCATGCATGTGTAACAGCAATTGTGTCTCTTAGCAGATCTTTAAGGAAGTCAGTTTGAAGTCTCCTGTGATTTTGATGTAGCTGATGATGTCCATGTTATTACGGTTGGGAAACTGTACTTCATGTCCATCAGGAAGCTCCACTTCAAACATGTCTCCAGTCAGCTTCAACACCATCTGAAAGAGAAAAGATACAGTAAAACCTTTTCATTTTAGCAGACATCTCAAAATCTCTGCAAACAAAATCTCCCTGCATGGCTAAATATCACTAAAGGTAAGTGAGGAAATGAGTTTCTTGGGATTTTTTTTTACAAAAATACACACATTCTCACTCCCTTCAGTCAGATTGCCTCACCTTGACCTCTGCTCCCCTCTGTAGGGGGTTGTGTATTTCCCGTTTCTCATTGGCCCAACAACCAGCAGCCTTTGAGTTGCAAACAAGAACGGCTCCATCAGTGTCGTCATGGAAACGAGGGTTAAAGTGCAGCGCCAGGTCGTCTGCACCACAGCCGAGATCGATCTCGAATCTGAGTGGATCAGAGATTATACAATAGATGTAGTCTTAATATTGACGTGTTTGCAGAACATAAATATCACCGTTTTATTCAGTGAAGAAGCGAATATAAAACAAATGTTATGGGTTTGGTTGGCTCACCCGTCAGCATCATGTGGAATTACCCCCTTTACTTTCAGCTGATCTCCAGCTCTTATAATCACGTTCTTCAATTCAAGTTGCTGAGAAACACAATTTTGCAGTTCAGGATTAACAAACTATTTAATTAGAAAATAAAAGATTGCTGTTATAATGGTACTCATATTTGTATTCTACACATTACAGAAGCAAAGTTAAATAGAAGCAAGAACAAAGCAGTCAAACTTGCCATGCTCCTGTTGGGTGCTGGTGTTGGTGGACAGTCCTGGAGCAAATGGAAGATGTAAGAGGATGGTGTTGGCACACAAGCAGCCTTCTGCCCTAGAAGACAACAAGAAAGTAGCCTGACTGTGAAGTTTCTCCCAATTTATAATGTGAAGCACAAAGGATTCAGTGATAGGACGGGTCACCGTAACAATGTGACCCGTTGATCATCATGATAATCAAGTAGTCCTTTCAATGCAGAGGCACTGCTCTATTATACACGACTCCCCCAAATTTGGGGGCTCCGTGCTCAAGGGGGGTAGCACATATCGAGAGCGAATATTTTGCATGTATACATGTTGTATACCAGATTAAACAGCAACATCTGGGCAACACTATCATGTAAGTCACCTTTTACACACTCCAAACACAATTACACACAACTAATATAAGCAACTAGAAGAAGTACCACAATATCACGTATTTTTCGGCACGAATTGGCGACCTATGCACTCCGTTTGCATATCCCAACACAACGCTGGCCGCTATCATGGCCGATGCATAGATCAGAAAGCACGAGGATTCGACCGCGAATCCACCCATAGCTTCATAATTCCTCTCTGTGAAACCATTAAATAGTTACAGCCAGAAAGCCAACGAACAACAAACCGCTCCACAGCAAAGAAATTGAAACGCATCGTACCACGAGATGATTTTCTGGAAGAAAAACGCTGGAAATTGACGGTAATGCATTTCAGCCGTGTTCTCTCCGTGTCCCTTTGTGTGTGTGTGAGAAAATGTCACTTCTGGGTGCAAGTATGACGAGTTGGTTGGCATTTTACTGTTCGGCGAATCATTTTATGCTCGGGGTTGACGCGGCACGGTTTTGGATTTTTAGTGACTAAAAAGTCTGTCAATCTACTCAAGAACCCTCCTACTGCATTGCTGAGTCTCTTCCGCATTTCACAAGGTGTCACATGCTGAAATCCACCAATCATAGGCTTAGAAGAGGCTACATAGACACAGACGGAGACGAGAAAATTCCATGGAAGAGAGATATGAGAGCCCAAGACGGCTTAAAATGATGCCAAACTGCTGTATTTGGATAGATTGAATACTAGTAGTGATAAAACAAGTGAAATATATAGTTATATAGTATATAAAATTAGAATAGAACAGCGCAACAGTTGGTTCCAAAAATAAGAATTTGGCTTGACCCTGCCTGACCTCTCCGTAGTCAAACTTCTATTACGTTGGCCTGCTTCACTCAATCGAAGTAAAATTTGTTTGTGGAGACTTCAGACATGTTGTGCTATGATTGTGGAGTATTTTTAGGCTTGGATCTGCATTATTTCAAAGAAATATCAATAAAAGTGCTTTTTTTTCAGGCGAACCTGAAACTTTTCAATTTGAGCTGTGTGCCATCTTCATTCACTATTAACCAGTAACATATACACAATATTTACACATCTCAACACATCTCACAAGTGTTACCTGTATTATACCATCAACATTATTAAAATGGACCTTGTAGTTACAGATCTACACGCTCTTTAGCATGGGTATGCAATTTTCGAGCAGAGGCCTAAAAATAGGGCTAGAGTCCAAGAGTTAATCAATGCTGTTGAACTAATTTAGTAAAAAAGATTAATTGTCTCTTTAATCACAGAACACGTTGTGAGTAACAGCTGCCACAGTGACAATGCGAAGTGTTTGAACAAACTACTCTGCCAAGAGCTATTTAAATAGGTTTTGATTGGGAGCCACTCTGCACGTTGAGGAAGGTCCGCAATACGTTACTGATTACAATGGAGCAAAAACACAACCAGAGTACACTGTCTGTTTCCAACCCGTCTGTTAAGTTGATACTATCAATTAAAGAACATTGCTTTAATATTAATTATTGGGCTTGTGACAAAGTAGGTGAGAACACACCATTTGTCCCATATTACACTGATCTATAAATCTAAACCATGCTTGTCAATTGTTTGTGTACCATACCCACCATGTGTTCTAGAGGTTAAAGGGGGAGGCACCCAACCATTTCCTCTATTTATACACTGGATGATGTCATCAGTGATGTCATTGGGTCAAACCAAGTATGGGGGGGGAGTATGTACAGGCAGATTTGTAGGTTAATTGTGATCTGTTTTACATTGTTGTGAGTGTATAGCAAATTGTAAACCATATCAAATTGTTGGCTACCTAAAGGGGTGCTGTAAGGTATAGCTTTCGTCTGTTAACTATTGGAGTCAGTAATCGGTGTCACCTGCACTCATGGTAGGAACTAGATCCTGCTGATAGAAGGCTCTATATAACGAGATGACTTTGACTGAACGGGGGAGAAAGGAAGATTAGTGTGTAGCTGTGTGTATGTGATTATGTTACTTTATGATGAGTTGAGTTTTATTCAGTTAAGTTAACTGTTTGTTTTGTTTGTATATACATTTGGTTACACGTGTAGCAGGGCACTTTTGTAATTAAAACAAAATTACATTTTTGTTATCTAGACAAAGTCTCTCTGTCTGCCTCCTACCACTTCAGAAGCCACTCCGGTCAGGCTTCACCACAGGGCTATTGTTCACAATAACGCTGGATGTCTCTTTAATAATTAATTTTACGATTAGAATGTGACCCGTTGATCATCATGAATATCAAGTAGCCCTTTCAATGCAGATCTGATCTATTTAATCATTGCTGTTGAACTCATTTAGTGTGTAAAACTCTGCGTATCGGTCAATCGCATGATAATTTAAGCTACACGCAGTTTTCGCTCTCTTTGAATGTCAGCGAGCATTATACTTTAATTTACCGATGGTGTGAATGTGTGTTTTGATGTAACGGTGCGCTCCGTATTTCAAATGTCTGGAAGTTCAGTTGTCAAGGGTAGAGTGTAACAAAAATATAAGGGCCGCTTTTTATTAAATGGAATAAAAGATCTCCACCCCAATAACTTTTGTACTGTCCCTTATACAAATGTGATCTGTGCTAATGGTTTGGCATCTTTACTGCCCTCCAGGTCACATGTTAAAATAATCTAATCAGCGTCAATGCTGACAAAATAACACTTCTTGTAAATCCTTTCAAAATGTTGGGGCCAAACTGTCAATTAGAATAATCTATCATTATATGCTATAATAGATGTATAGTTATTACAACTTAAAACTCAAACTCCATATATTCGTCAGTGAGAATAACACAGATGTCAATACAGATGTGTATTGGTGGACAATGGTTATCAATCAATAAACAATCCTGTCCTACATATCAGTAAAAGTTGACCTCAAGTTAGTTATCACAGTATGAAACGTAACTGTTACAGTAAAATAATAATTGTGCTACTTATCAGTAACATTGTCACATGACCGCCTTGCTCGTCGTAGTTTCCCTCATGAACTTTATGAACTGTAGCTACGAAGACGATTGATTTATGTTATGTTTCTAGATATTCAGTTTGGCCACTTTATTCTGAAAGTATATACCGGAAGTGGTAGTATGCTGCCATATCTGCAATGACGTTGTCTTTATTAATGTTCTGTAGTTCCACATTGTGACCACGCGAGGGCGACAAAACTCACGATTCTGAATCAGAAACAGTTTATTGCCAAGTCCGTTTGCACTACTCTATGGCTGCCTTGAAACAAAGTGAAGATGAAGGTTAAATCGAGTGTATTTGGAATCACATATGAAAACTATCTACGGCTGCCTCCACATGTGACCATCGTCTTGCAGGTCGTAGTGGACACTAGGTGGAGATGACGGACAGCTTGGTCACTTTCCTTTGAAAGTATCTGCCGGAAGTACTGCCATGTCTGCATTGACGCTATTTTTATGAATTTAGTGAGTTGCAGTTCCAGACTGAGCCCACTGGAGAGCGGTCTATATATATATATATTTGAAAAGTCGACCTCAATGATCACAGTGTGGAACTGCGGTAACTGTTGTACAGTCTGTTGGCTATCATTTCTAAACAGCTTCTGTAAAATTCTCCCCGGACCAACATCTTGTATTTAAGATTAATGTGAAAAATCTAGCCTTGGCATGAATGCAGTGATGTCATCATAAGTGAGGTCCACTTCACGAGTGTAATATAGACATGACATTTGTGTTTGTAAACTTCCCATAACCAGGCTGAATAAACTTCCTGATATTCACTGAGGAATGATGAGTATATCAGAGAATGGACAGTTGATGTCCTTGGACGGGCTCTTATGAACCAGTAATATAATATTTGATGGAACCTCACGTTGCACAACACTGGCACATTTAATGGCTCTTATTTATCCAATTCAATTTCATGTCTCTGGTTTCTAACGTTGCCTGAAGTTGAACTTGAGTCCATCATGTCCCTTCAGTCTTCCCCCGTCTAACAAGTGGCTGAATATAAGCTACATTAGACCGGCAGATACAGGTACTCCGCAAAACATCAATACATATTACATCACATATTGGATTGACTCACGTTAAGATAAGTGATGTCTGTAAACCTGTTAATAGCTAATTGTATAATCTATAGGCTGAGATATAGATTGAGGAGACTGATGCTGCTAACGTTAGCTATCAGTCGTAGCTAACTGTGTGCAGCATCATTGAGAGAGTTACTACACTGACAGTAAATATTCACATATCTTATGAGCCTCAAATCTCTGTGTGAAAGCCTTGGTTAACCTGCTAAACTACAGCTTTTTCGGCATTTTGGTGTTTCTCTCGTAATGTGACAGAGCGTTTCTTTCCCTCAAAAGAGAGTGCAGCCTTGGTGATGACGCCATGCTGGTGTGGTCTACAGCTTGGAGCCATAAAGCCCCTCTTTCTTTTTTAGGACATGGCAGAGGAACAGCGTTTTGGGATTTATTGTTGGTGCAAACAGCTACACAGCAGTTTGTTTAAAGTAGAAGTTTGGAGACATGTTTCAACTTCATTTGTTAACCCTGTTGCCCTCAACGTTTTCCCACTAAAATGGAAGATGTGATGAGAGCCAACTCTGGATGAAGCATTACAGGTCTGAAACTAAACAAACAAAGGTCCCGCCTCTGATCAGCCAATCTATGGGTTCCTTTGTAAATAGTCACTCTGAGCACCGGAGCTACTCTTGGAGCAACAGAGCGTGTTCTGGGTCTGAGGAGACGGAGCAGCAGAGTGCAATACTATTAATGTTACAAAGCTAGCTACGTTACATTTTCACTAACATATATATGTATATATATATATATATATATATATATATATATATATATATATATATAGCCTACGTTTTCGAATATATTTTAAGATGCATATTGTTACAGTCTTGTTCTTTAAATGAGTTTATCATTATCAACTGCTTTACAGATTTTGGTCACATTTAAACCTCTCTGTGCCCCCTCTTCAGCCGCACTCCCCCTCCCTTAAAAAACAGTAACCTGCTCACGTGTCATCATCAGTCACTACAAGCCCAGATTGTTTGTTCCTTTGCCAGTTTGCCCCAGTTGCCATGTGCTGAGTACTTTGGTTTTCGAGCAACCTGAACCTGATTCTGACTCCTTTACCTGGAACTGGATCTGAACCTGCTGCCTTTCAACTTGTCAACCAGTATCAGAACCTGCCTGTTCCCCTACACATACCTGCCCACCAACACTTGCACGATTGGATTCATCATTGTAAGAACACAGGTACCAGCAATTCTGCAGTTTAAGAACATGTCACGATGGCAATTACATACCATCGTGACAACATTATTTTAAAGGGCTTTGTCCTGAGCTGTGCAGGATTATACCCGAGAACATAGACACAGGTGGTTGTGAAGGGGTGAAGAGCAATGGCTGAAGATCTGGATTCATGTGATGTGGAGCAGGACTTCTGATGAGCTCAGTGGAAGGTCCTATAGGTGCTGGTTAAGATGAAACCTGGAGGTGAATGGGGTGGAGGAGCTTTGCATCAATCTGACACAGAAAACACTCTCAACAAAAACAATTACAAAAAGCAATTGCAAATAGACCATTTTAAATCTGCACTGCAGTGCTGGTAACTGCTTCTACAGGCCTGGAGAGGCTGTTTTGGAGCAACTTCTTTTAATGTGTTGAATATCAGTGGATCTTCTGTAGATACTTGATGGTTTGGCAAACAAGCCTGAATTTGTAGCTTTTTGTAGCTTTGCAAGTAGGAGCTCAGTGTTGACGGCAGCATGTGCTCAGCAGTGTTTAGGTATGATCTGTAAGCAGTGGCGGCTGGTCAATAGAGGGCAATTGGGCATGGCCCCACCTTGAGCCACACACAAAAAAAAAAAATTATAATAATCATAAATTATACAAATTGTCAATATTTGTGTTTTTGAACTATGGAATGTACCCAGTAATATGTGTAAAATATGATATCTGCGCAAAATATATGCTTTTCCTGCTCGTGCTCTCCGCCTGTGCACGACACGTCTCAGAACGCGCAGCTAGGGGGGCCAAATCGTTTTTGCCCAAAAGAGGCGGGTCTATGAAGCAGTTTAGCCAATTGCTGATTAAAGATATAAATGAGTGACATACAATTTAGCCAATCAGCGCCCTCAAATAGATTCAGTGTGGGGCCAAAAAGATTTTGCCCCCCTAGCTGCGCGTTCTCGTCAGGAGAAGTCTCTACAGGCGAGCGCGAGCGCTACTCCTCCAAGTCTCGTTTGAGAGGAGAACTTTGGCGGAGATTCTGCAGGCCAAAGAGCTGATCCCAGATCAGCCTGACATCACAATCAGACAGCAGACTAGCGGGAAAGGGAAGCAGTACATGCGAAGCTTCACTACTAGCTGTACACCAGACAGGTTTGGCTAGCTGGATGACGTCATGCTAATAACTTATTTAGCTTTTTAAAACAACGGAGACAGATCCAGCACGGACAGCTACGGGAGTGAGGGATGAGGAGGTAAGGAAACATGAGAACACCAGGGTAGGGAGTGAGGGATGAGGAGGTAAGGAAACATGAGAACACCAGGACACACATGGAGAACTCTGTCAAGCTACATGTAGTGGCCATTTGTCGACTTCATCCAACTTAAACAAACAATACTCAAACGCCACTGATGCACCGTGGTCGGTATTTTTACGCAGCCAGAAGAGAGTGGATTGTCCATGCAGGATTCCGATTTTTGTGTTTATTGAATAAAGCAAACAAACGAACAAACAAACGAACTAACAAAACTCCTGTCGTGCTGTCTCTCCTGTGATGTGATATGCTGGTAAAAACTATACGCCCACCCCGGTGCATGCTGGTCCTATCCTTCTACTCATATATATAGCAACAGGTGCCCACAGTAATTACCCAAAAAACAATATAACTAAACAAATTGCTATTAAAGAGAAAAATAATCTTAATATACAAAACATCTACAATAATTAAACAATACTACTTATAAATGAAATAACAAAATACAATATCAAATAAATAGCTCCAACACTACATATTAGACAAAGTGAACATCTTTTCTTCTCCATAGTTGTCCTCAGTCTCATCTGCTTAACTTGGTCATGGAGGCATCAACATTTAATTGAGATGGTAAATTAACAGTGAAAACTCATCACAGCTTAATTTAACATCAGTATTCATAATTACACTTCATGTTTACTTCTCCTGATCTTTACCTCCTATAACAAGGTCCATAGGGGCATCTCAATAAATAAACATGTTATATTATATTATATTATATAAGTGTTATTTACTGCTTTTTTTGTGTTGGAATAAATGTTAAATATTTAACTGCAAAGTAGTAATGTGTGTTTGATACTTTCATTTTTGTTGCATTAAATCATACTGGGATGTTTGCTGAAATTGATAGGATGGCCCTACCTTGAAAAGTTTCCACCAGCTGCCACTGCCTGTAAGTCTCCTTAATGTTTTCCTCTCAGTCACATGGTTTGGGGGAAAGGAGTTATCTTACTTTCACTTTCACTTTTGTTGTTTCTGATTTAGAACTAGCATGCATACAGAATGTCATGATATAGAGCTGTCCTCTGTCAATTAACATGAACCGTTTTGTTGCAGCAGTGTTCAGTGTTGACAGTGGTTTGTGCTTCACTGTTTTTGGTTGAAACCAGAAACATCCTCAGCCCGCTAAAAACCGTTACATCATTTTCCTCGAAGTCACGTGGTTTAGTGTAAATCATGAGCTGGGGGAGTCGGACTAGTTTGACATTTCTCATCACTGATTAACCATTAAAGTACATGCAGAGTTCACAGCTGTCTATCACATGACATCATATTTGTTGATACGTTACATTAGTCATTTAGCAGACGCTTTTATCCAAAGTGACTTACAATTCAGATTCTATCACATTTCTACACCGTAGGCACAGCTACGGGAGCAATTTTTGGGTTTAAGTGTCTTGCTCAAGGACACATCGACATGCAACTATAGCGGAGCCAGAGCCGGTCCTCTGATTGAAGGACGGCTCTGCTCTCCGCTTAGCCACAGTCTGGGAGGTGGGAGGGGCTTGTGAGGGGCAAACCTAGAATTCAACAGGCTTCTGATCTCTTTATATACAGTATGGTGTGGACTGGAAGGCTTACTGACACGGCATCCACATCTTCACAGACCAGGCAGAGGTAAGGTGACACAGAACAATAGTTTATACAAATGTAGTGTTTTTGTGTACACTTCTAATGAGCTCGTATGTTTTCTAACAGACATTGGGCCTCATTAAATATTGTTTTACAATTATTTTCATTATTTTACAAATTATAGTGGTCTAGTGTGACCTGTAAGTCTCCTTAACGTTTTCTTCTAAATCACATGGTTTGGGGGGGAAAAGCTCTGTTACTTTTACTTTTGTTGTTTCTGATTTAAAACTAACATGCATAAAGAATATCATGATATAGAGCTGTCCTTTGTCAACTTACATAAACCGTTTTGTTGCAGCAGTGTTCAGTGTTGACAGTGGTTTGTGCTTCATTGTTTTTGGTTGAAACCAGAAACATCCTCAGCATGCGATAAACCTTTACACCATTTTCCTCGAAGTCACATGGTTTAGTGCAGAGGTAGCCAACACGGTGCCCGCGGGCACCCTGTCGCCCGCAGGGACCACGTGAGTCGCCCGCAAGGCATGTTCTAAAAATAGCACTAGTCACCATGGAGCTCAGTCTAAAATTGTAGTTGCTTATGGAGCTAAATCCAGGTCAAATGTTTTGTTCATTTGAAAAAAAAATTTGAACCTGAACATTGAAAAATACAGCAATGTATTCAAAATAAAAATGATTGATTGGCTTGATTACATCTTTTAAGTTACAGACATACATATAACAAACAAACAGCATGCAAGTTATTACTTAAAACGTATGCAAAGTGAGCCAACTTGGAAGGCGTCTATCATAGCCTAAATTACGTATCAGAATACAACAACAAAGAGGACTGCAAAGGTTATGCTGTGTAAACTAAAGGTCCGTCCACACCAAGAACTATAACTATAAAGATAACCACAGTGATAACGATGTGAGGATCCACACTGATGAACGACAAAGTTCTGTAAGCATTGGCGCCAAGCAACATTTATAAGGCTCTGTGCAGCTGCAGCCACTGTCGAATTATAGTCGACATTCTGTTACGAAAGACAACACACATTGAAGGACTTGAGCTGGTCAGTGTAAGGAGGGAAAAATTCACAAACACTAGCTAATAGCATTAAGCTAGTTGCTTAATTTCTAGCTTTGGCGAAATCCCCACTTAAATAAATCTTCTCCCTTTATGTATGACGCTATCTTACAATCATCATAATATTTAGGATAATTTCTAGTATCTATAAAAAAATAAAGTCGATTTCTTACCTGCGCGCTGGCGCCAGCAGGCGGTCCGGGTGGAGCGGACGCCATCGCAAGGATACTATGCTGCGTTCACAGTTGTGTGTGTGGAAGTGCGAAACGTCAGATATTAAAGTGTGGTAGTTGAGCGGCCCAATATGGCATAGTTTATTGCTCTTTTACTGTGATTCGTCCCAAGTAGAGGCTAAAACAGCTTGCTAAACAGAATTTTGGCACTAGCGTAATTTGTTTTACTTCCAATCACGTGAATATGGTGTATAGAAAGTGTTGAATCATAATTCTCGCGGTGCCCACGTTACCTGAAGGCAACGTGGTTGAGGAACTCCTCAGCCCTCGTTGTTATGCTGTCACTCATGATGACACGCCCCTCTCAATTGATACCACGCCCCCCACGTTAGATCAGGGTCAAAAGTCTGAACTGAAAAAAACGATCTGAACTGAAAAAAAACAACCTGAAAGTGAAAAAAAGATTTGAAACCGAAAAAAAAAAGATTTGAATCTGAAAATATAAAATCTGAAACTGAAAAATATAAGAACTCAAATATCAAAATATATATGAAAGTGAAAACTGAAAAAAAAAAATGTATTCGAAAAAATTCCAGAACTGAATCAAAATTATATTCAACCCAAAAAAACTTTTCATTCACTTATTTTTATTTTGAATACATTGCTGTATTTTTCAATGTTCAGGTTCAAATTTTTTTTTCAAATGAACAAAACATTTGACCTGGATTTAGCTTCATAGTTGCTGTTCTTTTTTAATCAAAAACGCTTGCATTAGTGTAGATTTTAAAATGACAATATTTCTTGTCATAAGAGAGTTGGGTACCCGGAGGCGCACGGCGGACAGCCAGGACGAGGCCGCTGCACCGCACTAGGTTTTCAGGTTCCGAATGGTGGGCGCTTCCCGTTGGCGCCAGACGCGCGCCGCGAGCGCACCCTGTCGTCAGGTCCGTAAATCCTCGGAACAGGCCGCGGGGCAATCCGACTGAAAAAGCCCAGACTAGAGGTTTGAACGCGGGCGCCCGAAGACGCTCGCGCGCCTCGGAGGGTTGGATCCCCCGCTCGGCTATAGACGAGACTGGTTACTAGTTTCTTCGTGGAGAAAAAGGTACCATTGGAAAAGCTGGTGTCGGTGACAACAGACGGGGCTTCCACGATGACGGGCCGGCATGCAGGCTTCATTGCGCAATGCAAAGGTGACCCAGACTTCGCAAAATTTCTACATTACCACTGGATCATTCACCAGCAGGCACTATGTGCAAAAGTAACCGGCTTTAATCATGTGATGATACAAAAATATCAGAGATGTGATACCTCTGACTTTCAAATGTTGAAACAGATTAACAGAAATAAAAGTTGCATGTTTAAATATATATGTGTAGCTATACCATCATTGTTGTGGAAATCATTCTTAATAATTATTGTGAGGAATAATTAACTGACATGTGATCAAACAGTCTCTTCACATATATTATTATTATTAAGGTGATCTGTGCAACTTTGTTATTCAGGAAGTTTGTATCAAATAAGTAGCCCTTCGTACTACTCGGTACCCTTGAAGTAGCTCTCAGTTTAAAAAAGGTTGGTGACCCCTGGTTTAGTGTAAATCATGAGTTAGGGAAGTTGGACTTTCACTTCGACATTTCTCATTACTGATTACTGCATGCAGAGTTCCCAGCTCATTATAACTATCACATTGGGCGTCATTCACCAACCGTTAAATATTGTTTTACAATTATTTTACAAAGTATTTTGGTCTTTTAAAAATAAATAAAAAGCGTCATGGCCGGAGGGGGCCCACAGGTGAACATGCATGAAGAATATCATGAGATAGAACTGTCCTTTGTCAATAAATGTAAAGCTTTATAGAGTCTGCTACATTTTGTTGCAAGTGTTCAGTGTTGATAGTGGTTTGTGTTGAGTCAATTTAGTGTTTCAGTTTTCAGAAATCATGAGTCAGACCTGTCCTACTTTTACTTTACCTTTTGTCATCAATGGTTTAAAAGAAGGGCAGATGCTGAACTCTTCAGCTCAATACATCACGCCTAACATGTGAAGAGAAGGTATTTATGAGGGAGAGACCTACTAATCATATTGTGATCTCTGTGTCAGTTAAAAGGATTTTCAACAAGTCAGCACACCTACACAGACCAAGTAGAGCAACTGCAACACAAAGGTGAGTTTATTCAACATTGTTGTAGTTGTGTCTCTAAATACATTTTTCTTTTTTAGATTCAAATTTCCGATTTGAAGTTGCCTACTTAAAAAAAATGAAGAACTTTTGATGCATCATATTTCCCAAATGCAAGATCAAAATTCAAGATTTGTCAGGGCCACTTCTAAACTGCCAAATACAGATTCTTCTCATGGTTTGTGGTGGGCTCTAGGTCAAAAAATTGCAAAATTATTTTCCGAAAAGATTGATTGATTTAAAAAAATTTAAAATAAATACATGGCCCTCCAACTTGAATGGTGATACACACACAATATAGTTTATTATAGTATTTGTCTAACTGACTTTGTCTTACAACTCTATAAAGCATGACGAACCGATAAGATGGAGGAAAACCATGACAATGCAACAGCTGGAAGAGGGTCTGAAGTCACATCTGTACCATCTGGGACAAATGAAAAGGGTAATTTAAAAGTTTATAAATTAACTTGAATCAATAATCTAACCTAATATTATGTTTTCTTATGCTGATCATATGTATTCTACTATTCCAACATGACCCTGTAGTGGAGGAGTTTGAGGAGAGTGCAGCTGAAACCAAAGTAAAAGTAAGTCTCTTCACCTTTATTAGTTATCATTACAACTGTATTTGTTCTTAAACAGTAATCCCATTTTTAGCTGCGATCCACAAAAATCTCCTCACCTCTTGGTGGCCACAGTTTTTGCCCGAGGAGGCTATAATTTGCTATGGAAGTGTGTGTGTGTGTGTGTGTGTGTGTGTGTGTGTGTGTGTGTGTGTGTGTGTGTGTGTGTGTGAAAAGGTGTGTGTTTGTGTTCCTGCCTATTGGCATTTGGGGTGTGGCAATGAGAGTGCCAGATAAGAGCTGTTTGTCGTAGACTCTTGTGGGAGGCAGCATTGGTCTCAGCAAAGAGTTCCTCTCTCATTAGTGTGGGTTAGCCCTCCCCCTATACGTTAGCCATGCCCTCTTTCAGAACTGCACAACTGCTTTTATCAGAACAAACTTTGTTTTACTTTGCTTTTAATTTACGTTTTATTGTTTTCATAACTGGTACAACACTGTAAGTTATTGATCTTCAAGTTTTACATTTTGATGCAGTTTTCTTGTCTTTGGGTTTAAAATACACTCCTTATATCAAGATCACAAGAAAAATTGTAATCTCAGTCAGAATCTGGAGAATTGTTTTATTGAATAACATATTTTCTCAGTTTGATCTGGTGAATGAACCTGGTGAAGCTCAACACTCCGAGAATAATGATGAAAGCAGAGGAGCAGAGACGATTGCATTTGCAAAGCCATCTTTGTCAAATAAGAAAGGTAATATTTTCATTATGAATTGATTGTATAGCAACATCTTATAGATTTTAAAACACTTAAAAAAATTATATTTCAACTAATCTCTGCTGTCTACAATGAAAAAATATGAATCTTCAACAGGAGAAAATGATGACTTTGAAAAGGTCATGAAAACACACAAGTCTAACATCTCAGTGTTTCAATAATAAATAATGTGAGATTCACTATATCACATCATTATATTTTTGCATTACATTTGAGCAAAATGTGAAACAGAGCTTTTAGTCATTCAAAATGTTCTCTTAATGAATCCTGCAGTATAGCATGGTGATGTCATTCTTTTTTTTTGTTTCAGTGAAACCTGAACTCACACTGGTGTTAATTGGTGAAACAAATTCCATTGAGATTGGATCAAAAAACATCTTAATTGACCATGACGAGCAAAGAAATGTGGAACTCTTTTCAACCAAACTGTATGATTTGTGTGGTCGGCACATCTCTGTCATTAACATGCTTGGTCTACCAAACATTGATAAATTCCCATTAAATGAACAAATTCATGCCTTTGTCATGCTGTTACCAAATGGCCTGCATAACAGCCATTACAGTTCAGGACTGCAGTGGTTAGAAACAACTTTTGGGAAAGCATTAATGGCTTATGTAATGACAGTTGTGACTCATGAGTCAGATGATAAATGTGAAAGTGCACTGACAGACCTGAAAGCCAACAGCAGTTTTGTTGAAAAAAGATACCACACATGTAAAAGAAGTATGATGGATGAAGTAGAGATAATAGCTCTGCTGGAAAAAATAGACGCCATGGTCTGTGAAAATGCTCCCCACTGCCACAGTGGACTGATGTGTGATGGAAATAAAGTGCAGAAAGAACAGCTGGAGCACAAAGAAGAAAGGCTGGAGTCCTCATTGTTTCAGCAAAGTCAAACAGGTGAGATTTTAATGTTGGCGTTTATGAATTACACCGACACTGCTTCATGAAGACAATGTGGACAGAACTAACAACTAACGGATTAAAATGACTTTGAAAACAATTTTACAATGTGAAGATCATTAGAAAAACACTTTAATCCTTTATGATCAGTCTAAAAGCATCACTGAATAATTTGAAGATACATGTATTTTACATTTAACTTCTGTATGAAAGCAACCTAACTGTTGTAGGAACAGATTAGAGATTTGCACACAGTGTTTTGAGTGTTTTGAGAATCAAGAGTTTCATGTGGTGTTTGTAACACTAGTGCCAGATATATATACATTTTTGTTATTATTATCCACTCTGTTATTGTGTCTCCTCCATCTCAGGTACAATTAACTCCAGAAATTTAACACAGAAACTGTAAATATAATGATCATGGTTAGCTAATCCAGTGTTATTTTTTTAAACCTATACAATTGTCTTTCTTACATTATCCTGCAGTAGAAGATATTGAGGAGAATGCAACTGCAATCAAGGTAAAGGTAAGATTTTTCAAATTTGTTAGTGATCATCATTATGGAACAGTATCTGTTCTTAAAACTACCTACATGTGAGTTAGATCACATTTTAAGTCTCACGCCTCAGTAAACAGTTCCAATCTTCAAGCTGAAGGTTGGAACTCGATTGGTGCATCACTGTATGATATTGATCTGGAGTGTTGTATGTGTTGTATGGCAGAGTTTCTACTGGCAACATCTTAATCTCAAATGCTCTACCAAGTTGAACTGGAGGTTAAATGAAATCCCCTGTTTTCTTAGTGTGATACAGTGACTGGACCTGGTGATGTTGAAAACTCAAAGAATGATGAAAACACAGGAGAGTCTGAAATCACATCTGTATCATCTGCAAACAATGACAAAGGTAACATTTGAATGAAAAATAACCAAAGTACTGTTTTGCTGTCCATTCCTGCAAAATATGGATAACTTTAAATTAGTGCTGGGCAAGTTAACGCGTTATTATCGCGTTAACGCATTAATTAATTAACGGCGACAATTATTTTATCGGCGTTAATGCATTTTTTTTAAATTTTTTTTATTTTGAAAGTCCGTTGCTCACTGGCAGCAGTGGAGGAAGTCTTCATCAGACTACGTTGATGCAGCGTGTAGGAGAAGTATAAACAAAAGCAAGACAAGCTAACAAAAGCCACAGAGAAGTGGATACAAACTGCAGCTGATTAGTATTGATTAGTATTCGTGTCACGTTTGGTGTGAACGCACCTTTAGGATCGCAACGAATGACGGCATGTATGAGCTTCAAGAATGAGATAAGAAAGTTAGCGGAAAGATTCATGGAAAGATTCATGTGAGACAACATCCGGTTTCTTCAGACAAACATCCGGTTTTCAGAATAAGATATTTCAGAATAAGATAACAACAAAGTATGAATTATATTCACATTAAGTATAAAACATGTTACCTGCATCTCGTGAGTTAAAGGGAAAATACACGTAAATTGTGCATAGTGTCTTTATTCTTTGATCGCTGGGTCACCATCATCACCCCTGAGTTACAGCATTATATTGATGAACAGTAGAGCTGCATTCACATGCTCTGACTGTCATGAAGACAGACATTTTTGCTGAAACGTGCTGAAACATTTTATTCATGTTGCACAGCAGTGAAACGTTTCACATACAGTCACACACTGAGTACAGATAGTGAAGAGATAGAACTGCTACTGTGTAAAGGGAATACTGCTGTTAAAAATAACCTTATTTGTTTAAAGTGTTTGCAAACCAAATGTTATTGCCCTTTTGTTCATATAGCAGTACTTTTAAAATAAAAGTGCGCAATACACTACTTTTGAATTCATTATTGAACTTTGCCATAACAATGCGATAAACAATTGTAATCGTTGCCCAGCACTATTTTAAATTTGAAATAACATAAAAAAGTATAAATTTAAAAAAAAATTTGCAGAGAAGATACATCTTGTGTAACAGGAAAATCTGTGAATACACACAGAACTTTTTGCAGATATATCTTGTTAATCTTAAATTGTACCAAAACCTATTTATTTTATGTTTAATCCTACAATCTGCTTGTTTTTACTTTACCATACAGTAGATGAGCTGGAGGAAAGTGCAGCTAAAACAGAGGTAAATGTGACATCTTTTGGTCCTCAGAAGTCATTGTTAAACAGAAGCATTTCTTTTTTTTAACGCTACCTCATTTTTTTCTTTAGATATTTTGTTAGTTTGAACTAAAACAGAGTTTGACTCAATCAACCATCTGGTTGGACATAAGGATCCGTTGACAACACTTGCTTAAGAGTTTACCTTTTTCTCACTAAACGACAAACATGATTTAATTTAGTCTGTGCTGATTGTTTTCCCTTTTATTTTAAGTTTTGTTGTACTCTGAATTGGTGTACCACTGAGTATTTGTGATCTTCATGTTCTTAATCCCAATGGTTTGAACCTGGTTAACTAAATATCATATAAAATCGTCTGTTTTATTAGAATGATCCAGTGAATGGTGCAAAACACTCAGACAAGTATGATGACAGCATAAGAGTGGGAGGAGAGTCTGAAATCAAATCTGTATCATCATCTGCAACCAATAAAGGTAACAATAATAATATTTTTCATCGTAACATAGATTTTTTACAGTAAAATAATAATGAATGGTGGTGTCAATAAAATAAGGAAATAACTTCCTCTGAAATGTGTTGGCTTTGACCCTTCAACAGGAGAGCCTGATGAAGATAAGGAGTTCAACAAAGTGGAGGACACAAGTCTAACATCTCAGACTGTTTCACCAGTTACCAAAGAGCGTGAGAAATAATTTATTTTCTTTAAATGTTGAATTGCATTCCTGCAAAATCTGGATAATTATAATTAAAATAAAACACATTATGTCTATTTGGTGTAGAGGACATCCATCATGTTGAACAATGAACCATCTTGGAATGGTTAAGTGACCCAAAACAATTTGTTTTATGCTTGATTCTGCTTCCTGTTACTTTACCCTGCAGAAGGCGAGCTGGAGGAGAGTGCAGCTAAAACACAGGTAAATGTGAGATTTTGTCATAATTGTCATAAAGCAGTATTTATTTATTATTGACACCTATATTTTCAAGTCAAGTTTGAGCTGAAGATTAGAGTTTGCATTTGTAGTTTAGACTTGAACAGAGTTCTACTCTACAAACCCCCTAGGTGGACACGTGGATGAGTTGAAATGAGATAAGTTTACTTTCTTCTCGCTGAACTATAACCATGCTTGCATTTAGTGCATATTGTTTAGCCTTACTTTTATTTTGGAGTTGTTGTCTGAATTGGTTTACTATTGTGTGTTATTGATCTTCATGTTCTTAATGTCAATGGATCTAACCTGGTTAACTGATCCATCATCTCTCCATTTTCTAACTGCTCATACATATGTCGCCTTCTTTGCGCCCTCAAATTCATTGTTGTCAATGTAGACATGCAGAAGGCACGCTCAAAATCGAGAGCGAAGCCTTGTGTTCTTTAGTGCCTATTCTTCAAGGCACGACAGCTGCAACTCAAGATGAAAATAGTTCAACTGTTGGAACTTTATGGCACACACAGCATGTAATGTGTCGAGGAACAACCAATTACAGCTGGGAGAGATATCTTTTCTCAGTCTACGGTAAATACATGAAGTTGAAGTGAAGTTAATAATTTTAGTGCAGGACTTATCGGCGCTTAATCATCATCGTCATTGCAGCACACAGGTTTTGGTTGCTTAGTAATGGCTGGATCGATAGTAGCCCCCCCCCCAGCATCTTGGATAAAAGGATGAAAGCGACACGGTTGGCATTTCATGCTCAGTTTTAGATGGTACAGGTATTTCAGATGTACCTCTCCCCAACAACGTTTTCCAACTGTTCCTGGGAAACCCCAAAGCGTTCCCAGTTCAGACGACATATATAATAGCTCCTGCGTGTTCTCTACCCCGGGGCCTCCTAACAGTTACCAGTGCCCGGAAAACCTCTGAAGGGAGGCGTCCAGGGGGCATCTGGATGAGATGCCTGAACCACCTCAGCTGGCCCGATTCGATGCAAAGAAACAGCAGCTATACTCCCCTCGGATGTCTGAGTTCCTCACCCTATCTCTATGGCTGACCCCAGCCACCCTACGAGGGAAGCTAATTTCAGCCGCTTGTAATCGGGATCTCATTGTTTTGGTCACTTCACCACAGAACACACGTTTCATTTTGTGCTGAGTATATGGACACACCTCTCACTTTGGTTATACAAGGACAGGATGGCTCAGCAATGACCCCGGTACCCCGCATTCCTGCAGTACCGCCCACAGGACTCCCCGCAGGACAAGGTCGTAAGCCTTCTCTAAGTCCAAAAAACCCGGAGGGCAAAGTCCCATGATCCCTCCAACGGACCTGCAAATGTCAAGAGCGGGTCCACTGTTCCACAGCCAGGATGGAATCTGCATTGCTCCTCCTGGATCTGAGGTTTGACAATCAGTCAGAGCCTTCTTTCCAGCCCCCTGCAATACACTTTCCCGGGAAGGCTGAGCAGTGTGATACCAAGATAATTCGAACACACTCTTCGGAATCCTTTTTTAAAAATGGAAACCACCAGCCTGGTCTGCCCCACCAAAGGCACCGCCATCGATCCCTATGCGACACCAGACAGCCCAACAATGTCCAGAGCCATCTGCATCTTAGGGCTTAACTCATTCACCCCTGGCGCCTTGCCGCAGAAAAGCTTTATGACTACTTAGGCAACCTGCCAGCGATATGGATGGGTCTTCTCCTTCACCATCAGCTGCCGTTCAGTTGACAGATCTGCTTCTCTTTTCAAAATAGAAGACATTAAGACATACCGGCGCAGATGTGATGATACGGCCACAAAGTGTGATTATAGATTTCTGGCCACGGGTCTACTGGTACCAAGTACACTAATGAACCACCCTATGCTCGAACAAGGTGCATGTTATGGCCTGAAGTCCCCCTGCAGAACTATAGAGTCCCCAGTCGGCGGCCTTTCCAGGACACCACCCAGAGACTCAAAGAAGGCAGGGTGCATAAGCACAAACTGAGACTTCCTCTCAGCGACTCGCAGTCGCATACATGGGACCCTCTCGTTCCCCAGGGAGAACTCCAACACATCATTTCACCCTCAGCAACTCCGGAAAAGGCTACTGTCCAGCCCCTGTTTATGAGTTTGGATCCAGAACCAGTGCTATGTAGGACAATGCACCCAACCGTAATGCCTATTCCTGCTAGTGTTGGGCCCACAGGGCAATTGCTTTATGTAGATATTCCGAGCCCCATGTGTCAAGGCCTGGTCACCAAATGCTCACTGGTCCCCTTCCAAGTCTTCCTCAAGAAGGGAGCACCGGTTTCCCTTTTGCGAGTGCGGTGCAACAACCCTTTTCTTACCAATAAATGTAGGGTCAGTGAATCACTCTTGGTCTTGCCACTCCCATGGGACCACTTTTGCCTGGGAGACCCTACCAGGAGCTATTGACAACATACTTACCATGGTCACTGGGGCCCACAAACCCTCCACAACATTGAGGTGACGATTCACTAGATAGGTGATTAACTGATATTAAATGAAATGATTTGTTTTCTTAGTGTGATCCAGTGAAACGACCCGCTGATGTTGAACAGAATGATGACAACACAACTGTGGGAGGAGAATCTGAAATCATGCCTGTACAATCTGCTGCCACTGAGAAAGGTAATATTTTAATGAATATTACCATTACAGGAAAAGGTCAATAACATAAAAAATTGCTTACAGTGAACATTATCAATACAGAGAAAACATATTAGTTTTAAAGTGCATTGCTTGTCTTATGCTTGATTATCTTATGATACAGTCCATTATTCTATGGCAGGTACCTTTAATATGGATATGAGTGGAAACATGGATAAGGTAAGAAACTCCAAATTTAATATTTCTATTTTTATTTACTTTATATCGCAATGTGATTATACTTTTCTACATACAATATGTGCTAATTGACTTATTTACAGAAGTCAGTGGAGTTTTCTGAGGAGATCAACAGGAAGAAACAATATCAAAGAGAAACTGAAGCACTGCTTGACAGACTTCAGCTTCAAGACAAACATCAACAGAAGTTGTCACAAGCAGATCTTCTCAAAGTAGGTCCACCTGTGAAACAGGACCATGACACATCTGAGAAAGATGTAGCTCATACTTTTATTCAGAGGTTGATGATGTTAGACTATAGAGCAAGATATATTCCTGTCAGACAAGACAGTCCTGAGGTGAGCCACTCAAACCCTGTTGAAGAGTTTGATACCAATGGCACAGGCGACAATGACCTTGATGCTCTTTACAGCACCAATGTAGACTTTCATCAATTAAATCTCAAGACTCACTTGCATCCAATGGATGTTCAAATGGCAGTATTTCACTGCTCAGACAGCTTTTTCAAGCAGAACATGATTACAAAGCTATCACAATGTCAGTACGCCTTACCTTTGCTTGTTCCTGACCCAGTAACAATGGATATTGGCTGTCCTCTCTGGACATTCAGACAAATAAGAAAAACATGGAAGATAACTGAAATGAAAGATAATTCAAACATTGTCACCATGAAGAGTATGCCCATCTGCAAAGCTGAGACACCCATGGTGTCATTTCTCCGCCTGGGTTCACCATCTCTGTCTAAATCTGAGCTGATGAACACTTTGATCAACGATCGTCACAAAACCTTCTTCCACAGAAACTGCCCAGGTAGTGCCAAGTCTCGCCATCTGATGGATGGTGTGGCGGAGATTGCCTGGTACTGCCCTGCTGGAAAACCCAATGATGCCTTCACTGACTGCATTGCCTTCTGTAATCTTCATGGTGATGCTCTGTCACTTGTAAAACAGCGTGACATACTGACTGACAAATCTTCAGTCAATGTTGTACTTGTACCAACTCTGGAACAAGGTGATAAAAACAGTGCAGTGATCTCAGCCCTTCACAAGTCTCCAAAGCCTCTCATTATTCTCATTGCTGATAGCGATGGTGGTGCTGTCCAGATGAAAAAGGGAAAATACAAAATGGGTTTAAACGACAAAAGCCAGTCAGATATTTCTGAAGAACTGAAAAAAATCATTGGAAAGATTTTGCCTGTACCACATGAAACCTTCCAGCTTGAATCCATGGCTGAAGTTTCTGGAGTCAAAGTGGATGAAGACGACAAAGTCTGCCAAAAAGGGAAATGTGCTGCAAAGGAAATTGTGGACTTGCTTCAGGGGATGGATGTTTCAAAGATCAAAGATACATATCTCCCTTGTCAAGGCCAACTGTGGCATGAATGGTGCAAAATCAACAAAGAACTGTATCACCTCAAAGGAAACATTGAGAATGAAAAATGTAAAAAGCAACAGAAACTGATGCAAATACGACAAGATCAATGCAAAGTTTCCTGTAGTGAACCAATGAAGTTGTTCATTGACAGCCTCTCATCTTTGTCGTCAGCAACAGAAAAAGATTATTTCTTGAAATGGACTCAGATCTTGATAGATGCCCTCTCCACAGACGACCTCGGTTCAATTCTCCAAATCTATGATAAAAAGTGGGCTGAGGTCTTGGACTTGAAGAACAAGCACGACAAATCTGATCTGCTAAAAAGAAAGCAAACTGAACTTGATGAAATATCAACACAACTACAGTCAGCCACTTTTGGCTTGGAGCACATCTTCAGAGAAATGGGACAGATATATGAAGCTCATGCATCTCTGCAGAAACAACCAGAGAGGGGACAGACTGACTGGTCTAAATACCCCGAGCTGGCTGCAGAGCTGATGATATCAGGACACCCAATGGAGCTGATGGACGGTGATGCAGGTCATGTACCTTTAACATGGATCTCTGGTCTTTTAGATGAAGTCATCAAGAGACTGGGTGACAGGAGAGTCTTTGTTTTGTCAGTGTTGGGCGTACAAAGCAGCGGAAAATCAACCATGCTGAATGCCATGTTTGGGTTACAGTTTGCAGTGAGCGCTGGCAGGTGCACGAAGGGTGCCTTCATGCAGCTGGTCGAAGTGTCAGAGGAGATCAAGGAAGACTTTGAGTTTGACTATGTACTAGTGGTGGACACTGAAGGACTGCGTGCTCTTGAGCTGGAAGGTAAAGCCACTCTTCACCACGACAATGAACTGGCAACATTTCTTGTTGGTCTGGGAAACATGACGCTGATCAACATCTTTGGAGAGAATCCAGCTGAGATGCAAGATGTTCTGCAGATTGTTGTTCAGGCTTTCATGAGGATGAAGAAAATTAAACTTTCTCCAAGTTGTGTGTTTGTTCATCAGAATGTTACCGATATTGGCGCTGCAGAAAAAAACATGGATGGAAAGAGACGGCTGCAAGAAAAACTGGACAAGATGACCCAACTAGCTGCCAAAGAAGAGGTTTGTGATGCCGAGTGCTTCAGTGACGTCATTGCATTTGATGTGCAGAAAGATGTGAAATACTTTGCCCAGCTTTGGGAGGGAAGTCCACCTATGGCTCCTCCAAATCCAGGTTATAGTGAGAGTGTCCAAGAGCTGAAGACCACCATCCTCTCTAAAGCTAAACAGTCTGCTGGGATTACTCTCTCGCAGTTCAAAAGCAAAATTCAGGACCTGTGGAATGCCCTGATGAACGAGCAATTTGTTTTCAGTTTCAAAAACACACTTGAAATTGCAGTGTACAGAAAACTTGAGGTCCAGTATGGGAACTGGACCTGGACCCTGAGGAGCAACATGTTGACCATTGAGAACGGGCTTTATACCAAAATTCAAAATGGAAAACTTCACAAGGTCGAGCTCAATCATCTTCATCAAGAATCGAACAAAACCTATGATGAAATCAAACAAGCAATGACAACATACTTTGATGATGACAGAGACAAAGACATATTGGCTCAATGGCGAGGCCGATTTGAAAGCAAAATCAAGGAGTTTCATTCTGAACAAGTGACAGAAGTTAAAAGAAAACTGGATGAAGTCATCCAGCAGAAAAAGGCTTGTAAAAAGCTTGATGATAAGAAGACAGAGTTTGAGAACAAGCTGCTACAAAAGAGCAAAGAACTCGCTCATCAGTTAAAGGACAAGGCAGAAGATGAAAAGGAACTTGAACAGCAGTTTAACTCTGTTTGGAGTGACTTGGTTAGAGAACTAACTGCAGACACAAAACCTATTGAGGACATCAACTATGAAGAAGACCAATCAACTGTCCTCTACGAGCTTGGTTTTGAATGGTCTCTCATACATGAATCCAAAATGACTGGCAAATACAAAAAAATAGCAGAGGTTGGTGATTACGCTCATTATGTATCTCTGATTAAGCACCACGACCTCTCAGACACAAACCAACAATCTCAAGATGAAAACAGAGAAAACACAAAAGGGCAAGGAAGTAATTCATTGTCAACTATGTGGGGGTCTTTTACGAGACTATTTACATCTAGGTCAACACAACAAATGAAACAACATACAAACATCAGAGATGTATGTAACAAGAGTGATTTATCACATGAAGAACAGCAAGAGATCAAATCCCTCATTGACGATGTTGAAAAACAGTCCCTTGATGCAATTAAGAGCAAACCTGTTGCTACAAGAGGCTACAGGCTAACTTACTTGCAAGAAGTGGCCAACAATGTAAAACAAACGGTGTCAGAGTTTGAATCAACGAGGAAATATGCTCTAAAGAAGGAGTTCATAGTTGATATCTTGCTGTATGCATTTCACAGTGCAGGGAGATGGCTTACAGAGTCCCACATGACATTCAAAGGGAACAATGATGCACACTCTTATGTAGAAAGCAAGAAAATGCATTATTACAACATTTTCAGAAGCTTCTGCAAAGGAAGCTCATCTGCTGTTGTGCTTGGACAACTGATCTGTGACAAGCTGAAGAGTTCCACTGTTGAGGCCGTCTGTAACAAGACTGCCATTGATCTCGCTAAAGAGATGAAGTGCAATTTCCCAGCATTCAATGGGAACAGGTCGAACTTGGAGAAACATTTGTTGAAGTCACTCGCAGAGAAAGAGGACTTTAATGGCTTTATCACCTACATCCATCACCCAAGGAAGCAAGCAGAGACATATATAAGAGAAGAAGTAGAGAAATACATCTTCACAGAACAGGGAAAAAAGAAAGCACTGAATATGCTCAAGAAAAATGTTGACGACATCAACACGCTTGTTAGTCAAGCTTTATATGAAGCAACAGAGAAAGTAAAAACCCACACAGGAGACCCAGACATGTGGATGAAGGAATTTTCCAGTTTGCTAAAAGATAAGCTAACATTCAATACCATCAGTTGTCAAAACTTCAGTGACTTGAACAGTTTTGACTTCCTTAAAGAAGAGATAGAGAAAGGTCTTGTATCCATCATAGAGGAGTTGAGCAGCCTCTCACTGGATAACATGAAGAAATTCAGGATGAAGCCTGATGAAATCCTCATCGATCAGCTGTGTAACTGCTGCTGGGTAAAGTGTCCATTCTGTGCAGCTGTTTGCACCAACACCATAAATGATCACAAAGAGGACCACAGCGTGTCTTTTCATCGATCTGCGGCAGTTATGGGATGGTACATAAGAAACACCGTGGATCTGTGTATTGAGTTCTGCACAACAAGTATTGCAAGTGATGGAAGTTTCTACCCTGCCCATGATTCAAAAGTGGTCATTCCCTATAAAAAGTACCGAACTGCTGGCCCAAATTTTGCCAACTGGGCAATTACCCCTGATGGGTCCAAGCTGGAATATTGGAAATGGTTTGTGAGACGATTTGAGAAGGAACTGGAAGACCACTATGGATTAAAATTCCAGAACTATGGTGAAATTCCCAGTGAGTGGAAAACACACTCTAAGGAACAAGCTATTAAAAGTTTGGATGAAATGTTCAAACTGTGATTTAGCCAATACAACCACAACCCTGCTGAAAACCATGATACTGGTTGTCACATGATTATTCATGAGTCAGATTCCTATAAAACAACATTCATTGACGTTTGATTATCTCTCCATTGACGGGGGAAGTTGTGTGAATAATAAAAGTGTCAATGAATCATTACAAACTACACGTGATTAGACTGGTTCACAGGAATCAGATTACTTTATGCAAACTAACACTTAAAACAAGAGTGCACAAGAACAATAGTAATGTGGAGAATTTAGTGAGTCATAAAAACATCAAAATATTAATATTAATTTCAAGTCAATGACTCATCTACAAAGTTGGTCTGTGAGGATTTCTGTAAATGAAAATTGTTTTCATTAAGTAAAAGTTGAGGAAAGAGTTGAGACATTTTAGCAATAACTAACGGAAGCCATATTTCTTTCTTCTGTTAACTTGTATAATTAAATTTGCAACTGAAAACCCTGTCATGAGTATTGTATGTTTGGATTTTTGCATGGCGTACATTTTGTTATGGGAATTGTTTTGTTGAGATGCTCATGTGCTTGTAGCTGCCAAAACATATTGAAGATGTTGCAAAGTGAAGTAGAACCAAGAGTGACTGTTGTGAAACTGTAAAAGCCTGAAGAAGTATCAGGTTTTCTGTTTGCCATGACAACTTCTCAAAGAAGTGTTAAGTTTTGTTATTTCTATCTCATTTCAACCAATCGGTTATTATATCCACACAATTATGAGTTTTGTTGTTTTTATTCAATCTGTGATTTTGCCAATATAACCACGACACTGCTGAAAATCATACTTGTTTTCACATAATTATTCATTAATCATGAATCAGTATTTGAAGTGTTAAGTTGTGTTATGTTTATCTCCTTTCAATAAATCTGTTATTATATCCACACAAGTTTGAGTTTTGTTGTTAAGAAATTTACTGTATCCTATTCTGACATCCAAGAGTGATGTAAACAGATTTAAACAACTTAAGTCATTGAGAAGAAATCTGTTGACCCGTCATGTTTCAATTAAAAAAAACTTCATATCTACTGAAATACCAGGTTTCTTAGTGTTTATGATACATTTACTCCTTTAAGTCTGCCAAAGACTACAGTGCATTTATTTCTGATACTGTAGTGTATTTTTTCAAGGTTTTTATGCTTCAACGCCAGCCACAGTCATGGCCAGAGGCATAATATTTTGGGTTGTCTGTACATCCTGTCCTTTCTCATGAATTTATATGGAGGGAATTTCTTCAAATTTGGACTCAAGGATGAACTGATCAGATTTCACACAAATGTCTAATGAGATAAAATAATGGAAGTGATGACATTTTTAACAGACATAGATGTAAACTGCAACATGACTGGTTGGCGGAGGCGTTCATTTCTAGTATCATTAAATCTCAGAAAACAGCAAAAAATCTGCCAACATGGGTTGGCATCTTTGTGTTACGGGTGTAGTAAGGACCCAGGAGCAGTCGCGCACGCGCACACGCGCGCACGCGCACACGCACGCGCACGAATATCTATAGGAAACCAGCAGCAGACTCTCGTGGTCGGGGACAGAAGGCTGAGCGAGTTACCAGGGCAGAGGTAGTCCGAAACAGGCAGGGTCGGTAACAGGGAATCAGTCCAAGGGTGTATGCGGGAAAGTCTTGCATGGAAGCGGAGAACGATCTGGCAGTGGGTGTGTGTGAGGCAGGGGTTTAAATAGCTAAGGAGGCAGAGTGAGCAGGTGAGAGTAATGAACTGATGAGGTGAGTGTGACTGGCAGGTGCACTGAATGAACTGATTAGGTGAGTGAAAGGTGGAAAAAACTAGATAAAAATGGCAGAGCTGTGACACTTTGACTGTATATGATATTATTATCATTATCAAGTGTGTGTTTGCTAGATTAGACTGAGCCCTTCATAACTACATAATAGTAGGTATTTTACAGAGCCCAGCATGTTGCGCCGCAAAGTTTCTACAGTAGCCCAGACGGACAAACCAAACACTGGCTCTAGAGACGGCATTTCACTTTTTTAAATTTAAAGTGCCAGATTGAATCTGGTGACACAAATGTTTTCTACACACTTGGAAAGGAAGGGTGAGCAGAGAGGTATTCACTTGGTTGCAATCTAAAACCTCACCGCTCGATGCCACTAAATCCTACACTGGTCCTTTAAGACCTTTGCCCAACTATGACGGGTACCTTTGAGCAAGTTGGTTAAAGGAGAGGTTCTTCTCCTTCCTCTGTTCAGTGCTCAAAAACAACTATTATCGAACAAGAATTATATGGTAAAGATAATTTATTAATTATAATAATTATATATATTTTTTAACACAAACATCTTTCCATTCCGGGGGAAACTACACTTTTCACATCTGGGGGTATCTTTTTAAATGGTGACTAGATTAAAGAGTCGTCTTTAAAGAGCTGAGACCTTACCTCTTAACATCAGACAAAATTGTTCCTTTCTCTTTCAGCTGTTCTTCAATTCAAGCTCCTAAGAAAAAGATTAGTGCAGTTTCATGTAGGACCAAGGTGCAGCAGTCTGTGTGGCAGTAAACATGGTCAGGGTGTGTGTGTTGTTCATACCTTATATTTTATTTAGCTATATTCATATTATTTCCTGGGATGAAAGGAGGCCATGCAAGCTTGCACCTTGATGAGCTGTAATGCTCGTTAAACACAATTGTCAGGGAGACGACTTTAAACATTTTAAGGACTTTGGAATTGTAAATGTGGATTACACTGAAACACAAGTGAGTGACATCTAGGTGGCAGGTTGAGCCATGAGGCCATAAACGAGCGTCCAGTGATGAATATCCATGACAGCGCACTGTCCACTGGACCTTTGTCCTGAAGTAAACACACAGATGTACCGTGTAGTCATTTTAAGTTGCTAGCCCAAAACTATAAGGGAACAATTGTAGTTTTCCTGTTGGTAATAAAGTAATTTTGAAATAAAATCACATATATACAATAGAATAACGGAGTAGGACAAATTAAATATCAGAATATATAAGATAAAACAACAAAATGCACAGTATATACAATGAAATAGACTAGTGTTAAATTTACTGACTAGGTGAAAAACAGTGAAAAACAGAAGTGCAAAAATCCAAAATCAACCCCAGCAAACAACAGTGTAGCATTGTGTAATTATGTGGAGGATGATCTGGCCAGAGGTGATTTATTGGAAAGTGTTATTGCAGAGGGTTATTGCAGAATGTTCTCCTGTATCTTTCCTTGTGACAGCGGAGCTGGATCAGTCTGTTGGAGAAAGTGCTCCGCTGTCACTGCAGGAGGTGGTGGAGAGGGTGGTCCGGGTTATCCAATATGGATAATAGTTTCTTCAGTGTCCTCCTCTCCACCACCTCTTCCAGATAGTCTTGTTTACAACCAATGATGGAACCGGCCTTCTTAACAAGTTTGTTCAGTCTGTTGGTGTCTCCGGCTCCAATGCTGCTCCCCCAGCAGACTACGGCGAAGTACAGTGCACTGGCCACAACAGACTGGTAGAACATCTCCAGCATCTTGCTGCACACGTTGAAGAATCAAAGTTTCCTCAAGAAAAAGAGTCGACTCATCCCCTTCTTGTACACAGCGTTGATGTTGGTCTGCCAGTTCAGCCTGTTGTCGATGGAGACACCCAGGTACTTGTACTCCTCCACCATGTCCACATCCTCTCCCAGAACTTTCACCGGTTGTGGAGCCGTCGTCTTCCTCCTGAAGTCGACCACTTCTTGTTCTTCTTGTTCACTTCTTCTTGTTAAGAAGAGCTTTCAGGTCACTGGTGATCCAAGGTTTATTGTTGGGGTAGCAGTGTACAGTCCGGGATGGTAGTTTGTTCACAGAATTTAATATAATCTGTGATACAGTCCGTCATGCTGTTGATGTCCTCCCCATGTGGTCCACACAGCACATCCCAATCTGTAGACTCAAAGCAGTCCTGCAGAGCATCATTAGCCTCCTGAGACCACTTCCTCACAGTCCTGGTGGTCACAGGCAGCCTCTGCACCAGAGGAACATACCTGGGTGTTAACATGATCAGGTTATGATCAGACCTGCCAAGGGGGGGAAAGGGCAGTAGCACTGTATGCATAATTTGCATACAGAAGGTCCAGAGTTTTATTGTTCCTTGTGGGGCAGTCAACATACTGGTGTAAGGTCGGCAGGGCTTTATCCAGAGTGGTGTGGTAAAGTCTCCAGTAATAGCCAGAAAAGCACCAGCATGTTGACTCAGCAGTCCAGACACAGTGGAGTGGATGGTGTCCACTGCTGCCTCAGCGTCAGCTGATGGCGGGACGTACACAGCCACAACAATGGCGGACGTGAACTCCCTCGGCAAATAATAAGGACGCATCCCCACGGCCAACAGTTCAATGTCCGGGCTACAGAAGCGTTCCTTCACACACACATGGTCGGGATTGCACCACCTCTCGTTCACATACACAGCAATCCCGCCACCTCTCTTCTTACCGCTCTGTGTAACGTCTCTGTCCGCCCGAACAGTCCTGAAGCCGGGCACCGACGCACTGTGGTCTGGAAAATCCGCGTGCAGCCAAGTCTCCGTGAAACACATGATGCTGCACTCACGGAAGCCCCTCTCGGTCTTAACCAGCGCGCCAAGTTCGTCCGTCTTATTCGCCAAAGACCTCACGTTCCCCGTTATGATCGCCGGTACCGAAGGTTTATATTTCCTCCTCTTCGCCCTCCGCTTTGCGCCCGACCCGCAGCCTCGAGCCCTTCTCCGTAGCTCCGCCGGGATCTCAGGCCTGGCGCCGGGCAGCAGCCGCGGTTTCCTCAGCGCAATCAGCTGATCGCGGGAGTAGACAATGGCCCCACTCATTGTGTGTGTCTCTCCGTTACAAACAGGAAGAAAAGTAACAGAAAGCCACGAGAAAAGTTGACAAAAATGTTAGTCTTGTCTGACCGTAAAAACCAAACGTTAAGGAAAATAAAAAATAGAAAGTAGAGGGGAAAGAGTGAAAAAAGACTACAATTAAAACACACAGAGGGAAGCTGCTGCAACAGGCTGCCGCTGGCACGGCGCCATCTTGCAAATATTAATAGTGGGAATAGAATAGGAACAGTTAAATAATAACTACAGTAGAAACTATCTCTTAACTTCCTCCCAAACATGCATCTTATTGCTCGGTGGGTCATACATACCCTGTAATAATAGAATAGGTATTAGTAGTTAAGGGGAGACACTACAGATGAACAGGGTAAATATTTTAACTAATAAATATCACAATGACACTTCCACAGATGATTACTGAGATTAATCATCTGAACACCAGATATTCAATACCAACATTAAGATTAACCCATGGTCGTCATCAATTTAGTTAATCTTGAAGGATTTGTTGTCTTGTGAAAATGCAGATGAACGTGTCATGATGTGAAGAGGTGAAATAAAGAGTCCATTGCAAACATGAATAAGGACACCGATAAAGAAAATTAAGAGGAAACAGAACATGAAGTTGATCAAATGATAAAGAATTTGTGACAAGAGCAAAGATTTGGAGTAAGATCTTACTGAGATTCTTTGGACGGAGAAAGAACTGAAAACAGAACTACCTAAATTGAAATGGCATCCGTCAGATCAAATGACTCCCAATGATGCATTCTTTGGAGATAAAGTTGAATCAGTAATAACTACAAAGCTCCTTGTGTATTCTCTGATAAAAGTGACACATTGGTCCCATTAGATATTACTTTATGTGCACGAAGCCATCTCAGGTCACTTCTCTTGACTGTGTGTTTATTTTTTCGGTCACAGAAGGCAGCAGAAGTCCACTCACAGGCTACACAGGTAATCTCAGTGGGCTGTTACTATTTTTAGAGTGATTTGTTGTCTCTCTTGGTCTGCTGCTCTCTCACAACTAGACTGATACTGTATGTAAAGTTAGTGTTTGTTGTATGTTTTAAGCCTCAACCCATCAAAGACAATAAAACAAGATCATTTGAATACAAACATTTTATATTCTTGTGCACAACAGGACATTTTTAGATAAAGGTAGATTTCCAATTCACTGAAGATCTACATCTTATAGTGATTAATATTTCTTACACTAACTGAAGTCTCAAAGTCTTGTTTTTAACCAAACCGATAAACATGTCATGCATGTGTAACAGCAATTGTGTCTCTTAGCAGATCTTTAAGGAAGTCAGTTTGAAGTCTCCTGTGATTTTGATGTAGCTGATGATGTCCATGTTATTACGGTTGGGAAACTGTACTTCATGTCCATCAGGAAGCTCCACTTCAAACATGTCTCCAGTCAGCTTCAACACCATCTGAAAGAGAAAAGATACAGTAAAACCTTTTCATTTTAGCAGACATCTCAAAATCTCTGCAAACAAAATCTCCCTGCATGGCGAAATATCACTAAAGGTAAGTGAGGAAATGAGTTTCTTGTGATTTTTATTTTTTTTTTTACAAAATACACACATTCTCTCTCCCTTCAGTCAGATTGCCTCACCTTGACCTCTGCTCCCCTCTGTAGGGGGTTGTGTATTTCCCGTTTCTCATCGGCCCAACAACCAGCAGCCTTTGAGTTGCAAACAAGAACGGCTCCATCAGTGTCGTCATGGAAACGAGGGTTAAAGTGCAGCGCCAGGTCGTCTGCACCACAGCCGAGATCGATCTCGAATCTGAGTGGATCAGAGATTATACAATAGATGTAGTCTTAATATTGATGTGTTTGCACAGCATAAATATCACCGTTTTATTCAGTGAAGAAGCGAATATAAAACAAATGTTATGGGTTTGGTTGGCTCACCTCTCAGCATCATGTGGAATTACCCCCTTTACTTTCAGCTGATCTCCAGCTCTTATAATCACGTTCTTCAATTCAAGTTGCTGAGAAACACAATTTTGCAGTTCAGGATTAACAAACCATTTAATTAGAAAATAAAAGATTGCTGTTATAATGGTACTCATATTTGTATTATACACATTACAGAAGCAAAGTTAAATAGAAGCAAGAACAAAGCAGTCAAACTTACCATGCTCCTGTTGGGTGCTGGTGTTGGTGGACAGTCCTGGAGCAAATGGAAGATGTAAGAGGATGGTGTTGGCACACAAGCAGCCTTCTGCCCTAGAAGACAACAAGAAAGTAGCCTGACTGTGAAGTTTCTCCCAATTTATAATGTGAAGCACAAAGGATTCAGTGATAGGACGGGTCACCGTAACAATGTGACCCGTTGATCATCATGATAATCAAGTAGCCCTTTCAATGCAGATGCACTGCTCTATTATACACGACGCCCCCAAATTTGGGGGCTCCGTGCTCAAGGGGGGTAGCACATGTCGTCGAAGAAATGTACATATCGAGAGCGAATATTTTGCATGTATACATGTTATATACCAGATTAAACAGCAACATCTGGGAAACACTATCATGTAAGTCACTTTTTACACACTCCAAACACAATTACACACAACTAATATAAGCAACTAGAAGATGTACCACAATATCACGTATTTTTCGGCACGAATTGGCGACCTATGCACTCTGTTTGCATATCCCAACACAACGCTGGCCGCTATCATGGCCGATGCATAGATCAGAAAGCACGAGGATTCGACCGCGAATCCACCCATAGCTTCATAATTCCTCTCTGTGAAACCATTAAATAGTTACAGCCAGAAAGCCAACGAACAACAAACCGCTCCACAGCAAAGAAATTGAAACGCATCGTACCTTGAGATGATTTTCTGGAAGAAAAACGCTGGAAATTGACGGTAATGCATTTCAGCCGTGTTCTCTCCGTGTCCCTTTGTGTGTGTGTGAGAAAATGGCGCTTCTGGGTGCAAGTATGACGAGATGGTCGGCATTTTACTGTTCGGCGAATCATTTTATGATCGGGGGTGGCGCAGCACAGTTTTGGATTTTTAGTGACTAAAAAGTCTGTCAATCTACTCAAGAACCATCCTACTGCATTCCCGAGTCTCTTCCGCATTTCACAAGGTGTCACATGCTGAAATCCACCAATCATAGGCTTAGAAAAGGCTACATAGACACAGACAGACGAGAACATTCCATGGAGGAGAGATATGAGATCTCAAAATGGCTCAAAATGATGCCAAACTGCTGTATTTGGATAGATTGAATACTAGTAGTGATAAAACAAGTGAAATATATAGTTATATAGTATATAAAATTTGAATAGAACAGCGCAACAGTTGGTTCCAAAAATAAGAATTTGGCTTGACTCTGCCTGACCTCTCCGTAGTCAAACTTCTATTACGTTGGCCTGCTTCACTCAATCGAAGTAAATTTGTTTGTGGAGACTTCAGACATGTTGTGCTATGTTTGTGGAGTATTTTTAGGCTTGGATCTGCATTATTTCAAAGAAATATCAATATAAGTGCTTTTTTTTTCAGGCGAACCTGAAACTTTTCAATTTGAGCTGTGTGCCATCTTCATTCACTATTAACCAGTAACATATACACAATATTTACACATCTCAACACATCCCACAAGTGTTACCTGTATTATACCATCAACATTATTAAAATAGACCTTGTAGTTACAGATCTACACTCTATAGCATGGGTATGCAATTTTCGAGCAGAGGCCTAAAAATAGGGCTAGAGTCCAAGAGTTAATCAATGCTGTTGAACTAATTTAGTAAAAAAGATGAATTGTCTCTTTAATCACAGAACACGTTGTGAGTAACAGCTGCCACAGTGACAATGCGAAGTGTTTGAACAAACTACTCTGCCAAGAGCTATTTAAATAGGTTTTGATTGGGAGCCACTCTGCACGTTGAGGAAGGTCCGCAATACGTTACTGATTACAATGGAGCAAAAACACAACCAGAGTACACTGTCTGTTTCCAACCAGTCTGTTAAGTTGATCCTATCAATTAAAGAACATTGCTTTAATATTAATTATTGGGCTCGTGACAAAGTGGGTGAGAACACACCATTTGTCCCCATATTACACTGATCTATAAATCGAAACCATGCTTGTCAATTGTTTGTGTACCATACCCACCATGTGCTCTAGAGGTTAAAGGGGGAGGCACCCAACCATTTCCTCTATTTATACACTGGATGATGTCATCAGTGATGTCATTGGGTCAAACCAAGTATGGGGGGGGAGTATGTACAGGCAGATTTGTAGGTTAGTTGTGATCTGTTTTACATTGTTGTGAGTGTATAGCAAATTGTAAACCATATCAAATTGTTGGCTACCTAAAGGGGTGCTGTAAGGTATAGCTTTCGTCTGTTAACTATTGGAGTCAGTAGTCGGTGTCACCTGCACTCATGGTAGGAACTAGATCCTGCTGATAGAAGGCTCTATATAACGAGATGACTTTGACTGAACAGGGGAGAAAGGAAGATTAGTGTGTAGCTGTGTGTATGTGATTATGTTACTTTATGATGAGTTGAGTTTTATTCAGTTAAGTTAACTGTTTGTTTGTTTGTTTTGTTTGTATATACGTTTGGTTACACGTGTAGCAGGGCACTTTTATAAATAAAACACCTCTTTGTTATCTAGGCAAAGTCTCTCTGTCTGCCTCCTACCACTTCAGAAGCCACTCCGGTCAGGCTTCACCACAGGGCTATTGTTCACAATAACGCTGGATGTCTCTTTAATAATTCATTTTACGATTAGAATGTGACCCGTTGATCATCATGAATATCAAGTAGCCCTTTCAATGCAGATCTGATCTATTTAATCATTGCTGTTAAACTCATTCAGTGAGTAAAACTCTGCGTATCGGTCAATCGCATGATAATTTAAGCTACACGCAGTTTTCGCTCTCTTTGAATGTCAGCGAGCATTATACTTTAATTTACCGATGGTGTCAACGTGTGTTTTGATGTAACGGTGCGCTCCGTATTTCAAATGTCTGGAAGTTCAGTTGTCAAGGGTAGAGTGTAACAAAAATATAAGGGCCGCTTTTTATTAAATGGAATAAAAGATCTCCACCCCAATAATCGTTTGCACTGTCCCTTATACAAATGTGATCTGTGCTAATGGTTTGGTGTCTTTACTGCCCTCCAGGTCACATGTTAAAATAATCTAATCAGCATCAATGCTGACTAAATAACACTTCTTGTAAATACTTTCAAAATATAGGGGCCAAACTGTCAGTTAGAATAATCTATCATTATATGCTATAATAGTTGAATAGTTATTACAACTTAAAACTCAAACTCCATATATTCGTCAGTGAGAATAACACAGATGCCAATACAGATGTGTATTGGTGGACAATGGTTATCAATCAATAAACAATCCTGTCCTACATATCAGTAAAAGTTGACCTCAAGTTAGTTATCACAATGTGAAACGTAACTGTTACAGTAAAATAATAATTGTGCTGCTTATCAGTAACATTGTCACATGACCGCCTTGCTCGTCGTAGTTTCCCTCATGAACTTTATGAACTGAAGCTACGAAGACGATTGATATATGTTATCATTTCTAGATGCTTCAGTTTGGCCACTTTATTCTGAAAGTATATACCGGAAGTGGTAGTATGCTGCCATATCTGCAATGACGTTGTCTTTATTAATGTTCTGTAGTTCCACATTGTGACCACGGGAGGACGACAAAACTCACGATTCTGAATCAGAAACAGTTTATTGCCAAGTCCGTTTGCACTACTCTATGGCTGCCTTGAAACAAAGTGGAGATGAAGGTTAAATCGAGTGTATTTGGAATCACATATGAAAACTATCTACGGCTGCCTCCATATGTGACCATCGTCTTGCAGGTCGTAGTGGACACTAGGTGGAGATGACGGACAGCTTGGTCACTTTCCTTTGAAAGTATCTGCCGGAAGTACTGCCATGTCTGCATTGACGCTATTTTTATGAATTTAGTGAGTTGCAGTTCCAGACTGAGCCCACTGGAGAGCGGTCTATATATATATATATTTGAAAAGTCGACCTCAATGATCACAGTGTGGAACTGCGGTAACTGTTGTACAGTCTGTTGGTTATCATTTCTAAACAGCTTCTGTAAAATTCTCCCCGGACCAACATCTTGTATTTAAGATTAATGTGAAAAATCTAGCCTTGGCATGAATGCAGTGATGTCATCATAAGTGAGGTCCACTTCACGAGTGTAATATAGACATGACATTTGTGTTTGTAAACTTCCCATAACCAGGCTGAATAAACTTCCTGATATTCACTCAGGAATGATGAGTATATCAGAGAAAGGACAGTTGATGTCCTTGGACGGGCTCTTATGAACCAGTAGACTAATATTTGATCGAACCTCACATTGCACAACACTGGCACAAACTCCTGGTTTGTATGTTTATTTTTTAGTAAAATACTCTGGTGCAAACACAATGTCCAATATCGGGTGAAGATTTGGACATTGTGTTTGTTAGTTTTAGATATTTTCACTTCCAGATTTTAAGAGAGTGTTGCCGTCTGCCCTCTTAGAACAAGACAAGCTGGTGAGTCAGTTTTCAAACAAAACAGGTATCCACTTGCAAAAACACTGCTCCACAAAAAAAGTCAACACTGGCACATTTAATGGCTCTTATTTATCCAATTCAATTTCATGTCTCTGGTTTCTAACGTTGCCTGAAGTTGAACTTGAGTCCATCATGTCCCTTCAGTCTTCCCCCGTCTAACAAGTGGCTGAATATAAGCTACATTAGACCGGCAGATACAGGTACTCCGCAAAACATCAATACATATTACATCACATATTGGATTGAATCACGTTAAGCTAAGTGATGTCTGTAAACCTGTTAATAGCTAATTGTATAATCTATAGGCTGAGATATAGATTGAGGAGACTGATGCTGCTAACGTTAGCTATCAGTCGTAGCTAACTGTGTGCAGCATCATTGAGAGAGTTACTACACTGACAGTAAATATTCACATATCTTATGAGCCTCAAATCTCTGTGTGAAAGCCTTGGTTAACCTGCTAAACTACAGCTTTTTCGGCATTTTGGTGTTTCTCTCGTAATGTGACAGAGCGTTTCTTTCCCTCAAAAGAGAGTGCAGCCTTGGTGATGACGCCATGCTGGTGTGGTCTACAGCTTGGAGCCATAAAGCCCCTCTTTCTTTTTTAGGACATGGCAGAGGAACAGCGTTTTGGGATTCATTGTTGGTGCAAACAGCTACACAGCAGTTTGTTTAAAGTAGAAGTTTGGAGACATGTTTCAACTTCACATGTTAACCCTGTTGCCCTCAACGTTTTCCCACTAAAATGGAAGATGTGATGAGAGCCAACTCTGGATGAAGCATTACAGGTCTGAAACTAAACAAACAAAGGTCCCGCCTCTGATCAGCCAATCTATGGGTTCCTTTGTAAATAGTCACTCTGAGCACCGGAGCTACTCTTGGAGCAACAGAGCGTGTTCTGGGTCTGAGGAGACGGAGCAGCAGAGTGCAATACTATTAATGTTAGCAAAGCTAGCTACGTTACATTTTCACTAACATATATATGTATATATATATATATATATATATATATATATATATATATATATAGCCTACGTTTTCGAATATATTTTAAGATGCATATTGTTACAGTCTTGTTCTTTAAATGAGTTTATCATTATCAACTGCTTTACAGATTTTGGTCACATTTAAACCTCTCTGTGCCCCCTCTTCAGCCGCACTCCCCCTCCCTTAAAAAACAGTAACCTGCTCACCTGTCATCATCAGTCACTACAAGCCCAGATTGTTTGTTCCTTTGCCAGTTTGCCCCAGTTGCCATGTGCTGAGTACTTTAGTTTTCGAGCAACCTGAACCTGATTCTGACTCCTTTACCTGGAACTGGATCTGAACCTGCTGCCTTTCAACTTGTCAACCAGTATCAGAACCTGCCTGTTCCCCTACACATACCTGCCCACCAACACTTGCATGTAAGCTAATTCATTTTCGAAAAAAACATTGTGTCATCTACCTGTTTCGTCTGCGTTTGGGTCCTTCCCCTGCTGCCTGCACTCCCAACCATGACAGCCTTCGGTCTTGTAAATAATTATTATCATACTGGAAAAATCAAGGAGTATTCCAAAACTAGGTATGCTGTAGGTTGTGGTGGGGAAAAAAACGATTTAATAGAACTGAGTGAGTCCTATAATACTGAAAAAGGAAACATTGAGAATAGAAGTTTGTCTTTGGAGTATTTATTCTCTGCACAGAGAAGGCTCCATCGTCATACAGAGTGCAGTGCAGTCTTGCAGGAGGATGAGCCAAGAGTAGTGCGTCTGTATAGCTTATAAAGGACAGGGTGTGATGCAGGAGTTCACACTCAAACATCTGGTCAACAGTTTCTAACTGCCCATTGACACCTCCAGTGACCTGAGTTCTGGGTTTATGCTATTCTGTTCTGTTCCTCCAGAAACATTCTTCCTCTTCTCACGTGCATCTACATGAGGGGCGATGCTGATCAAAGACCAGATCCTGGTACTAATGCTGATCTTGACCCTGGACCTTTCCCTCTCTCTGCGCTATGTTGCTGCCATGCTTTCATAGATTATTTGAACTATTGTAAAAATTAGAAGTCACTGATTGAGTTTGATATCACAAAATGGATTATTTTTAACACAAACTATTAATGACTTTTTAATTTCATTTAATTATTTTCTATTTGTTTCACACTGTACATAATCACTCACTACATAATCAGGATGTTCAACAGCAAAATGTATTCTACATAAATCATCAGATCTTGTACAGCACCCCCACCCATTTCCTGTCTTGTTCGGTTGAGTGAGGCCTTGGTCCTTGCAAGGCAGGAAATGGGTGGAGGGTTTCTGTTTTTTTTGTCAAGCTACAACAAACCACGACCCATATCCTGCCCTACGGAACGGCAACTCATATGCAAACATAGTACCTCCTATACAGAAGCACAGCTTCAAGTATAGAGCAGTCTGTTACAATAGTATTATTATACTGTTAAATTTATTAAAATAATGCAGTCCTCAATTATTTGACTCAAATGTAGCTTAACCAAGTCACGTCATATGCTACTTCAGTACACTTCAAGGACATATACTACTGGAACCACGGCAGAAACAATTTGGCCAATGCTTATGACAGGGGCCAAATTTCTCCTGCATCACTCTCGGTTACAACCTTGTCTTGTTCAATGCACTACAGTGTTGCTGGGAGTGTGACCCAGAGTGAGGTGCTAAGGGAGGATGGGAAGAGGTCATCTGTGAAATGGAACTGAATATTTCCAACCAAACTCAATACAAAGAGGGGCATGACCAAAACATATGTAAATAAATAAACACTCATCCATCATCTGCTATTTCAAGGTGTAATGGAAGCCCTCTCAATAAGGCCAAAACTGAATCTCTGAATGTAAGTTAGAGGTCCACTACTAAAATCTAATATATAGCAATGCTGGACCTCCAAGACATTTTGAGGAGCAGAGACTTACAGAGTTTTGGAATCTTCTTTATTAAATGAATACAGATCCCAGCAGTATCAGGATCAGGTTGGTTGCTGAATAGGTTTTCACATACAAGGAATTGCCTTGGTATTTTATTTATAAAATTAAAAAGTACGAAAAAACAAAACAAGTACTGTACTGAGGTCAATGAGCATCAAAACAATTGCAAAATGCACCCTGTCTGAACAGAGCCTTAATATGTTTTAGACTTTGGTCATATTTAGACACCGTTAAATGATAGAACACAAAGCTACAGAATGTGGTTTTATAACTTTGACTAGTGGTCATAGAGCTCTGCACATTCTTAGTAAAAGTATAATTTACGTTTCCTTTGTAATAGTTGACGAACAGTAAAGGTCGCAAGGTCGGCAGTTCGATCCTTGGCTGCTACGTGTCCTATGCCGAAGTGTCCCCGAGCAAGACACTGAACCCCCTAACTGCTCCCCGGGTGCTTCTCAGCAGCCCACTGCCCCCAATAAGCTAGGGATGGGTTAAATGCAGAGGACAAATTTCGTATATGTGTATATGTATATGACAATAAACTTAAAACTTTAGCTTAATAATGATCACGATGGCAATTACATACCATTGTGACAACATTATTTTAAAGGGCTTTGTCCTGAGCTGTGCAGGATTATACCCGAGAAAATGTAGACACAAGTGGTTGTGAAGGGGTGAAGAGCAATGGCTTTCACTTTTGTTGTTTCTGATTTAAAACTAACATGCATACAGAATGTCATGATATAGAGCTGTCCTCTGTCAATTAACATGAACCGTTTTGTTGCAGCAGTGTTCAGTGTTGACAGTGGTTTGTGCTTCACTGTTTTTGGTTGAAACCAGAAACATCCTCAGCATGCGATAAACCTTTACACCATTTTCCTCGAAGTCACGTGGTTTAGTGTAAATCATGAGTTAGGGCAGTCGGACTTTCACTTTGGCATTTCTCATCACTGAGTAACCATTGAAGTGCATGCAGAGTTTGACTGGAAGGCTTACTGACACGACAGCCACATCTTCACAGAGCAGGCAGAGGTAAGGGGACACAGAACAATAGTTTATACAAATGTAGTGTTTTTGTGTACACTTCTAATGAGCTCATAGGTTTTCTAACAGACATTGGGCCCCATTCACCAACCGTCAAATATTGTTTTACAATTATTTTCATTATTTTACAAAGTATTTTGGTCTTTTAAAAATAAATAAAAAGTCATGGCCGGAGGGGGCCCACAGGTGAACATGCATGAAGAATATCATGAGATAGAGCTGTCCTTTGACAATAAACGTAAAGCTTTATAGTCTGAACGTTTTGCTGCAGTGTTCAGTGTTGACAGTGGTTTGTGTTGAGTAAATGTTGTGTGCAATATTGTGTTATATAGCCAATTATATTTAATAGTAATTATTGTACAAGTAAAATCGTTATCTTCATATTTGTTCTCGTCTTCTAGAAAATCATTTTTCTTCTGTTTTAATTTGTTTAATTTATTAAATTTGTTTTTGTCCCTGACAATATTATATCATTATTATGATGTTGCTGTTATTAAATATTATTATAATTATTATCACTATTATTATAATTACTGTTATTATTATTAATAAAAACCCTTTTTATTTAATTTTACATTATAAATTAAATTAATTGTTTTAAACACAACCTGGTAAACATACCACCCTGGAGCGGGTGGTATGGGGATGGAAGGCTGGGTCACCGTTTATATATATATATATATATATATATATATATATATATATATAACCCGCACTGGGCTAGCCCCCTCCTCAAACAATCAATACAAAAGTAACAATTAAAAAAAACAATAAATAAACAAATTAAATAATATTTAACCCGGTTGACCCGGCCTGACTGATCCTACTGTCCTACTGTTCTGGAGCTCCCTGACGGTGCCCTGGTCGTGGTTTGCTGCCAGTGGACGGGGCGATACTGCCCCTGACTTTGTTTTTTTTTTGTTACGTTAAAAGCACATTTTTACAGATGTTATTATTTTGTAATTTATGTAATTTGCCCTTTCATTTATGTACTTTCTTACGGTCTTTTCTTTCATTTCAAAAGGCTCAGGCACGCACACACAAACACACACACACACACACACACACACACACACACACACTCCGAAATCACACCGTTCTCCCATACACTGACTATATGATGATGGCTTGTATCTCACTGTTCTTGTCGTCCTCTTGTTGTTGTGTTTATGTATTGTCTCTTGTCTTGCAATAAAAAAAAAGTATACATATATATATATATATATATATATATATATATTGTGTTATCAGTTACTTTTTGTCATCAATAGTTTAAAAGAAGGGCAGACGCTGAACTCTTCAGCTCAATACATCACGCCTAACATGTGAAGAGAAGGTATCTGAGGGAGAGACCTACTAATCATATTGTGATCTCTGTGTCAATTAACAGGATTTGCAACAAGTCAGCACATCTACACAGACTAAGTAGAGCAACTGCAACACAAAGGTGAGTTTATTCAACATTGTTCTAGTTGTGTCTCTACATACATTTTTCTTTTTTTAGATTCAAATTTCCGATTTGAAGTTACTTACTTAAAAAAAATGAAGAACTTTTGATGCATCATATTTCCCAAATGCAAGATCAAAATTTAAGATTTGTCAGGGCCACTTCTAAACTGCTAAATGGCTCATTGACAAATAAGGCGTCTAAAAAGGTCATTTTTGAAATTATCTTCAAAATGGATGTAATGCATATTTTTGTGTCTGGAACAATGTGGTGAAAGAAGTCTAAGTTGTGAACCAACTTTTCATAGTGTTTTAAATAGTTTTTAACAGTATTTTTTAACTTCACATGCTAAAAAATGTCAGGTGGCGCAACCACATATTTATAAAAAAATATATATTTTCCTAATATTTATTCAAACTGAAATTTCTGACAAGTATCCCTTAGAGTGTCTACTGTGTCTAACACATCGTATTTTGTGGTTGTCTTTTATATATATACAATAAATTATCATAATTATGTTCTCTTGGCCAGATATTTAGTATATTTAACTTTTGATTTTACATTTAAACAGAGAAACATAATAATACAAATATACAAATGAATACATTCAATGCAATAGTTCTTCACATCATATTAAGCAAAAAAAATCACTTTAACCTATTATTTATTGCTTTAAATTCATATTTTACCTGGTATAACTGGAATGGGCAAAATCACAGTCGCTTCCGCCTGGGGTGTTGCAGCTTCTACCTCATTGTAGCAGCGTTTTGCACACACTCGATACATGACTTGTTGTCTGCTCCCATGTGTCGTGCTGATTTTGCTTTACTTGACAGTGGCATCCTTAATAGTTAAAAAATATTCATTAACATCATGAAGATAGTTTGAAAGTGTATAATATCGTTAACTTAACACTGTTAAACTTTTGAAAAAAATAGTAAATAATGTTAGAGCTTTAAATACAATATCATAGAGTGACATTCTCTGCAGTTGCACCACCTGACATTTGCAACTTATTTCAAATTAAACAGGCATCTACTAAGACACTAGCATTAGCTTTTGTTCTTGCTAACAACTTCATACATATACATTTTAAATAGAATAAAGACATTTATGATAAAATAACATTTTTCTAGTTTTACATTGATTGTACCGCCCTGACATGGAAAGTGAACCACTCTACCTATAAGTTGAAAGTAGCTGTTTTTATCAATATTCAAAAGAGATATAAAATTTTATTTAATTTTATTTCATAATAAAAGTCCCATCTTTACAGTTGTGCCACCCTGACATTTGAGAACATTCAAATTGCTGGACAAAAGTTTTTAAATTATCGCAACAGCTTAAAACTATTGGTATTTGTAAAAATGTGGTTTATTTGAATCGTTACAACAATAAAAGCATGCCATAGTATTTTATTTTTGAATTTATTATCATTTAAATACCTTTTTTAATAGTTTTCTTAGTCTGTTCATCTGCTAGGACAGGTGCACCGCCTGACATTTTCAGGGTTTGAGGTGCCAAAACATAAAATAATATATATTATTAGATTGTACTGAAAATGTATCAAAACTGGATAGGTTTTATAGAATGAAATTATATATGTCATCAATTGATACAATTATTTTAAAAGGAAATAGCGGACTCGGACACAAAACTATGCATGTCATGTCATTGACCCAAATACAGATTCTTCTGATGGTTTGTGGTGGGCTCGAGGTCATAAAATTGCAAAGTTATTTTCCGAAAAGATTGATTGATTTTGTTTCTAAAATAAAATACATGGCCCTCCAGCTTGAATGGTGACACACACACAGTATAGTTTATTATAGTATTTGTCTAACTGACTTTGTCTTACAACTCTATAAAGCATGACGAACCGATAAGATGGAGGTGGAAAACCAGGACAATGCAGCAGCTGGAAGAGGGTCTGAAGTCACATCTGTACCATCTGGGACGAATGAAAAGGGTAATTTAAAAGTTTATAAATAAACGTGAATGAATAATAAATAAAATGTTTTTTTTATGCTGACTATATGTATTCTGCTATTCCAACATGACCCTGTAGTGGAGGAGAGTGCAGCTGAAACCAAAGTAAAAGTAAGTCTCTTCACCTTTATTAGTTATCATTACTATACGACTGTATTTGTTCTTAAACAGTAATCCCATTTTTAGCTGCGACCGGCAGCTCTATAGCTGACTCTGTCAGTCGGTCTGTCCATCCACAAACACAGTTTTTGCCCTAGGAGACTATAATTTCCCATGGAAGTGTGTGCGTGTGAAGGTGTGTGTTTGTGTTCATGTCTATTGGCAAACAAGGGGTGTGGCAATGAGAGTGCCAGATAACAAAAAGGCACATAACTTCTAAATGGATTCATCTACCATGACCAAACTCATGAACTGTTTGTATTAGAGTCTTGTGAGGCAGCATTGGTCTCAGCAAAGAGTTCCTCTCTCATTAGTGTGGGTTAGCCCTCCCCCTATACTTTAGCCATGCCCTCTTTCAGAACTGCACGACTGCTTTTAGCAGTACCAACTTGCATTTTATCAATGATTGTTTTACTTTGCTTTCAATTTATGTTTTATTGTTTTCATAACTGGTACAACACTGTAAGTTATTGATCTTCAAGTTTTACATTTTGATGCAGTTTTCTTGTCTTTGGGTTTGAAATACACTCCTTATATCAAGATCACAATAAAAATTGTAATCTCAGTCGGAATCTGGAGAATTGTTTTATTAAATCACATATTTTCTCAGTTTGATCTGGTGAATGAACCTGGTGAAGCTCAACACTCCGAGAATAATGATGAAAGCAGAGGAGCAGAGACGATTGCATTTCCAGAGCCATCTTTGTCAAATAAGAAAGGTAATATTTTGATTATGAATTGATTGTAGAGCAACATACAGATTTTCAAACACTTATAAAAATTATAAAAACTTAAATTAAAAAGAAATTATATTTCAACTAATCTAATCTCATTTCTAATGATGAAAGACTACAAATCTTCAACAGGAGAAAATAATGACTTTGAAAAGGTCATGAAAACACACAAGTCTAACATCTCAGAGTGTTTCAATAATAAATAATGTGAGATTCACTATATCACATCATTATATTTTTGCAATACATTTGAGCAAAATGTGAAACAGAACCTTTAGTCATTCAAAATGTTCTCTTAATGAATCCTGCAGTATAGCATGGTGATGTAATTCTTTTTTTTTGTTCCAGCGATACCTGAACTCACACTGGTGTTAATTGGTGAAACAAATTCCATTGAGATTGGATCAAAAAACATCTTAATTGACCATGACGAGCAAAGAAATGTGGAACACTTTTCAACCAAACTGTATGATTTGTGTGGTCGGCACATCTCTGTCATTAACATGCTTGGTCTACCAAACATTGATGAATTCCCATTAAATGAAGAAATTCATGCCTTTGTCATGCTGTTACCAAATGGCCTGCATAACAGCCATTACAGTTCAGGACTGCAGTGGTTAGAAACAACTTTTGGGAAAGCATTAATGGCTTATGTAATGACAGTTGTGACTCATGAGTCAGATGATAAATGTGAAAGTGCACTGACGGACCTGAAAGCCAACAGCAGTTTTGTTGAAAAAAGATACCACACATGTAGAAGAAGTATGATGGATGAAGGAGAGATAATAGCTCTGCTGGAAAAAATAGACGCCATGGTCTGTGAAAATGCTCCCCACTGCCACAGTGGACTGATGTGTGATGGAAATAAAGGGCAGAAAGAACAGCTGGAACACAAAGAAGAAAGGCTGGAGTCCTCATTGTTTCAGCAAAGTCAAACAGGTGAGATTTTAATGTTGGCGTTTATGAATTACACGACACTGCTTCATGAAGACAATGTGGACACAACTAACAACTAACGGATTAAAATGACTTTGAAAACAATTTTACAATGTGAAAGTGGTCCTCATAGTGAAGAACCTACAAAGAATTATCACCTGAATCTGCAGCTTCGTTTTGCTTTACAGAGCTTTACACTGAGTTTTATTTCACAGTTGTGTGTCTGTCAATTTCACTGTTTTGATTCACTTCCACAGCTCTCATGGTATTATTTTCAGTTGTAGCAGGCAGCTGTTCCAAAATAAAGAAATGCAAATTATGTGATTTTCTTTCTGTACATGCGTTTTGTTGGTTGACAAATTCCACTAATATGATGAACATGCTACTGATTGAATTTAATGATTTGTGGGTTATCAATTCTTTCCACCAGATGTTTTAAAGATTCTGACGTCTGATTCAATATTTGAATGTGTGGATTTACATACTAAGCGAACTGATAAGCAAGAGTTATGAAGATCATTAGAAAAGCACTTTAATCCATAATGATCAGTCTAAAGCATCACTGAATCATAAGTTTTAGTTTTAAGTTTAATTGTCACATATACGAACTTTGTCCTCGGCATTTAACCCATCCCTAGCTTATTGTGAGCAGTGGGCTGCTGAGAAGCGCCAGGGGAGCAGTTAGGGGGTTCAGTGTCTTGCTCAGGGACATTTCAGCATAGGACACGTAGCAGCCAAGGATCGAACCGCCAACCTTGCGGTTGCCGGACGACCCTTTCTACCCAGTGAGCCACGGCCGCCCCCGCGAATTATTTCAAGATACATGTATTTTACATTTAACTTAACTGTTGTAGGAACAGACCTATAGATTAGAGATTTGTACACAGTGTTTTTAGTGTTTTGAGAATCAAAATTTTTCATTTTGGTGTTTGTAACACTTCTTATTCGTATCCCCTCTGTTATTGTGTCCCCTCCATCTCAGGTACAATTAACTCAAATTTAACACAGAAACTTTGTAAATATAATGATCATGGTTAGCTAATCCAGTGTTATTTTTTTAAACCTGTACAATTTTGTCTTTCTTACATTACCCTGCAGTAGGAGATATTGAGGAGAATGCAACTGCAATCAAGGTAAAGGTAAGATTTTTCAACTTCGTTAGTGATCATCAGTATGGAACAGCATTTGTTCTTAAAACTACCTACATGTGAGTTAGATCACATTTTAAGTCTCACTCCTCAGTAAACAGTTCCAATCTTCAAGCTGAAGGTTGGAACTCGATGGGTGCATCACTGTATGATATTCATCAGGAGTGTTGTATGTGTTGTATGGCAGAGTTTCCAGTGGCAACATCTTAATCTCAAATGCTCTACCAAGTTGAACTGGAGGTTAAATGAAATCCCCTGTTTTCTTAGTGTGATACAGTGACTGGACCTGGTGATGTTGAAAACTCAAAGAATGATGAAAACACAGGAGAGTCTGAAATCACATCTGTATCATTTGCAAACAATGACAAAGGTAACATTTGAATGAAAAATAACCAAGTATTGTTTTGTTGTCCATTCCTGCAAAATTTGGATAATTTAAAATTTTAAATAACAAAATATTTCTTTGCAGAGAAGATATTTCATGTGGAACAGGGAAATCTGTGAATACACACAGCACTTTTTGCAGATATATCTTGTTAATCTTAGATTGTTAACTGTCCAAAACCAATTTATTTTATGTTTAATCCTACAATCTGCTTCTTTTTACATTACCCTACAGTAGATGAGCTGGAGGAAAGTGCAGCTAAAACAGAGGTAAAGGTGACATCTTTTGGTTCTCAGTTGTCATTGTCTTACAGGAGCATTTCATTTGAATTCTTTCTAAAATGATGTTGTTAGTTAGTTAGAGTTTGACTCAATGGACCATCTGGTTGGACATGAGGATCAGTTGACAACACTTGCTTAGGAGTTTACTTTTTTTCTCACTAAACTACAAACATGATTGCATTTAGTCTGTGCTTATTGTTTTCCCTTTTATTTTAAGTTTTATTGTACTCTGAATTGGTGTACCACTGAGTATTTGTGATCTTCATGTTCTTAATCCCAATGGTTTGAACCTGGTTAACTAAATATCATATAAAATGGTCTGTTTTATTAGAATGATCCAGTGAATGGTGCGAAACACTCAGACAAGTATGATGACAGCATAAGAGTGGGAGGAGAGTCTGAAATCAAATATGTATCATCATCTGCAACCAATAAAGGTAACAATAATAATATTATTTACAGTAAAATAACAATGAATATTCAGTGGTGTCAATAAAATAGGGCACTAAATGTGTTGACTTTGACCCTTCAACAGGAGAGCCTGATGAAGATAAGGAGGTCAACAAAGTGAAGGACACAAGTTCAACATCTCACACTGTTTCACCAGTTACCAAAGAGCGTGAGTAATAAGTTATTTTCTTATAATGTTGTATTGCATTTCTGCAAAATCTGGATAATTATAATTAAAATGAAACACATCTTGGAATGATTAAGTGACCCAAAACAATTTGTGTTATGCTTGATTCTGCTTTCTCTTACTTCACCCTGCAGAAGGCGAGCTGGAGGAGAGTGCAGCTAAAACAGAGGTAAATGTGAGATCTTTTTTGCTCCTCAGTAGTTATTGTCTTACAGTGTTTATTTATTAATGATACTTATATTACCAAGTCAAGTTTTAGTTGAAGATTAGAGTTGTTTGCATTTGTAGTTTAGACTTGAACAGAGTTCTACTCTACAAACCCCCTAGGTGGACACGTGGATGAGTTGAAATGAGATAAGTTTACTTTCTTCTCACTTAACTATAACCCTGCTTGCATTTAGTGCATTTAGTGCATATTGTTTAGCCTTGCTTAAATTTTGGAGTTGTTGTCTGAATTGGTCTACTAGTGTGTGTTTTTGATCTTCATGTTCTTTATGTCAATGGATCTAACCTGGTTAACTTATCCATCCATCTCTCCATTTTCTAACTGCTACGGGGTCATACATGTCGCCTTTTTTGCGCCCTTAAAGTGATTGTTGTCATTGTAGACATGCAGAAATCGAGAGCGAAGCCTAGCGTTCTTTAGTGCCTATTCTTCAGGGCGCGACAGCTGCACCTCAAGATAAAAATAGTTCAACTGTTGGAACTTTATGGCACACACAGCATGTAATGTGTCGAGGAACAACCAATTACAGCTGGCATATATCTTTTCTCAGTCTACGGTAAATACATGAAGTTGAAGTGAAGTTAATTATTTTAGTGCAGAACTAGCTGGAGCTTAATCGTCATCGCAGCACACAGGTTTTGGTTGCTTAGTAATGGCTGGAGTCTCTTTTTTAAAGAACATGGAGGGCTGCTGTGTTGACATGAAGCCCCACTGTTACATGCACTTTGCCTGAGGCATGACTATGTTAGCTAAGGTTAGCTACGCATGTGTGACACAATTTAAAATATAGCCTATGAGCTTGGTTTTCTCCGACCGAGGTAGGTACAGTTGATGACACGACACTGTAGCTAAAAACGACGTGCGTCTTATGACTACACTGGACATACAGAAGAAAACTTTTACTTCTTCTGCCACCTCTGCTTAAAACGTCCCTTTATTTGCTCAAATGCACCACCTGGTGGCGGAAGCTGTGCAGTACACACACATACATCCATGATAGTGGATAAATTGCCAATTATGAACGCAGGCTCTGGGAAAATACTTTAAATCAGTGTATTTTAAATCACATACATGCCTCGCATGAAAACGAACATGCATGTGCTACAACTCTATTATTTTTATTCATAGGTTCTTCTTGTATGCAATTGTAAATAAACCTATTAAATGAGTTAAATTGATTAACACAAAAATATAAATTTTGAGGTTCCTGCTAACCAGTACGAAACATGTAACAGTAAAAGGTACCCAACATATTCAACATAAACACTATTGTACGTAACAATATCAGTTGACTCCATACAAAGGCTTGTATCATTTCATACTTAATCATTAACAAATATGTGCCACTTGTGCCTTTATAATAAGCTCCAGAAAGTAAACTAGTGACACAAAATGCATTAAACTTACATTTAAACGTGCCTGTGTATTATGGAGGGGTTCTGTATTTTCCCAGAACCTGCGTTCATAATTGGCAATTTATCCGCTCCATGTCGTTCTTTAAAAAACAGACTCCACGACACTAACAACATGAAAACAAAGTGAAGTGCTGCTACATTTAAAATAATTTTGACGAAACAGAGCAATATAATGTCAACTGGCCTCCATCACAGTAACCTCTCGAGTGTTTACATTGGAAGCAGCCAAGGAAGAACCCAAGGTTTTTGATTTGAAAGAAAAGGTTTTTTCGAGTTTCATAAGCAAAACTAACAAATAATTTATTCTCAGTATATTTATTTTCACTTACAAATTAGATTTTTGATTGCAGTGCGAGAAATTTGCTCTCAAAACATTTTTTGTTGTTTGCATAATTAAGACAAAAATATACCTTCATACCCTCCCAAGTCTTCCTCAAGCAGGGAGCATCGGTTTGCTTTTTGCAGGTGAGGTGTGACAACTCTTTTCTGACAAATAAATATAGGGTCAGTAAATCACTCTTGGTCTTGCCACTCCCATGGGACCACTTTTGCCTGGGAGACCCTACCAGGAGCTATTGACAACATACTTACCATGGTCACTGGGGCCCACAAACCCTCCACACTAGAAAGGTGGTTAACTGATGTTAAATTAAATTATTTGTTTTCTTAGTGTGATCCAGTGAAACAACCTGCTGATGTTGAACACTCAAAGAATGATGGCCACATAACTGTGGGAGGAGAATCTGAAATCACGCCTGTACAATCTGCTGCCACTGAGAAAGGTAATTTTTTAATGAATAGTACCATTACAGGAAAAAGTTAATAACATTAAAAATTATCAATACAGAGAAAAACATATAGTTTTAAAGTGCATTGCTTGTCTTATGCTTGATTGTCTTTATGATTCAGTCCATTATTCTACGGCAGGTAATATGGATATGAGTGGAAACATGGACAAGGTAAGAAACTCCAAATGTAATATTTTTATGACTATTTACTTTTTATCCGAATGTGATTATATTGTTCTACATACATTACATGTTTATTTACTTATTTACAGAAGTCATTGAAGCTTTCTGAAGAGAACAACATGAAGAAACAACATCAAAGAGAAACTGAAGCACTGCTTGACAGACTTCAGCTTCAAGACAAACAGCAACAGAAGTTCTCTCCAGCAGATTTTCTCAAAGTAGGTCCACCTGTGAAACAGGACCATGACACACCTGAGAAAGATGTAGCTCATACTTTTATTCAGAAGTTGATGATGTTAGACTACAGAGCCAGATATATTCCTGTAAGACAAAACATTCCTGAGGTGAGCCACTCAAACCCTCCTGAAAAGTTTGATACTGATGACACAGACTATGATGACCTTGATGCTCTTTACAGCACCAAAGTAGACATTGATCAATCAAATCTCAAGACTCACTTGCATCCAATGGATGTTCAAATGGCAGTATTTCACTGCTCAGACAGCTTTTTTAAGCAGAACATGATCACAAAGCTATCACAATGTCAGTACGCCTTACCCTTGCTTGTTCCTGACCCAGTAACAATGGATATTGGCTGTCCTCTGTGGACATTCAGACAAATAAGAAAAACATGGAAGATGACTGAAATGAAAGATAATTCAAACATTGTCACCATGAAGAGTATGCCCATCTGCAAAGCTGAGACACCCATGGTGTCATTTCTCCGCCTGGGTTCACCATCTCTGTCTAAATCTGAGCTGATGAACACTTTGATCAACAATCGTCACAAAATCTTCTTCGACAGAAACTGCCCAGGTAGTACCAAGTCTCATCATCTGATGGATGGAGTGGCGGAGATTGCCTGGTACTGCCCTGCTGGAAAACCCAATGATGCCTTCACTGACTGCATTGCCTTCTGTAATCTTCATGGTGATGCGCTGTCAAATGTAAAACAGCGTGACATACTGACTGACAAATCTTCAGTCAATGTTGTACTTGTACCAACTCTGGAAAAAAATGATAAAAACAGTGCAGTGATCTCAGCCCTTCACAAGTCTACAAAGCCTCTCATTATTCTCATTGCTGATAGCGATGGTGGTGCTGTCCAGATGAAAAAGGGAAAATACAAAATGGGTTTGAACGACAGAAGCCAGTCAGACGTTTCTGAAGAACTGAAAAAAATTATTGGAAAGATTTTGTCTGGACCACATGAATCCTTCCAGCTTGAATCCATGGCTGAAGTTTCTGGAGTCAAACTGGATGAAAAAGACAATGTCTGCCAAAAAGGGAAATCTGCTGCAATGAAAATTGTGGACATGCTTCAGGGGACGGATGTTTCAAAGATCAAAGATACATATCTCCCTTGTCAAGGCCAACTGTGGAAGGGATGGTGCAAAATCAACAAAGAACTGTATCACCTCAGAGGAAACATTGAGAATGAGAAATGTAAAATACAACGGAAACTGATGCAAATACGACAAGATCAATGCGAAGTTTCCTGCAGTAAACCAATGAAGTCGTTCATTGAAAGCCTCTCATCTTTGTCAGCAACAGAAAAAGATTATTTCTTGAAATGGACTCAGATCTTAACAGATGCCCTCTCCACAGACGACCTCGGTTCAATTCTCCAAAAATATGATAAAAAGTGGGCTGAGGTCTTGGCCTTGAAGAAGAAGCATGAGAAATCTGATCAGCTAAAAAGTAAGCAAACTGAGCTTGATGAAATATCAACACAACTACAGTCAGCGACTTTTGGCTTGGAGCACATCTTCAGAGAAATGGGACAGATCTATGAAGCTCATGCATCTCTGCAGAAACAACCAGAGAGGGGACAGACTGACTGGTCTAAATACCCCGAGCTGGCTGCAGAGCTGATGATATCAGGACACCCAATGGAGCTGATGGATGGTGATGCAGGTCATGTACCTTTAACATGGATCTCTGGTCTTTTAGATGAAGTCATCAAGAAACTGGGTGACAAGAGAGTCTTTGTTTTGTCAGTGTTGGGCGTACAAAGCAGCGGAAAATCAACAATGCTGAATGCCATGTTTGGGTTAGAGTTTGCAGTGAGCGCTGGCAGGTGCACCAAGGGTGCCTTCATGCAGCTGGTCGAAGTGTCAGAGGAGATCAAGAAAGACTTTGAGTTTGACTATGTACTAGTGGTGGACACTGAAGGACTGCGTGCTCTTGAGCTGGAAGGTAATGCCACTCTTCACCACGACAATGAACTGGCAACATTTGTTGTTGGTCTGGGAAACATGACATTGATCAACATCTTTGGAGAGAATCCAGCGGAGATGCAAGATATTCTGCAGATTGTTGTTCAGGCTTTCATGAGGATGAAGAAAATCAAACTTTCTCCAAGTTGTGTGTTTGTTCACCAGAATGTTACAGATATTGGTGCTGCAGAGAAAAACATGGATGGAAAGAGACGGCTGCAAGAAAAACTGGACAAGATGGCCCAACTAGCAGCCAAAGAAGAGGTTTGTGATGCCGAGTGCTTCAGTGATGTCATTGCATTTGATGTGCAGAAAGATGTGAAATACTTTGCCCAGCTTTGGGAGGGAAGTCCACCTATGGCTCCTCCAAATCCAGGTTATAGTGAGTGTGTCCAAGAGCTGAAGACCACCATCCTCTCGAAAGCTAAACAGTCTGCTGGGATTACTCTCTCGCAGTTCAAAATCAAAATTCAGGACCTGTGGAATGCCCTGATGAACGAGCAATTTGTTTTCAGCTTCAAAAACACACTTGAAATTGCAGTGTACAGAAAGCTTGAGGTCCAGTATGGGAACTGGACCTGGACCCTGAGGAGCAACATGTTGACCATTGAGAATGGGCTTCATACCAAAATTCAAAATGGAAAACTTGACAAGGTTAAGCTCAATCATCTTCGTCAAGAATCAAACAAAACCTATGATAAAATCAAACAAGCAATGACAACATACTTTGATAATGACGGAGACAAAGACATGTTGGTTCAGTGGCGAGGCCGCTTTGAAAGCAAAATCGAACAGTTTCATGATGAACTATTGAGGGGAGTTCAAAGAAAACTGGATGAAGTCATCCAGCAGAAAAAGGCTTGTAAAAAGCTTGATGATAGGAAGACAGAGTTTGAGAACAAGCTGCTACAAAAGAGCAAAGAACTTGCTCATCAGTTAAAGGACAAGGCAGAAGATGAAGATGAAGAGGAACTTGAAAAGCAGTTCAGCTCCGTTTGGAGTGGCTTGGTTAAAGAACTAACTGCAGATACAAAACCTATTGAGGACATCAACTATGAAGAAGATCAATCAACCGTCCTCCAGGATCTTGGTTTTGAATGGCTTCTCATTGATGAATCCAAAAGAAGTGGCAGGTACAAAAAAATAGCAGAGGTTGGGGATTATGTTCATTATGTATCTCTGAGAAACAGACTCTTGGAAGTAGCATATTACTTGAAGAAGTATTTTCAGCCTAAAGAACAGCAAGAGATCAGATCCTTCATTGACGGTGTTGAAAAACAGTCCCTTGACGCAATTAAGAGCAACCCTGTTGCTACAAGAGGCTACAATCTAACTCACTTGCAAGAAGTGGCCAACGATGTAAAACAAAAGGTGACAGACTTTGAATCAAAGAGGAAATATGCTCTAAAGAAGGACTTCACAGTTGATCTCTTGCTGTATGTATTTCACAGAGCAGGGAGATGGCTTACAGAGTCCCACATGACATTCAAAGGGAACAATGATGCACACTCTTATGTAGAAAGCAAGAAAATGCAATATTACAACATTTTCAGAAGCTTCTGCAAAGGAAGCTCATCTGCTGTTGTACTTGGACAACTGATCTGTGACAAGCTGAAGAGTTCCACTGTCGAGGCCGTCTGTAACAAGACTGCCATTGATCTCGCTGGAGAGATGAGGTGCAATTTCCCAGCATTCAATGGGAACAGGTTGAACTTGGAGAAACATGTGTTGAAGTCACTCGCAGAGAAAGAGGACTTTAATGGTTTTATCACCTACATCCATCACCCAAGAGACCAAGTAGAGACATATATAAGAGAAGAAGTACAGAAATACATCTTCAAAAAGCAAAGACGGAAAGCACTGAATATGCTCAAGAAAAATGTTGACGACATCAATACGCTTGTTAGTCAAGCTTTATATGACACAACAGAGAAAGTCAAAACCCACAAAGGAGACCCAGACATGTGGGTGGAGGAATTTTCCAGTTTGCTAAAAGATGAGCTAACATTCGCCACAGTTTGTTGTCAAAACTTCCGTGACATAAACAATTTTGACTTTCTAAAAGAAGAGATACAGAAAGGTCTCGTGTCCGTCAAAAAGGAAATGAGCCGCCTCTCACTGGATAAGATCAAGGAATCCAGGATGGAGCCTGATCAAATCCTAATTGAACAGCTGTGTAACTGCTGCTGGGTAACTTGTCCGTTCTGTGCAGCTGTTTGCACCAACACCATAAAGGATCACAAAGAGGACCACAGCGTGCCTTTTCATCGATCTGTGGCAGTTAATGGAGTCCACGTAAGAAACTCTGTGGAACTGGGTATTGAGTTCTGCACAACAAGTATTGCAAGTGATGAAAAGTTCTACCCTAACCAAGATTCAGAAGTGCTCATTCCCTATAAAAAGTACCGAACTGCTGGCCCATATTTTGCTAACTGGGCAATTACCCCTGATGGGTCCAAGCTGGAATATTGGAAATGGTTTGTGAGTCGATTTGAGAAGGAATTGGAAGACCACTATGGATTAAAATTCCAGAACTATGGTGAAATTCCCAGCGAGTGGAAAACACACTCTAAAAAACAAGCTATTAAAAGCTTGGATGAAATGTTCAAACTGTGATTTAGCCAATACAACCACAACCCTGCTGAAAACCATGATACTTGTTGTCACATGATTATTCATTAATCAGATTCCTATAAAACAACATTCATTGACGTTTGATTATCTCTCCATTGACGGGGGAAACTAACACTTAAAACAAAAGAGTGCACAAGAACAATAGTAATATGGAGAATTTAGTGAGTCACACAAACATCAAAATATTAATATTAATTTCAAGTCAATGACTCATTTACAAAGTTGGTCTGTGAGGATTTCTGTAAATGAAAATTGTTTTCATTAAGTAAAAGTTGAGGAAAGAGTTGAGACATTTTATCAATAACTAATGGAAGCCATATTTCTTTGTGAACTTGTATAATTAATTTCTTAAAATCGCAACTGAAAACCCTGTCATGAATATTGTATGTTTGTATTTTTGCATGGCGTACGCTTTGTTGTGGGAATTGTTTTGTTGAGATGCTCATGTGCTTGTAGCTGCCAAAACATAATGAAGATGTTGCAAAGTGAAGTAGAACCAAAGAGTGACTGTTGTGAAACTGTAAAAGCCTGAAGAAGTATCAGGTTTTCTGTTTGTCATGACAACTTCTCAAAGAATATTTCAAACATAACTGGTGAAGGATGCTTTATGTTTCTAAAGTATTTAAAGTGTTAAGTTTTATTATTTCTATCTCACTTCAACCAATCGGTTATTATATCCCCACAAGTATGAGTTTTGTTGTTTTTATTCAATCTGTGATTTAGACAATATAACCACGACACTGCTGAAAATCATAATAGTTGTTTTCACATAATTATTCATTAATCAGTATTGAAGTGTTATTTTTTTAATCTAGTTTCAACCAATCGGTTATTATATCCCAAGTATGAGTTTTGTTGTTTTTATTTTGAAACTTTCTGAAACGTCTGATATCCAAGAGTGATGTAAACAGATTTAAACAACGTAAGTCATTGAGAAGAAATCTGTGAAGTTTAACTTGTCATGTTTCAATAAAAATAACTTCTTCATATCTACTGAAATACCAGGTTTCTTAGTGTTTATGATACATTTACTCCTTTAAATCTGCCAAAGACGACAGTGCATTTATTTTCACATTTTTTATCCTTCAACACCAGCCACAGTCATGGCCAGAGGTATTATATTTTTGGGTTGTCTGTACGTCCTGTCCTTTATGTATGATGTATCCATCCCAGGAAGGAACACATGGAGGGAATTTCTTCAAATTTGGACTCAAGGATGAACTGATCAGATTTTGATGGGTGGTCTCAAAATGCATTTTTGGCCTTAACTCAAGTATTCATGAGCTAAATATGACAATTTCACAAAAATGTCTAATAAGATAAAATAATGGAAGTGATGACATTTCAAATAGACCCCAGCATGTTGCACCGCAAAGTTTCTACAGTAGCCCAGACGGACAAACCAAACAGGCTGTAGAGACGGCCTTTCACTTTTTTAAATTTAAAGTGGCAGATTGAGTGTGGTGACACAAATGTTTTCTACACACTTGGAAAGGAAGGGTGAGCAGAGGGGTATTCACTTGGTTGCAATCTTCAACCTCAGCGCTCGATGCCACTAAATCCTACACTGGTCCTTAAGACCTTTGCCCAACTATGACGGGTACCTTTGAGAAAGTTGGAGAGGTTCTTCTCCTTCCTCTGTTTGTTCAGTGCTCAAAAACAAATGTTATCAAACAAGGATTATATGGTAAACATATATTATGTTACGATATCTGCTTCAGTCTCACTTTTTTTTTTTTTTTTTTTAAACACAAACACCTTTCCATTCCGGGGGAAACTACACTTTTCACATCTGGGGGTATCTTTTTAAATGATGACTAGATTAAAGAGTTGTCTTTAAAGAGCTGAGACCTTACCTCTTAACATCAGACAAAATGGTTCCTTTCTCTTTCAGCTGTTCTTCAATTCAAGCTCATAAGAAAAACATTAGTGCAGTTTCATGTAGGAGCAAGGTGCAGCAGTCAGTGTGGCAGTAAACATGGTCAGGAACTTTCACTTAGGCACAAATTTGCTCTTCTCACAATTTATAGATGAGGTCTTTTGTGAACTGGGCTACAATGGTTTGTCATTTTCAAAAGGTGGGTCCACAGAAAACAAAGTTTGGGAAATAGTGTTTTAGATAACAGCCCACATACCGTGTAGTTATCGTGTAACTAAATGTAATGAAGGGAAACTACTAATGCTTGCAGTTTTGCTTTATAACTAGGTGGAGATAACAGATAGCTTGGTCACTTTCCTTTGAAAGTATCTGCCGGAAGTACTGCCATGTCTGCATTGACGCTATTTTTATGAATTTAGTGAGTTGCAGTTCCAGACTGAGGCCACTGGAGAGCGGTCTATATACAGTGGGGAAAAAAAGTATTTAGTCAGCCACCAATTGTGCAAGTTCTCCCACTTAAAAAGATGAGAGAGGCCTGTAATTTTCATCATAGGCATACCTCAACTATGAGAGACAAAATGAGAAAAAAAAAATCCAGAAAATCACATTGTCTGATTTTTAAAGAATTTATTTGCAAATTATGATGGAAAATAAGTATTTGGTCAATAACAGAAGTTCATCTCAATACTTTGTTATATACCCTTTGTTGGCAATGACAGACTTCAAATGTTTTCTGTAAGTCTTCACAAGCTTTTCACACACTGTTGCTGGTATTTTGGCCCATTCCTCCATGCAGATCTCCTCGAGCAGTGATGTTTTGGGGCTGTCGCTGGGCAACACGGACTTTCAACTCCCTCCACAGATTTTCTATGGGGTTGAGATCTGGAGACTGGCTAGGCCACTCCAGGACCTTGAAATGCTTCTTACGAAGCCACTCCTTCGTTGCCCGGGCGGTGTGTTTGGGATCATTGTCATGCTGAAAGACCCAGCCACGTTTCATCTTCAATGCCCTTGCTGATGGAAGGAGGTTTCCACTCAAAATCTCACGATACATGGCCCCATTCATTCTTTCCTTTACACGGATCAGTCGTCCTGGTCCCCTTGCAGAAAAACAGCCCCAAAGCATGATGTTTCCACCCCCATGCTTCACAGTAGGTATGGTGTTCTTTGGATGCAACTCGGCATTCTTTCTCCTCCAAACACGACGAGTTGAGTTTTTACCAAAAAGTTCTATTTTGGTTTCATCTGACCATATGACATTCTCCCAATCCTCTTCTGGATCATCCAAATGCTCTCTAGCAAACTTCAGACGGGCCTGGACATGTACTGGCTTAAGCAGGGGGACACGGCTGGCACTGCAGGATTTGAGTCCCTGGCGGCGTAGTGTGTTACTGATGGTAGCCTTTGTTACTTTGGTCCCAGCTCTCTGCAGGTCATTCACTAGGTCCCCCCGTGTGGTTCTGGGATTTTTGTTCACCGTTCTTGTGATCATTTTGACCCCACGGGGTGAGATCTTGCGTGGAGCCCCAGATCGAGGGAGACTATCAGTGGTCTTGTATGTCTTCCATTTTCTAATAATTGCTCCCACAGTTGATTTCTTCACACCAAGCTGCTTACCTATTGCAGATTCAGTCTTCCCAGCCTGGTGCAGGTCTACAATTTTGTTTCTGGTGTCCTTTGACAGCTCTTTGGTCTTGGCCATAGTGGAGTTTGGAGTGTGACTGTTTGAGGTTGTGGACAGGTGTCTTTTATACTGATAACGAGTTCAAACAGGTGTCATTAATACAGGTAACGAGTGGAGGACAGAGGAGCCTCTTAAAGAAGAAGTTACAGGTCTGTGAGAGCCAGAAATCTTGCTTGTTTGTAGGTGACCAAATACTTATTTTACCGAGGAATTTACCAATTAATTCATTAAAAATCCTACAATGTGATTTCCTGGATTCTTTCCCCCCATTCTGTCTCTCATAGTTGAAGTGTACCTATGATGAAAATTACAGGCATCTCTCATCTTTTTAAGTGGGAGAACTTGCACAATTGGTGGCTGACTAAATACTTTTTTCCCCACTGTATATGTACTTGAAAAGTCGACCTCAATGATCACAGTGTGGAACTACGGTACATCACAATTGTCAGAGGGCTACATTTCAGTAACATCGTCACAGAACCGAAAACGAACTTCGGCTACACATCCATCCGTCGTTACCCTCATCTTCAACGTTGGAGCGGACGCTATGCGGAGAGCTTGATCACTTTGTTTTGAAAGTGTTACGTGTCGTGTTGTTGTGTCTGTGCTCTCTCTCTACTCACCCCCAGTCTCCACTCAGGTCACACGGACAGCCCCGTGGGCCAAGAAGCATCATTGAAGCTGTGTGTGTGTGTGTGTGTGTGTGTGTGTGTTGGTGTGAGGATCGTCTCTGTTTAAGCCGTGTGTGCTGTTGATCGTTAGTCTGACCCATTAGTGTGTGTACTATTGTGGTCTTTTGAGTTTGATTACCACTGCTGTTAACAAGTGTCGCTTTCCTGTTTTAACAAAGTAGTTTTCAGTTGTTGCCTTGTGAGCATTTCATCTTTTTGTTAATACATATTTTTTTGTTTATTCATCCGTTGCCCTGATACTCTTCCCCTGGGTTATTTAATGTGTTACTCCTCTTATCCCTTAGACTTTAATAGGGGAACGTAACAAATATATTAACAACAAAAACAATGTTGGCAGTCTGTTGGCTATCATTTCTAAACAGCTTCTGTAAAATTCTCCCCGGACCAACATCTTGAAAAAGATTAATGTCAAAAATCTAGTCTTGCAGTGATGCCATCATAAGTGAGGTCCACTTCACGAGTGTAATATAGACATGAAATTTGTGTTTGTAAACTTCCCATAACCAGGCTGAATAAACTTCCTGATATTCACTAAGGAATGATGAGTATATTAGAGAATGGACAGTTGATGTCCTTGGACGGGCTCTTATGAACCAGTAGACTAATATTTGATGGAACCTCACGTTGCACAACACTGGCACATTTAATGGCTCTTATTTATCCAATTCAATTTCATGTCTCTGGTTTCTAACGTTGCCTGAAGTTGAACTTGAGTCCATCATGCCCCTTCAGTCTTCCCCCGTCTAACAAGTGGCTGAATATAAGCTACATTAGACCGGCATTATATATATATATATATATATATATATATATATATATATATATATATATATATATATAGCCTACGTTTTCGAATATATTTTAAGATGCATATTGTTCCAGTCTTGTTCTTTAAATGAGTTTATCATTATCAACTGCTTTACAGATTTTGGTCACATTTAAACCTCTCTGTGCCCCCTCTTCAGCCGCACTCCCCCTCCCTTAAGAATCAGTAACCTGCTCACCTGTCATCATCAGTCACTACAAGCCCAGATTGTTTGTTCCTTTGCTAGTTTGCCCCAGTTGCCATGTGCTGAGTACTTTGGTTTTCGAGCAACCTGAACCTGATTCTGACTCCTGTACCTGGAACTGGATCTGAACCTGCTGCCTTTCAACTTGTCAACCAATATCAGAACCTGCCTGTTCCCCTACACATACCTGCCCACCAACACTTGCATGTAAGCTAATTCATTTTCGAAAAAAACATTGTGTCATCTACCTGTTTCGTCTGCGTTTGGGTCCTTCCCCTGTTAATTATGTCTTGAAAATAATTATTACCATACGGGAAAAATCAAGAAGGAGTATTCCAAAACTAGGTATGCTGTAGGTTGTGGTGGGAAAAAAAACGATTTAATAGAACCGAGTGAGTCCTATAATACTGAAAAAGGAAACATTGAGAATAGAAGTTTGTCTTTGGAGTATTTATTCTCTGCACAGAGAAGGCTCCATCGTCATACAGAGTGCAGTGCAGTCTTGCAGGAGGATGAGCCAAGAGTAGTGCGTCTGTATAGCTTATAAAGGACAGGGTGTGATGCAGGAGTTCACACTCAAACATCTGGTCAACAGTTTCTAACTGCCCATTGACACCTCCAGTGACCTGAGTTCTGGGTTTATGCTGTTCTGTTCTGTTCCTCCAGAAACATTCTTCCTCTTCTCACGTGCATCTACATGAGGGGCGACGCTGATCAAAGACCAGATCCTGGTACTAATGCTGATCTTGACCCTGGACCTTTCCCTCTCTCTGCACTATGTTGCTGCCATGCTTTCATAGATTATTTGAACTATTGTAAAATTAAAAGTCACTGATTGAGTTTGATATCACAAAATGGATTATTTTTAACACAAACTATTAATGACTTTTTAATTTCATTTAATTATTTTCTATTTGTTTCACACTGTACATAATCACTCACTACATAATCAGGATGTTCAACAGCAAAATGTATTCTACATAAATCATCAGATCTTGTACAGCACCCCCACCCATTTCCTGTCTTGTTCGGTTGAGTGAGGCCTTGGTCCTTGCAAGGCAGGAAATGGGTGGGGGACTTCTGTTTTTTTTGTCAAGCTACAACAAACCACGACCCATATCCTGCCCTACGGAACGGCAACTCATATGCAAACATAGTACCTCCTATACAGAAGCACAGCTTCAAGTATAGAGCAGTCTGTTACAATAGTATTATTATACTGTTAAATGTATTAAAATAATGCAGTCCTCAATTATTTGACTCAAATGTAGCTTAACCAAGTCACGTCATATGTTACTTCAGTACACTTCAAGGAGATATACTACTGGAACCACGGCAGAAACGGCCAATGCTTATGACAGGGGCCAAATTTCTCCCTGCATCACTCTCGGTTACAACCTTGTCTTGTTCAATGCACTACAGTGTTGCTGGGAGTGTGACCCAGAGTGAGGTGCTAAGGGAGGATGGGAAGAGGTCATCTGTGAAATGGAACTGAATATTTCCAACCAAACTCAATACAAAGAGGGGCATGACCAAAACATATGTAAATAAATAAACACTCATCCATCATCTGCTATTTCAAGGTGTAATGGAAGCCCTCTCAATAAGGCCAAAACTGAATCTCTGAATGTAAGTTAGAGGTCCACTACTAAAATCTAATATTTAGCAATGCTGGACCTCCAAGACATTTTGAGGAGCAGAGACTTACAGAGTTTTGGAATCTTCTTTATTAAATGAATACAGATACCGATCCCAGCAGTATCAGGATCAGGTTGGTTGCTGAATAGGTTTTCACATACAAGGAATTGCCTTGGTATTTTATTTATAAAATTAAAAAGTACGAAAAAACAAAACAAGTACTGTACTGAGGTCAATGAGCATCAAAACAATTGCAAAATGCACCCTGTCTGAACAGAGCCTTAATATGTTTTAGACTTTGGTCATATTTAGACACCGTTAAATGATAGAACACAAAGCTACAGAATGTGGTTTTATAACTTTGACTAGTGGTCATAGAGCTCTGCACATTCTTAGTAAAAGTATAATTCACGTTTCCTTTGTAATAGTTGACGAACAGTAAAGGTCGCAAGGTCGGCGGTTCGATCCTTGGCTGCTACGTGTCCTATGCCGAAGTGTCCCTGAGCAAGACACTGAACCCCCTAACTGCTCCCCGGGTGCTTCTCAGCAGCCCACTGCCCCCAATAAGCTAGGGATGGGTTAAATGCAGAGGACAAATTTCGTATATGTGTATATGTATATGACAATAAACTTAAAACTTTAGCTTAATAATGATCACGATGGCAATTACATACCATTGTGACAACATTATTTTAAAGGGCTTTGTCCTGAGCTGTGCAGGATTATACCCAACAAAATGTAGACACAGGTGGTTGTGAATGGGTGAAGAGCAATGGCTTTCACTTTTGTTGTTTCTGATTTAAAACTAACATGCATACAGAATGTCATGATATAGAGCTGTCCTCTGTCAATTAACATGAACCGTTTTGTTGCAGCAGTGTTCAGTGTTGACAGTGGTTTGTGCTTCACTGTTTTTGGTTGAAACCAGAAACATCCTCAGCATGCGATAAACCTTTACACCATTTTCCTCGAAGTCACGTGGTTTAGTGTAAATCATGAGTTAGGGCAGTCGGACTTTCACTTTGACATTTCTCATCACTGAGTAACCATTGAAGTGCATGCAGAGTTTGACTGGAAGGCTTACTGACACGACAGCCACATCTTCACAGAGCAGGCAGAGGTAAGGGGACACAGAACAATAGTTTATACAAATGTAGTGTTTTTGTGTACACTTCTAATGAGCTAATAGGTTTTCTAACAGACATTGGGCCCCATTCACCAACCGTCAAATATTGTTTTACAATTATTTTCATTATTTTACAAAGTATTTTGGTCTTTTAAAAATAAATAAAAAGTCATGGCCGGAGGGGGCCCACAGGTGAACATGCATGAAGAATATCATGAGATAGAGCTGTCCTTTGACAATAAACGTAAAGCTTTATAGTCTGAACGTTTTGCTGCAGTGTTCAGTGTTGACAGTGGTTTGTGTTGAGTAAATGTTGTGTGCAATATTGTGTTATATAGCCAATTATATTTAATAGTAATTATTGTACAAGTAAAATCGTTATCTTCATATTTGTTCTCGTCTTCTAGAAAATCATTTTTCTTCTGTTTTAATTTGTTTAATTTATTAAATTTGTTTTTGTCCCTGACAATATTATATCATTATTATGATGTTGCTGTTATTAAATATTATTATAATTATTATCACTATTATTATAATTACTGTTATTATTATTAATAAAAACCCTTTTTATTTAATTTTACGTTATAAATTAAATTAATTGTTTTAAACACAACCTGGTAAACATACCACCCTGGAGCGGGTGGTATGGGGATGGAAGGCTGGGTCACCGTTAATATATCACAAATATATATATATATATATATATAACTGACAGATAAGCCCCACAAAAGAACAGGACCCCTCCCGAGTGTCTGGGAGCTGTTTTTTTTTTTTTAAAGGGCTCAAACCCGCACTGGGCTAGCCCCCTCCTCAAACAATCAATACAAAAGTAACAATTAAAAAAAACAATAAATAAACAAATTAAATAATATTTAACCCGGTTGACCCGGCCTGACTGATCCTACTGTCCTACTGTTCTGGAGCTCCCTGACGGTGCTCTGGTCGTGGTTTGCTGCCAGTGGACGGGGCGATACTGCCCCTGACTTTGTTTTCTTTTGTTACGTTAAAAGCACATTTTTACAGATGTTATTATTTTGTAATTTATGTAATTTGCCCTTTCATTTATGTACTTTCTTACGGTCTTTTCTTTAATTTCAAAAGGCTCAGGCACGCACACACAAACACACACACACACACACACACACACACACACACACACACACACACTCCAAAATCACACCGTTCTCCCATACACTGACTATATGATGATGGCTTGTATCTCACTGTTCTTGTCGTCCTCTTGTTTTTGTGTTTATGTATTGTCTCTTGTCTTGCAATAAAAAAAAAGTATATATATATATATATATATACATATATATATATTGTGTTATCAGTTACTTTTTGTCATCAATAGTTTAAAAGAAGGGCAGACGCCGAACTCTTCAGCTCAATACATCACGCCTAACATGTGAAGAGAAGGTATCTGAGGGAGAGACCTACTAATCATATTGTGATCTCTGTGTCAGTTAACAGGATTTGCAACAAGTCAGCACATCTACACAGACTAAGTAGAGCAACTGCAACACAAAGGTGAGTTTATTCAACATTGTTCTAGTTGTGTCTCTACATACATTTTTCTTTTTTTAGATTCAAATTTCCGATTTGAAGTTACTTACTTAAAAAAAATGAAGAACTTTTGATGCATCATATTTCCCAAATGCAAGATCAAAATTTAAGATTTGTCAGGGCCACTTCTAAACTGCTAAATGGCTCATTGACAAATAAGGCGTCTAAAAAGGTCATTTTTGAAATTATCTTCAAAATGGATGTAATGCATATTTTTGTGTCTGGAACAATGTGGTGAAAGAAGTCTAAGTTGTGAACCAACTTTTCATAGTGTTTTAAATAGTTTTTAACAGTATTTTTTAACTTCACATGCTAAAAAATGTCAGGTGGCGCAACCACATATTTATAAAAAAATATATATTTTCCTAATATTTATTCAAACTGAAATTTCTGACAAGTATCCCTTAGAGTGTCTACTGTGTCTAACACATCGTATTTTGTGGTTGTCTTTTATATATATATACAATAAATTATCATAATAGCGTTCTCTTGGCCAGATATTTAGTATATTTAACTTTTGATTTTACATTTAAACAGAGAAACATAATAATACAAATATACAAATGAATACATTCAATGCAATAGTTCTTCACATCATATTAAGCAAAAAAAATCACTTTAACCTATTATTTATTGCTTTAAATTCATATTTTACCTGGTATAACTGGAATGGGCAAAATCACAGTCGCTTCCGCCTGGGGTGTTGCAGCTTCTACCTCATTGTAGCAGCGTTTTGCACACACTCGATACATGACTTGTTGTCTGCTCCCATGTGTCGTGCTGATTTTGCTTTACTTGACAGTGGCATCCTTAATAGTTAAAAAATATTCATTAACATCATGAAGATAGTTTGAAAGTGTATAATATCGTTAACTTAACACTGTTAAACTTTTGAAAAAAATAGTAAATAATGTTAGAGCTTTAAATACAATATCATAGAGTGACATTCTCTGCAGTTGCACCACCTGACATTTGCAACTTATTTCAAATTAAACAGGCATCTACTAAGACACTAGCATTAGCTTTTGTTCTTGCTAACAACTTCATACATATACATTTTAAATAGAATAAAGACATTTATGATAAAATAACATTTTTCTAGTTTTACATTGATTGTACCGCCCTGACATGGAAAGTGAACCACTCTACCTATAAGTTGAAAGTAGCTGTTTTTATCAATATTCAAAAGAGATATAAAATTTTATTTAATTTTATTTCATAATAAAAGTCCCATCTTTACAGTTGTGCCACCCTGACATTTGAGAACATTCAAATTGCTGGACAAAAGTTTTTAAATTATCGCAACAGCTTAAAACTATTGGTATTTGTAAAAATGTGGTTTATTTGAATCGTTACAACAATAAAAGCATGCCATAGTATTTTATTTTTGAATTTATTATCATTTAAATACCTTTTTTAATAGTTTTCTTAGTCTGTTCATCTGCTAGGACAGGTGCACCGCCTGACATTTTCAGGGTTTGAGGTGCCAAAACATAAAATAATATATATTATTAGATTGTACTGAAAATGTATCAAAACTGGATAGGTTTTATAGAATGAAATTATATATGTCATCAATTGATACAATTATTTTAAAAGGAAATAGCGGACTCGGACACAAAACTATGCATGTCATGTCATTGACCCAAATACAGATTCTTCTGATGGTTTGTGGTGGGCTCGGGGTCATAAAATTGCAAAGTTATTTTCCGAAAAGATTGATTGATTTTGTTTCTAAAATAAAATACATGGCCCTCCAGCTTGAATGGTGACACACACACAGTATAGTTTATTATAGTAATTGTCTAACTGACTTTGTCTTACAACTCTATAAAGCATGACGAACCGATAAGATGGAGGTGGAAAACCAGGACAATGCAGCAGCTGGAAGAGGGTCTGAAGTCACATCTGTACCATCTGGGACGAATGAAAAGGGTAATTTAAAAGTTTATAAATAAACGTGAATGAATAATAAATAAAATGTTTTTTTTATGCTGACTATATGTATTCTGCTATTCCAACATGACCCTGTAGTGGAGGAGAGTGCAGCTGAAACCAAAGTAAAAGTAAGTCTCTTCACCTTTATTAGTTATCATTACTATACGACTGTATTTGTTCTTAAACAGTAATCCCATTTTTAGCTGCGACCGGCAGCTCTATAGCTGACTCTGTCAGTCGGTCTGTCCATCCACAAACACAGTTTTTGCCCTAGGAGACTATAATTTCCCATGGAAGTGTGTGTGTGTGAAGGTGTGTGTTTGTGTTCATGTCTATTGGCAAACAAAGGGTGTGGCAATGAGAGTGCCAGATAACAAAAAGGCGCATAACTTCTAAATGGATTCATCTACCATGACCAAACTCATGAACTGTTTTTGTCGTAGACTCTTGTGGGAGGCAGCATTGGTCTCAGCAAAGAGTTCCTCTCTCATTAGTGTGGGTTAGCCCTCCCCCTATACTTTAGCCATGCCCTCTTTCAGAACTGCACGACTGCTTTTATCAGTACCAACTTGCATTTTATCAATGATTGTTTTACTTTGCTTTCAATTTATGTTTTATTGTTTTCATAACTGGTACAACACTGTAAGTTATTGATCTTCAAGTTTTACATTTTGATGCAGTTTTCTTGTCTTTGGGTTTGAAATACACTCCTTATATCAAGATCACAAGAAAAATTGTAATCTCAGTCGGAATCTGGAGAATTGTTTTATTAAATCACATATTTTCTCAGTTTGATCTGGTGAATGAACCTGGTGAAGCTCAACACTCCGAGAATAATGATGAAAGCAGAGGAGCAGAGACGATTGCATTTCCAGAGCCATCTTGCATTTAGTGCATTTAGTGCATATTGTTTAGCCTTGCTTTTATTTTGGAGTTGTTGTCTGAATTGGTCTACTATTGTGTGTTCTTGATCTTCATGTTCGAAATGTCAATGAATCTAACCTGGTTAACTGATCCATCATCTCTCCATTTTATGGGGTCATACATATGTCGCCTTTTTCGCGGCCTCAAATTCATTGTTGTCAATGTAGACATGCAGAAATCGAGAGAGAAGCCTCGCGTTCTTTAGTACCTATTCTTCAGGGCGCGACAGCTGCACCTCAAGATGAAAATAGTTCAACTGTTGGAACTTAATGTCACACACAGCATGTAATGTGTCGAGGAATAACCAATTACAGCTGGCATATATCTTTTCTCATTCTACCGTAGATACATGAAGTTGAAGTGAAGTTAATCATTTTAGTGCAGGACTAATTGCAGCACACAGGTTTTGGTTGCTTAGTAATGGCTGGAGCGATAGTAGCGATGTTATGGCCAATCCATAACTAGTACAAATTTCTTTGAAGTCCCCCTGAGTCCCCAGTCGGTGGCCTTTCCAGGACACCACCCAGAGACTCAAAGAAGGCAGGCTACTCCGAGGTGCTGTTCGGTGCATAAGCACAAACAAAAGTCTGAGACTTCCTCTCAGTGATTTGCAGTCGCATACATGGGACCCTCTCGTTCCCTAGGGGGAACTCCAACACATCCTTTCACCCTCGGCAACTCCAGAAGAGGCTACAGTCCAGCCCCTGTTTATGAGTTTGGTTCCAGAACCAGTGCTATGTAGGACAATGCACCCAACTGTAATGCCTATTCCTGCTAGTGTTGGGCCCACAGGGCAATTGCTTTATGTAGATATTCCGAGCCCCATGTGTCAAGGCCTGGTCACCAAATGCTCACTGGCAAGCTCCCCTCCCAAGTCTTCCTCAAGAAGGGAGCACCGGTTTCCTTTTTGCGGGTGAGGTGCGACAACTCTTTTCTGGCCAATAAATGTAGGGTCAGTGAATCACTCTTGGTCTTGCCACTCCTATGGGACCACTTTTGCCTGGGAGACCCTACCAGGAGGTATTGACAACATAGCTACCATGGTCACTGGGGCCCACAAACCCTCCACAACGTTGAGATGACGATTCACTAGAAAGGTGGCTAACTGATGTTAAATTAAATTATTTGTTTTCTTAGTGTGATCCAGTGAAACGACCCGCTGATGTTGAACACTCAAAGAATGATGACAACACAACTGTGGGAGGAGAATCTGAAATCACGCCTGTACAATCTGCTGCCACTGAGAAAGGTAATATTTTAATGAATTGCAGGAAAAGGTCAATAACATACAAAATTGCTTACAGTGAACATTATCAATACAGAGAAAAACATATTAGTTTTAAAGTGCATTGCTTGTCTTATGCTTGATTATCTTATGATACAGTCCATTATTCTACGGCAGGTAATATGGATATGAGTGGAAACATGGATAAGGTAAGAAACTCCAAATTTAATATTTTTATTTACTTTACATCCCAATGTGATTATAATTTTCTTCAAACAATACGTGCTAATTTACTTATTTACAGAAGTCAGTGGAGATTTCTGAAGAGATCAACATGAAGAAACAATATCAAAGAGAAACTGAAGCATTGCTTGACAGACTTCAGCTTCAAGACAAACATCAACAGAAGTTGTCTCCAGCAGATTTTTTCAAAGTTGGTCCACCTGTGAAACAGGACGATGACACACCTGAGAAAGATATAGCTCATACTTTTATTCAGAAGTTGATGATGTTAGACTATAGAGCCAGATATATTCCTGTAAGAGAAAACAGTCCTGAGGTGAGCCACTCAAACCCTGTTGAAAAGTTTGATACTGATGACACAGAAGACGATGACCTTGATGCTCTTTACATCACCAATGTAGACTCTGATCAATCAAATATCAAGACTGACGTGCATCCAATGGATGTTCAAATGGCAGTATTTCACTGCTCAAACAGCTTTTTTAAGCAGAACATGATTACAAAGCTATCACAATGTCAGTACGCCTTACCTTTGCTTGTTCCTGACCCAGTAACAATGGATATTGACTGTCCTCTGTGGACATTCAGACAAATAAGAAAAACATGGAAGATAACTGAAATGAAAGATAATTCAAACATTGTCACCATGAAGAGTATGCCCATCTGCAAAGCTGAGACACCCATGGTGTCATTTCTCCGCCTGGGTTCACCATCTCTGTCTAAATCTGAGCTGATGAACACTTTGATCAACAATCGTCACAAAACCTTCTTCGACAGAAACTGCCCAGGTAGTACCAAGTCTCATCATCTGATGGATGGTGTGGCAGAGATTGCCTGGTACTGCCCTGCTGGAAAACCCAATGATGCCTTCACTGACTGCATTGCCTTCTGTAATCTTCATGGTGATGCGTTGTCAAATGTAAAACAGCGTGACATACTGACTGACAAATCTTCAGTCAATGTTGTACTTGTACCAACTCTGGAAAAAAATGATAAAAACAGTGCAGTGATCTCAGCCCTTCACAAGTCTACAAAGCCTCTCATTATTCTCATTGCTGATAGCGATGGTGGTGCTGTCCAGATGAAAAAGGGAAAATACAAAATGGGTTTAAACGACAAAAGCCAGTCAAAAGTTTCTGAAGAACTGAAAAAAATCATTGGAAAGATTTTGTCTGGACCACATGAAACCTTCCAGCTTGAATCCATGGCTGAAGTTTCTGGAGTCAAAGTGGATGAAGATGACAAAGCCTGCCAAAAAGGGAAATCTGCTGCAATGAAAATTGTGGACTTGCTTCAGGGGATGGATGTTTCAAAGATCAAAGATACATATCTCCCTTGTCAAGGCCAACTGTGGCATGAATGGTGCAAAATCAACAAAGACCTGTATCACCTCAAAGGAAACATTGAGAATGAGAAATGTGAAATACAACAGAAACTGATGCAAATACGACAAGAACAATGCAAAGTTTCCAGTGGTGAACCAATGAAGTTGTTCATTGAAAGCCTCTCATCTTTGTCAGCAACAGAAAAAGATTACTTCTTGAAATGGACTCAGATCTTAACAGATGCCCTCTCCACAGATGACCTCGGTTCAATTCTCCAAATCTATGATAAAAAGTGGGCTGAGGTCTTGGCCTTGAAGAAGAAGCATGACAAATCTGATCTGCTAAAAAAAAAGCAAACTGATCTTGATGAAATATCAACACAACTACAGTCAGCAACATTTGGCTTGGAGCACATCTTCAGAGAAATGGGACAGATCTATGAAGCTCATGCATCTCTGGAGAAACAACCAAAGAGGGGACAGACTGACTGGTCTAAATACCCCAAGCTGGCTGCAGAGCTGATGATATCAGGACACCCAGTGGAGCTGATGGATGGTGATGCAGGTCATGTACCTTTAACATGGATCTCTGGTCTTTTAGATGAAGCCATCAAGAAACTGGGTGACATGAGAGTCTTTGTTTTGTCAGTGTTGGGCGTACAAAGCAGCGGGAAATCAACAATGCTGAATGCCATGTTTGGGTTACAGTTTGCAGTGAGTGCTGGCAGGTGCACCAAGGGTGCCTTCATGCAGCTGGTCGAAGTGTCAGAGGAGATCAAGAAAGACTTTGAGTTTGACTATGTACTAGTGGTGGACACTGAAGGACTGCGTGCTCTTGAGCTGGAAGGTAATGCCACTCTTCACCACGACAATGAACTGGCAACATTTGTTGTTGGTCTGGGAAACATGACACTGATCAACATCTTTGGAGAGAATCCAGCTGAGATGCAAGATGTTCTGCAGATTGTTGTTCAGGCTTTCATGAGGATGAAGAAAATTAAACTTTCTCCAAGTTGTGTGTTTGTTCATCAGAATGTTACAGATATTGGTGCTGCAGAGAAAAACATGGATGGAAAGAGACGGCTGCAAGAAAAACTGGACAAGATGGCCCAACTAGCAGCCACAGAAGAGGTTTGTGATGCCGAGTGCTTCAGTGATGTCATTGCATTTGATGTGCAGAAAGATGTGAAATACTTTGCCCAGCTTTGGGAGGGAAGTCCACCTATGGCTCCTCCAAATCCAGGTTATAGTGAGAGTGTCCAAGAGCTGAAGACCACCATCCTCTCTAAAGCTAAACAGTCTGCTGGGATTACTCTCTCGCAGTTCAAAAGCAAAGTTCACGACCTGTGGAATGCCCTGATGAATGAGCAATTTGTTTTCAGTTTCAAAAACACATTTGAAATTGCAGTGTACAGAAAACTTGAGGTCCAGTATGGGAACTGGACCTGGACCCTGAGGAGCAACATGTTGACCATTGAGAACGGGCTTCATACCAAAATTAAAAATGAAAAACTTCACAAGGTCGAGCTCAATCATCTTCATCAAGAATCGAACAAAACCTATGATGAAATGAAACAAGCAATGGCAACATACTTTGATGATGACAGAGACAAAGACATGTTGGTTCAGTGGCGAGGCCGATTTGAAAGCAAAATCAAGGAGTTTCATGATGAACTATTGAGAGGAGTTCAAAGAAAACTGGATGAAGTCATCCAGCAGAAAAAGGCTTGTAAAAAGCTTGATGATGAGAAGACATTGTTTGAGAACAACCTGCTTCAAAAGAGCAAAGAACTCGCTCATCAGTTAAAGGACAAGGCAAACGATGAAGAAGAACTTAAAAAGCAGTTCAACTCTGTTTGGAGTGACTTGGTTACAGAACTAACTAAAGATATAAAACCTATTGAGGACATCAACTATGAAGAAGATCAATCAACTGTCCTCTACGAGCTTGGTTTTGAATGGTCTCTCACAAATGAATCCAAAATCAGTGGCAAATACAAACAAATAGCAGAGGTTGGTGATTACGTTCATTATGTATCTCTGACCAAGCACCACGATCATGAAAATGACATGGAAAGTGACACAAGAGGACAGAGAAACAGAGTCTTTGAATTTGTTTCAGAACAAACTACAAAAATTAAATATTCCTGGAAGGGATATTTTCAGCATGAAGAACAGGAACTGATCAGATCCCTCATTGACGATGTTGAAAAACAGTCCCTTGTTACAATTAAGAGCAAACCTGTTGCTACAAGAGGCTACAATCTAACTTACTTGCAAGAAGTGGCCAACGATGTAAAACAAAAGGTGACAGCATTTCAATCAAAGAGGAAATATGCTCTAAAGAAGGAGTTCACAGTTGATCTCTTGCTGTATGTATTTCACAGAGCAGAGAGATGGCTTTCAGAGTCCCACATGACATTCAAAGGGAACAATGATGCACACTCTTATGTAGAAAGCAAGAAAATGGATTATTACAACATTTTCAGAAGCTTCTGCAAAGGAAGCTCATCTGCTGTTGTGCTTGGACAACTGATCTGTGACAAGCTGAAGAGTTCCACTGTCGAGGCCGTCTGTAACAACACTGCCATTGATCTCGCTACAGAGATGAGGTGCAATTTCCCAGCATTCAATGGGAACAGGTCGAACTTGGAGAAACATGTGTTGAAGTCACTCGCAGAGAAAGAGGACTTTAATGGTTTTATCACCTACATCCGTCATCCAAGGAAGCAAGCAGAGACATACATAAGAGAAGAAGTAGAGAAATACATTTCTACAGGACAGGGAGAAGAGAAAGCACTGAATATACTCAAGAAAAATGTGGACGACATCAACACACTTGTTAGTCAAGCTTTATATGATGCAACAGAGAAAGTGAAAACCCACAGAGAGCCAGACATGTGGATGGACGAATTTTCCAGTTTGCTAAAAGATAAGCTAACATTCAATACCATCAGTTGTCAAAACTTCAGTGACTTGAAGAGTTTTGACTTCCTTAAAGAAGAGATAGAGAAAGGTCTTGTATCCATCATAAAGGAGTTGAGCAGCCTCCCACTGGATAACATGAAGAAATTCAGGATGAAGCCTGATGAAATCCTCATCGATCAGCTGTGTAACTGCTGCTGGGTAACTTGTCCATTCTGTGCAGCTGTTTGTACCAACACAGTAGAAAATCACAGTCCTGACAAACACAGTGTCCTTTTTCATCGCCCCTCTGGGATTAAGGGATTTCACACTCGAGGCACACAGGACCTGGTCATCAATTTCTGTACAACATTAGTTGCAAGTGATCGAAGGTTCTTTCCCAGTCATGATTCAGAAGACAGCATTCCTTTTAAAGAGTATCAAAGAGGTGGGGAGAAATATGCTTCATGGAAGATTACTCCTGATGAGTCTAAACTGACATACTGGAAATGGTTTGTATGTCGATTTCAAAAGCAACTGGAAGACCACCACAAACGAAAATTCCAGGGAAAAGGAAAAATTCCCAGTGAGTGGCGGAATCACCAAAAACAAGAAGCTATTGATAGTCTGGATGACAATTACCTGTGAGTGAATCAGAAACAACCAAGCTCTGCTCTAGTAACAGAAGACCAACGTGTCTTTATCTGTTCAAAAGAAATACGAGTTTTTGATTCGATTTGAAAATGCAACAATAGAGCTAATGATGATGAAGTCTTTCCAAAATCAATGAAACGGCACCTGTTGATAATCAACAATATAATCAATATATTTTAAATGATTTTACACATACAAAGTGAGTTGCTGTATAACATTAAGTAGTAAGGATTCCCGAAAGTGTCCTGAAGCAAAGAACACAACGTCTTCATAATTACAAATGACGTGTCTGTTAGAAATGACTGTAAAAAGGATCAGACACATCAGAATTCAACGTAGTTCATAATCTTTTACTTTATTTTTCAAGATGATGTAGGTGTATGATGTTTTTTCTTTGAATATTTAAAAGAAAAAGTTATTCAAAGTAGTAATGAAGGAATGTTTAGGTTCTAATATATTTTGGAAACATTTTAACTCCTCAAGAAAACTAAATACAAGATAAGATTTTGACTTTTATGATTTTACTTTTATGTGAAAATCTCAAACAGACATGAAACTGTTCTAGGTTGTATGCTTTTCTAAAGATATATTGATCAGTGAGTCAAATGAGAAGGATATTTGTCATTCATCCAAAGAGTTGTATCTTTTAAAACAAGATGTGTGAATTGTTGTGTTGTCAGAAGTGTATATAATTTAATTCATTCAAAATCTGAAATGGCAGCCATTAGTGGATTTAATTTAGATTTTTACAGATCTCATTGATAAACATCAAGTTAATCAATTAATTAATTAATGAATGAAGAGTTGTCAGAGTTGACATACTATGCTTACAAAATGTAATGTACAAAAAAATGTTAACCATTTTTTACATATATATATATTACTGTTAGTTATTCTGCTCATCTTGGAATTGGTTTTGTCATTTTGCTTAGAATCTGTCATTGCTACAGTATATTGATTTCCATAATTACTAACAGAAATATCAGTCTTATTTTCTTTTACTGTAATAAATATAACCTTCATGCAGTCATTGGAGTTCAAGCCTTTTCTGTTATTATTAAGTAAATTAAGAGGACCAGATTTATTCTTGACACAGATTTAATTTACATAACCCAGATTTAATTTAATATTTATTCTTACTCTCATTCCTGAGATCAACAGTTTAAGTTAGTTCTAGCTATATATAGTCAACTTAACCTATTTATGTTTAATATCCTTTTTGTAGTCAATGAATGCAGGATAACCACCGTTCCACCTGACTTACGTGTACTCTGCATATATCTAAGTGTGCGGATATCTCTTTCATCACATTTTAGTCGATGAAAACACCGAAAATTTGAGTCTCATCTGATGCTGGTTTAGACTACACATTATCAGCCCGGTCATTTCCCGAAACCACAAACGTCGAAGACAAAAGTGTCAATCTGGCATGACAGTTGATAGTTTTTACCCTGTGTTGTGTATCATAGCAAACAACAACTTGTGCCGCATTGGGGACCCCTTATAACAAAGATATATAGCAACATATTGGAAAATATAATACAAAATTGCGGGAACAAGAGCAAGTTGTTTGGAAAAATTCCAGAATATATTCAAGCTCCTCTCCACTCTAGCGTTGATGTCACCACTCTGAAATCATTTTTGCTCAAGTGTTGGCAATGCTGCAAGAGAAGTAGCGCGCCGAAAATCCATACGGAAGACTAAGAAATAAGATAATTAAGTATATGTTGGATTATTGTCAGTGTGCTTAAAGCCTTGTTGTGCATCAGCCACACAGAATAACCTTCTAATACTGTGCAAGTACAATTTAAGTTTTCATTCAGTTTTTGTGAGTAAAATCACTACAGATTACAGCTGAACACACTTAAGTAAAACTATCTATATACAGCCTAACATACTGCTTATATCTGTCACGGGACACCACATGTATCTGTATATAATCTTGCATGGGAACAATACAATTATCAGGCCAGGTCACTGACATTAAACTGGCTCTAAAGCGCGCGACAAGCCTAATGATGCTAGCCTTAGTTAGCTGCCTTATGTTTCAGCATTCACCACTTTATGAACATAAAAACATGGAACCGAGAAATTAACATAAATGTATATGGTGCTTGTGTACTTCTCTCACATCTGAATACAACAAGAAGACAGTCTGGGGGGGGGGGGGGGGCAAGGTAATAAAACAAACTAATACAATAATAATTCTACAGATAATTGTAGCCATTACAATGTCCAGGGTACCACACCTGCATAAAGGACTGCATATTGTGGTCGATAAATGAGCATAAATGTTCCTTTGAACATTGTCACATCAACTATTTCCTGCCCTGCAATACTCTTTTTCCTTTTAGCACAAAGATACTATAAAACAATAATCGCCCGTCGACGGCACACGTCGGGAAGCTGCCAAGTTGAGCAGGCAATATTTCCTGAGAACACCGTTTATTGTCACGACAGGTCAGCTGCCGTAAATCGTTTTAGGATTTTAGTTGAGTGACAGGGAAGCTGTTTTTCTTTTCTCAACTGATTCCAATGAAACCATGAACCGTGGCAAAACATAGAACCTCTGTGCTCTGTGTTCCCGACTGGAGCACAGAGTTTCAACATGAACCTTCCACGGGAATGCATTGTCAATACCTAAGGGTATTAAATAACACAACATTACATCGTGTATTTGTATTCATCAGACTATATATGCTATTATTATTATTATTTTATTTTATTATATTATACTACTATTTATACTATATATACTAATTATCTATTGTTAATATATTTGACTCATACTACACCTTATTGTAGGCCGATTTCTAGATTATTCATAATTATAATATGAAATATTGCTGTACTCTATTGTTTTACTACTACTGCGGTGCCTCTTGCTTGCCACTGTCCTGACGCTTGCTACAGGATTGGCACTGTAAGTAATCACACTTGCTATCTCTCATAATATGGTTTCTCGTGGTTTTCATTGTCCAGCCACACACTTGCCATTTGGACCACACCAAGCTGTATATTATGCTCATGGTCAGGAGGCATGCCAAATATGATGTCAAAGTGCACGTTCATAAGACATATGAGACCTTTAACGCCCCATCACTTATGGTTGACGCATGGTCCCTTCTTGGACCATCTTTGTATGGGTATGCCCTAATAGTAACTTTCCCCTTTTGAAATTGTTCACCAGGATGTAGACAGAGGCTGCACCCATATTGACCATTAAACTGGGCCATGTTTTGTAGGATGGGCCTGGTAACTGAATCACACCTCATAACAGCTGCAGTATAACAGCTCTGCATTGTTCCAAAACACAGTTTATTTTTAACTTAAAGCCCACGTGTTGCCACCTGGGACTGGTAAGTAGAGCAAGTGCAGCCAATAATTGATTTAACTCTCCTCTTACATAGCAGGAGATATAAACACAGGCATATACACAGGCAGCCTGGTTTGCAGTGATTGCTAGTCTTTAGATGTGTGACAGGTATGTTTCTCTTGGCCTTAAACTTAAATCAAACTGTGAGGCTTGAAACAGATTTTACATTTTGTAGACTGTAGTTACAGCTTTTAAATGACGCTCACATAATCGGTTTACAGTTGACAACTTGTGACACTGAACGGCTTTAAAAATGTATTAACGTTTGGCTTTTTACTGCCAAGCCTAAAAGTAAAATATATTTTTGACGTAGGGTAAGTAAGCTCATTTACAATCCCTTGTAATGGCTAAATACTATACAGGGATAATTTAAATACAGTCACGTTAGTGTTAAGGACAATCCACGAGGACTATCAAGTCGGCCTCCATTTTTGTTCAGAAGAAGGTACATTTTACCACTACATATATCAATTTCAGAATCAGTGCCATTTCTTGACTTGTGACAACTTGCAATATTGTCTCTTTGAAGAAGATGTTCCTACTGTGTTTGGATTGGTAAGTATATGAAGAAATGTCCACTCTTTAGTGTGTTTTTTTGACATTGTAGGTGACCTATTGGCTTAAGCTGTTTTAAGAACAGATGCTTTGAGGTTGACAGTGAATATTAATCAAATGTAGAAGATCAGAGAGGGCTACACCATAGAGTGTGTCTCAATACAAATGAGTATAAATTAAAAACTTGGTTAGTCGTGATCTAGTGTAAAGTTGCTCTTCATTTACCTGAGCAAACTTCTCCCAGATGTGGTTCCTCATTTACTGACTCATCAGGACTGTCTTCACGTACAGAGGAAAATTGTTCTCTACTGCCAAGAACTGATTCAGAGTCAAAATTTATAAAAAACTACCTTGGTTCAAACATACTGATTCTGACATTGTCAACCAAGTTATTGGGAATGAAGTTATTTGATGATTCTTCACGCTGGCCTCAAACTTAGATCACTGAAGTGAAGATCACACTCTGTGGAACGTTCATCCTCAAATATGAGTGGGGCTGTAGAATATCTGGAAGTAAATTCATTATGGTCTGCATGCAGACTCTGTAACAAGGAGGGGAAAAGAGTAAGTTCTGATCAGAAAAAGTATTTGGAAATTACATAAGAGACAAAAAGCAACAAAAAAAGAGTTACATGAAACTGATGAATTAAAGGATCCGTTTACCCAAAATACAAAAAAAAAATCCTCTTCACTAACAAAGCCACAGCAATAGTGATATGGGTTTCAAATGGTTTATTACATGTTGAAGTAAGAGGGATGAACTTGGGGTGCAGAGGGAGGTCAAGGGAAGAAGGGATGAGGGACGAGGAGGGTAAAGAAAGTCATAGAATGATGGATGAAGGAGAGCGATGATGGACCGCTGATGTCCGGTGGCTGGTGGGAACTGGGGGAGTGGAGAATGTTGAGTGGGGGCTGTCTCTTCAGAAGCTCTGATGATGCAGAGTCCACGTGGTTCCTGTAATCAAGTGAGAGGATGAGGAAAAGAGAAAGAAAAGGGCAGTGGGGGGAGGGATGTGAAAACTAAGACAAAGGAGAAGTGAATGGATTAGAGGCAAGAAAAAACTTCTACAAAATCCTGGAAGCCAGAAAAAGGGTAAAATAGAAGAACCAAGCCACCTGCTGCTCATTCATTGAAACGTGCCCTCTGCCAGAGATACGGCAAAAGTAAAACATGTAAGTGAAGTACTTTTTTCCAATACATTAGGGTTTTTGTATGCTTTTTCAATTTGGTGTTGGTGGGTAAAGGCTTTGGCTGCTGCCAAAATGTCCCTATCTCAGAGAAAATTCCTGTTAGTTTGGCTTTGTCAGCTTAATTGCCGGTGCTTTTGACTCAGCTCTCCGTAAGAAAAAGTTCGCTCCGAGTTTGCCGCTGCTGCTCCAAAACAAACAATAAACTGCAGCCATATACAGGCGACAATAAAGCTGATATAATTTATATGTATTCTTATTTTAAAAATGCCCCTGTGACTTGCTAATTTAGCTATTTGGTTACTGTCGCCGTGCTTAAAACTCGGTCAATCGCGTGATAATTTAAGCTGCACGCAGTTTTCGCTCTCTATCTTTGAATGTCAGCGAGCAATGGACTTCAATTTACCGATGGTGTCAACGTGTGTTTTGATGTAACGGTGCACTCCGTAGGCTATTTCAAATGTCTGTAAGTTCAGTTGTCAAGGGGAGAGTGTAACAAAAATATAAGGGTCGCTTTTTCTTTTTATTAAATGATATGAAAGATGCAGCCCTCCTCTCCACCCCAATAACTTTTGCACTGTCCCTTATACAAATGTGATCTGTGCTAATGGTTTGGTGTCTTTACTGCCCTCCAGGTCTCATGTTAAAATAATCTAATCAGCATCAATGCTGACTAAATAACACTTCTTGTAAATACTTTCAAAATATAGGGTCCAAACTGTCAATTAGAATAATATATTATTGTATGCTAATAGTCGTATAGTTATTACAACTAACAACTCCACATTCATCAGTGAGAATAAAAACATATCAATACGGATCATGTGTATTGGTTGTATTGGACATGGTTATCAATCAATAAACAATCCTGGCCTAAATATCAGTAAAAGTCGACCTCAAGTTATCACAGTGTGGAACTGCGGTAACTGTTACAGTAAAATAATAATTGTGCTACTTATCAGTAACATTGTCACATGACCGCCTTGCTCGTCGTAGTTTCCCTCATGCACTTTATGAACTGTAGCTACGAAGACGATTGATTTATGTTATCGTTTCTAGATATTCAGTTTGGCCACTTTATTCTGAAAGTATATACCGGAAGTGGTAGTATGCTGCCATGTCTGCAATGACGTTGTCTTTATTAAAGTATTGCAGTTCCACATTGTGACCACGGGAGGGCGACATAACTCACAATTCTGAATCAGAAACAGTTTATTGCCAAGTCCGTTTGCACTACTCTATGGCTGCCTTGAAACAAAGTGGAGATGAAGGTTAAATCGAGTGTATTTGGAATCACATACGAAAACTATCTACGGCTGCCTCCATATGTGACCATCGTCTTGCAGGTCGTAGTGGACACTAGGTGGAGATGACGGACAGCTTGGTCACTTTCCTTTGAAAGTATCTACCGGAAGTACTGCCAAGTCTGCATTGACGCTATTTTTATGAATTTAGTGAGTTGCAGTTCTAGACTGAGCCCACTGGAGAGCGGTCTATATATATTTGAAAAGTCGACCTCAACGATCACAGTGTGGAACTGCGGTAACTGTTACATCACAATTGTCAGAGGGCTACATTTCAGTAACGTCGTCACAGAACCGAAAACGAGCTTCGGCTTCACATCCATCCGTCGTTACCCTCATCTTCAACGTTGGAGCGGACGCTATGCGGAGAGCTTGATCACTTTGTTTTGAAAGTGTTACGTGTCGTGTTGTTGTGTCTGTGCTCTCTCTCTACTCACCCCCAGTCTCCACTCAGGTCACACGGACAGCCCCGTGGGCCAAGAAGCATCATTGAAGCTGTGTGTGTGTGTGTGTGTGTGTGTGTGTGTGTGTGTGTGTGTGTTGGTGTGAGGATCGTCTCTGTTCAAGCCGTGTGTGCTGTTGTTCGTTAGTCTGACACATTAGTGTGTGTACTATTGTGGTCTTTTGAGTTTGATTATCACTGCTGTTAACAAATGTCGCTTTCCTGTTTTAAAGTAGTTTTCAGTTGTTGCCTTGTGAGCATTTCATCTTTTTGTTAATACATATTTTTTTGTTTATTCATCCGTTGACCTGATACTCTTCCCCTGGGTTATTTAATGTGTTACTCCTCTCATGAGGTTCTCAAACTGTGTGGCGCGCCCCACAACTGGCCAGCCAGCGTTTCTCAGATTGGAGTGAGAAGAGGAGAAAAGGTGATGTCGTGATCTTCGCAATAGAACATCTTTGATGTGTCGAGTCTTGGCCAATCAGCGTTCAGATGTCTACAGCGTCTTTCCCTCTGTTAAAGTTTAAATTACGTTATGTTCCGTTACCGTTCAGACTTGCTGGGTTAAGTTAACGTCCACTGCATGCGGAACTTTGTCGACTGTTAACGTTCGTCATTATCGCGATTTAGAAGGAAAAAACGTAACGTGATGAAACATGAAGCCGTGTTCCGGTTCAGTTCACGCGGTCACTCGTTAACGTTAAACCGGAACACCGGCGCATCTGGTTGCAGGTTGTTTGTTTTAACTCAAAGTAGAATGAGGATGATTTCGTGGTCATAATAACTTTTATGACCACGATGATGAGGCCCAGATACTGATGAGATGATGAGGTCAAAGAGCTTCAGGGAGAGGAGGCTGTCTGTAGCGCAGCTTGACGCAGGGCTGAGCTGTGAGTGGAGCTGGGCCTGGATAAAGGTGGAGCTGGGCCTGGATAAAGGTGGAGCTGGGCCTGGATAAAGGTGGAGGTGGGCCTGGATAAAGGTGGAGGTCTAAACAGACGTGAGTACAGCTTCCCACTGTCACAGTGTTTTAAATACATTGATAAGGCAGGGTATGCTAAATGCAGCCTCTGCTCCAAGGAGATAAACTACAGCAACAAGGGCTCACGTGCCCTCTCGTCACACTGTTCACTGTATTGACCACAGCCAGTGTACCAACAGTCCCACGTGCAGCTATTATTATTATCACAGCTATTATTTTACTTTTAGAATGCTACATTTTAAAGCTCATATTTAAAATAAAATGCTCCTGGTATGTGTGACACATATCTGCACTCATTTTGTTTAGTTTTGCACAGGTTGCACGTTATTGTTGTTTTGAAAATATATGCAGTGTAAAACTCAGTAAAACTCTTTATTGCCAAATATTTGAACTTCTTTTGTTTAGTTTTTCACAGGTTGCAGTTTATTGTTATTATCTTAGAAAGATATTCAGTGCAAAACAGGTGAATTGCAGCCACAATAAGCTATTGTTTGCCAAATATTTGTTATTATTTGCACAGCTTGAACTTTATTTGCATTGTTCTAACAAAGTGATTGCACATTGTATTTGTTTTTGTCTGATGGAGCAATCTGGTTTACTTGAAAGTAATTGCAATTTTCTTTATTCTATTATTTGAAAAAGCACAGATGGAGGAGTCAAAATGTTATTTCAATAAAAGTTCAACATGCACCATTTTGTTACAATTTTGTTGGGGTGGTGGGGCATGAACATTTTTCTTCCTCCAAAGTTGGGCGTGACAGAAAAAGTTTGAGGACCACTGCCTTAGACTTTAATAGGGGAACGTAACAAATACATTAACAACAAAAACAATGTTGGCAGTCTGTTGGCTATCATTTCTAAACAGCTTCTGTAAAATTCTCCCCGGACCAACATCTTGGATAAAAAAGATTAATGTGAAAAATCTAGTCTTGCAGTGATGTCATCATAAGTGAGGTCCACTTCACGAGTGTAATACAGACATGACATTTGTGTTTGTAAACTTCCCATAACCAGGCTGAATAAACGTCCTGATATTCACTAAGGAATGATGAGTATATCAGAGAATGGACAGTTGATGTCCTTGGACGGGCTCTTATGAACCAGTAGACTAATATTTGATGGAACCTCACGTTGCACAACACTGGCACATTTAATGGCTCTTATTTATCCAATTCAATTTCATGTCTCTGGTTTCTAACGTTGCCTGAAGTTGAACTTGAGTCCATCATGTCCCTTCAGTCTTCCCCCGTCTAACAAGTGGCTGAATATCAGCTACATTAGACCGGCAGATACAGGTACTCCGCAAAACATCAATACATATTACATCACATATTTGATTGACTCACATTAAGCTAAGTGATGTCTGCAAACCTGTTAATAGCTAATTGTGTAATCTATAGATTGAGGAGACTGATGCTGCTAACGTTAGCTATCAGTCGTAGCTAACTGTGTGCAGCATCATTGAGAGAGTTACTACACTGACAGTAAATATTCACATATCTTATGAGCCTCAAATCTCTGTGTGAAAGACTTGGTTAACCTAATAAACTACAGCTTTTTTGGCATTTTGGTGTTTCTCTCCTAATGTGACAGAGTGTTTCTTTCCCTCAATAGAGAGTGCAGCCTTGGTGATGACGCCATGCTGGTGTGGTCTACAGCTTGGAGCCATAAAGCCCCTCTTTCTTTTTTAGGACATGGCAGAGGAACAGCGTTTTGGGATTTATTGTTGGTGCAAACAGCTACACAGCAGTTTGTTTAAAGTAGAAGTTTGGAGACATGTTTCAACTTCATTTGTTAACCCTGTTGCCCTCAACGTTTTCCCACTAAAATGGAAGATGTGATGAGAGCCAACTCTGGATGAAGCATTACAGGTCTGAAACTAAACAAACAAAGGTCCCGCCTCTGATCAGCCAATCTATGGGTTCCTTTGTAAATAGTCACTCTGAGCACCGGAGCTACTCCTGGAGCAACAGAGCGTGTTCTGGGTCTGAGGAGACGGAGCAGCAGAGTGCAATACTATTAATGTTAAGCCTACGTTTTCGGATATATTTTAAGATGCATATTATTACAGTCTTGTTCCTTTACAGATTTTGGTCACATTTAAACCTCTCTGTGCCCCCTTTTCAGCCGCACTCCCCCTCCCTTAAGAATCAGTCATTTTCATTCCCTACCTGCCCACTCGATGCCCTCAGTGTTTTTCACGAGACTTCCTCATTCACCTGCTCACCTGTCATCGTCAGTCACTACAAGCCCAGATTGTTTGTTCCTTTGCCAGTTTGCCCCAGTTGCCATGTGCTGAGTACTTTAGTTTTCGAGCAACCTGAACCTGATTCTGACTCCTTTACCTGGAACTGGATCTGAACCTGCTGCCTTTCAACTTGTCAACCAGTATCAGAACCTGCCTGTTCCCCTACACATACCTGCCCACCAACACTTGCATGTAAGCTAATTCATTTTCGAAAAAAACATTATGTCATCTACCTGTTTCGTCTGCGTTTGGGTCCTTCCCCTGTTAATTATGTCTTGAAAATAATTATTACCATACGGGAAAAATCAAGAAGGAGTATTCCAAAACTAGGTATGCTGTAGGTTGTGGTGGGGAAAAAAAACGATTTAATAGAACTGAGTGAGTCCTATAATACTGAAAAAGGAAACATTGAGAATAGAAGTTTGTCTTTGGAGTATTTATTCTCTGCACAGAGAAGGCTCCATCGTCATACAGAGTGCAGTGCAGTCTTGCAGGAGGATGAGCCAAGAGTGGTGCGTCTGTATAGCTTATAAAGGACAGGGTGTGATGCAGGAGTTCACACTCAAACATCTGGTCAACAGTTTCTAACTGCCCATTGACACCTCCAGTGACCTGAGTTCTGGGTTTATGCTGTTCTGTTCTGTTCCTCCAGAAACATTCTTCCTCTTCTCACGTTCATCTACATGAGGGGCGACGCTGATCAAAGACCAGATCTAAAAATACCAGATTTAAAAAGTGACTGAAGTTTGTCCCACCTGCATTAATTATACTCAGAACAGCTGACTGAATGAATGTTCAATGGATGTTTTTCTATTTGTTTCACACTGTACATAATCACTCACTACATAATCAGGATGTTCAACAGCTAAATGTATTCTACATAAATCATCAGATCTTGTACAGCACCCCCACCCATTTCCTGTCTTGTTCGGTTGAGTGAGGCCTTGGTCCTTGCAAGGCAGGAAATGGGTGGGGGATTTCTGTTTTTTTTTGTCAAGCTACAACAAACCACGACCCATATCCTGCCCTACGGAACGGCAACTCATATGCAAACATAGTACCTCCTATACAGAAGTACAGCTTCAAGTGTAGAGCAGTCTGTTACAATAGTATTATTATACTGTTAAATTTATTAAAATAATGCAGTCCTCAATTATTTGACTCAAATGTAGCTTAACCAAGTCACGTCATATGCTACTTCAGTACACTTCAAGGAGATATACTACTGGAACCACGGCAGAAACGGCCAATGCTTATGACAGGGGCCAAATTTCTCCTGCATCACTCTCGGTTACAACCTTGTCTTGTTCAATGCACTACAGTGTTGCTGGGAGTGTGACCCAGAGTGAGGTGCTAAGGGAGGATGGGAAGAGGTCATCTGTGAAATGGAACTGAATATTTCCAACCAAACTCAATACAAAGAGGGGCATGACCAAAACATATGTAAATAAATAAACACTCATCCATCATCTGCTATTTCAAGGTGTAATGGAAGCCCTCTCAATAAGGCCAAAACTGAATCTCTGAATGTAAGTTAGAGGTCCACAACAAGTACTGTACTGAAGTCAATGAGCATCAAAACAATTACAAAAAGCCACCCAGGCTGCTAAAATGCACTTTGTCTGAACAGAGCCTCAGATATCTTTCACACTTTGGTCATATTTAGACACCGTTAAATGATAGAACACAAAGCTACAGAATGTGGATTTATAACTTTGACTAGTGGTCATAGAGCTCTGCACATTCTTACTAAAAGTTTAATTCACGTTTCCTTTGTAATAGTTGAGGAACAGTAAAAATGCTATGCTACACATCGCTACATAATGAACAGTTAACAATTAGCTAAATTAGTTCTATACATATACAGATCATTGGTAAAGGGTAGTTTAAGGAAGATATACAAATGATGCGGAACACATTTACATGAGATGAATTGTTTACACATAAACAACAGGTGAGGAGTGAGAATGCTCATTAGGATCAACTGGCACACGCCTTCAATTTAAGAGGACGATTGGATTCATCATTGTAAGAACCCAGGTACCAACAATTATGCAGTTTAAGAACATGTCACGATGGCAATTACATACCATGGTGACAACATTATTTTAAAGGGCTTTGTCCTGAGCTGTGCAGGATTATACCCGAGAACATCTAGACACAGGTGGTTGTGAAGGGGTGAAGAGCAATGGCTGAAGATCTGGATTCATGTGATGTGGAGCAGGACTTCTGTTGAGCTCAGTGGAAGGTCCTATAGGTGCTGGTTAAGATGAAACCTGGAGGTGAATGGGGTGGAGGAGCTTTGCATCAATCTGACACAGAAAACACTCTCAATAAAAACAATTACAAAAAGCAATTGCAAATAGACCATTTTAAATCTGCACTGCAGTGCTGGTAACTGCTTCTACAGGCCTGGAGAGGCTGTTTTGGAGCAACTTCTTTTAATGTGTTGAATATCAGTGGATCTTCTGTAGATACTTGATGGTTTGGCAAACAAGCCTGAATTTGTAGCTTTTTGTAGCTTTGCAAGTAGGAACTCGGTGTTGATGGCAGCATGTGCTCAGCAGTCTTTGGCCAGTGTGACCTGTAACTCTCCTTAACGTTTTCCTCTAATGCTGCGTTCACTCGCGCCGCGTTTGGTGTGAGTTAGGGCAGTCGGACTTTCACTTTGACATTTCTCATCACTGATTAACCATTAAAGTTCATGCAGAGTTCTCAGCTCTTTGTGCCCATTTTATCACATCATATGTGTTGATAGCAGGTGGGAGGGGCTTGTGAGAGGCAAACCCAGAATTTAACAGGCTGATCTCTATATATATGGTGTGGACTGGAAGGCTTACTGACACGGAATCCACATCTTCACAGACCAGGCAGAGGTAAGGGGACACAGAACAATAGTTTATACAAATGTAGTGTTTTTGTGTACACTTCTAATGAGCTCGTATGTTTTCTAACAGACATTGGGCCTCATTCACCAACCGTTAAATATTGTTTTACAATTATTTTCATTATTTTACAAAGTATTTTGGTCTTTTAAAAATAAATAAAACGTCATGGCCGGAGGGGGCCCACAGGTGAACATGCATGAAGAATATCATGAGATAGAGCTGTCCTTTGACAATAAACGTAAAGCTTTATAGAGTCTGAACGTATGTTGCCGTGTTCAGTGTTGACAGTGGTTTGTGTTGAGCAAATTCTGTGTTATCAATATTGTGTTATCAGTTTTCACAGAAATTCAGGTCAGAGTCAGACCTGTCCTACTTTTACTTTATTTTTGTCATCAATGGTTTAAAAGAAGGGCAGACGCTGAACTCTTCAGCTCAATACATCACACCTAACATGTGAAGAGAAGGTATTTGTGAGGAGGAGACCTACTAATCATATTGTGATCTCTGTGTCAGTTAAAAGGATTTTCAACAAGTCAGCACATCTACACAGACCAAGTAGAGCAACTGCAACACAAAGGTGAGTTTATTCAACATTGTTCTAGTTGTGTCTCTACTGTATTTCCATTTTTCTTTTATTAGATTCAAATTCCGATTTGAAGTTGCTTACTTAAAAAAAATGAAGAACTTTTGATGCATCTTTTTTCCCAAATGCAAGATCAAAATTCAGGATTTGTCAGGGCCACTTCTAAACTGCTAAATACAGATTATTCTTCAACAAATTGCAACATTATTTTCTGAAAAGATTGATCGATTTTCTTTCTAAAATAAAATACATGGCCCATCAACTTGAATGGTGATACACGCACGCACGCACGCAGTATAGTTTATGATTGTAGTAGTATAACTGACTTTGTCTTACAACTCTATAACGCATGACGAACCAATAAGATGGAGTCTGAAGTCACATCTGTACCATCTGGGCCTAATGAAAAAGGTAAGTTTTAAATGTGTGTGTGTGTGTGAAATTGTGTGTTTGTGTGTTCATGCCTATTGGGTGTGGCAATGAGAGTGCCAGATAACAAAAAGGCACATCATTTATAAATGGATTCATCTACCATGACCAAACTCATGAACTGTTTGTCGTAGAGTCTTGTGGGAGGCAGCATTGGTCTCAGCAAAGAGTTCCTCTCTCATTGGTGTGGGTTAGCCCTCCCCCAATACTTTAGCCATGCCCTCTTTCAGAACTGCATGACTGCTTTTATCAGTACCAACTTGCATTTACTTTGCTTTTCATTTACGTGTTATTGTTTTTATAACTGGTACAACATCTTCAAGTTTTACATTTTGATGCAGTTTTCTTGTCTTTGGGTTAATACTCTCCTTTCTTTCTTTCAATCATTTTATTTTCAGTTTATATAGGTTACACACCACACGTTACCCAAAAAGAACAGCACATAACATAACATACCTAATTACTTACTTACTATACAAACAATCAGACTCAGACACAAAGAAAATAATAAAGACACAAGAAATCAAAACCAACATAAATCATCACCCTCCTTATTGACCCTGCGATAACAATTAAATATTAATGAATATTGTGATCAGCTAACTATTCAGACAGTCCGATTCAGTAACAGACCAAATTTAAGGTTGTAGATCAGGGGTATTCAATTCAAATTGACAAAATCTCCTCGGGCAAAGGTCCGGAACATTACAATAATATCTAACTTGCGCCATTTAGTGCCACATATATATATATATATATATATATATAATTTTTTTTATTTTTTTTTTTTTTATTATTATTTATTATTATTATTATTTTTTTAATTGAAAGACAAGAGACAATACATATACATAACAACAAGAGGATGACAAGAACAGTGGGATAAAAGCCAGCAAACATCCTATAGTCAGTCATTTTTGTGCACCTATATGCTGAAATTCACGGTAAACGCATTTAACGGCACAGATCGGGAGCGAGCGAAGGACTTTGAAAGTTAGCGGAAAGATTAACGTGAGACAACATCCGGTTTCTTCAGACGAACATCCGGTTTTCAGAATAAGATGCCAACAAAGTATGAATTATATTCACATTAAGTATAAAACATGCTACCTGCATCTTGTGAACCAAATGCTATTGCCCTTTTGTTCATATAGCAGTACTTTTAAAATAAAAGTGCGCAATACACTACTTTTGAATTCATTATTGAACTTTGCCATAACAATGCGATTAATCGTGATTAAATATTTTAATCGTTGCCCAGCACTAATATATATATATATATATATATATATATATATATATATATATATATATATATATATATATATATATATATATATATATATATATACTCACTGAAATCGACCGATAGGCTGAGATACAGCGCCATACACACACAGGGACTGAGAAAATCCTATGGCTGAGAGCCAGAGAAGGCTCTGATGATGTCAGGAATCTCAAAATGATTCCTAACATCTGTATTTGGATGTATTGAATAATATGAGTGATACAAAAAGTGAAATATATAGTTATATAGTATATAAAATTAGAATAGAGCATGAGTGAGTACAGAATTTCAAGCCGAATGCTCATTTCTCTGACCTCCTATTATGCTGGCCTTCTTCACTCAATCTAAGTGAAATGAGCTTAGAGAGACCACAACCCTGTTTGCTATGACACAGGAGTGTTTGTAGGCTTCACTCTGCAATAATTCCAAAGAAATATCAATGAAAGTGCTTTTTTTTCAGGCGAACCTGAAACTTTTTCAACTTCAGCTGTGCCATAAGTGTAGCAGTTTTTAACCAGTAACATATACACAATATTTACACAATATTTACACATCTCACAAGTGTTACCTGTATAGACCATCAAAATTATTAAAATAGACCTTGTAGTTTGGGTAGTTTACTCAAGAGAGTAGGAGTATGCAATTTTCGAGCAGGGGGCTAAAAATAGGGCTAGTAGGCAAAAGGTTTTAACAAAAAGAGTGTTTATTGTAATAAGGCTAGCTGCACGGCAGCAAAAGAAAACTACTTCCTGGTCAACAGAAAGCGACACTGTACACACAACAGCCCACACAGCTGGAACAAAGGTGCCAATGGTCCACAGCAACACACACGCAGCTCCACCACTACGCGCTGCCCAAGGGTTGTCAGCTCACACGCACAGCCTCACTACTGTGGTCTAACCCAAGAGGTTGTCCTTCAGGAGCTCCTCTCCTCTTATCCACCGCTAATCGCGATTGTCCGCAGCCGCGTCCAATCAGCCGCTGCAGCTTGCATCCGGGACAGAGGGTGGAACCCGAGAAGACACTGAGGGAAGACAGAGGGAGAGCACAAACACAACACGGCACGTAACATCGCTACTGAGAATTTAACAAACATAACAAAAAAAAAAAAAAAAACATGATGTAGATAGGTTTGCAGTTTTCAAGGTGTATATTTCAAATTAGATCTATTACACACGTGAAAATAAAGTTGTGAACACCGGCTGAATATCTATTATCAGAATCATTATAACTGTATTATAACTGCTACTGTGTAAAGGAAATACTGCTGCTGATAAAAATAACCTTATCTGTTTAAAGTGTTTGCAAACCAAATGTTATTGCACTTTTGTTCATATAGCAGTACTAAAATAAAAGTGCAGAATACACTACTTTTGAATTCATTATTGAATTTTGTGCATAACAATGTGATTAATTGCGATTAATCGCAGAAATATCATGCGATTAAAAATTGTAATCGTTGCCCAGCACTAAAATCACATATTTTCTCAGTTTGATCTGGTGAATGAACCTGGTGAAGCTCAACACTCCGAGAATAATGATGAAAGCAGAGGAGCAGAGACGATTGCATTTGCAGAGCCATCTTTGTCAAATAATAAAAGTAATATTTTGATTATGAATTGATTGTAGAGCACAATCTTATTAAATTATAAAAACTTAAATAAAAAAAAAAGTAATATTTCAACTAATCTCCGATGTATACGATGAAAGACAACAAATCTTCAACAGGAGAAAATAATGACTTTGAAAAGGTCATGAAAACACACTGGAGGACAAAAGTCTAACATCTCATGTTTCAATACATATTAAATAATGTGAGATTCACTATATCACATTCATTATATTTTTGCATTACATTTGAGCAAAATGTGAAACAGAACTTTTAGTCATTCAAAATGTTCTCTTAAGGAATCCTGCAGTATAGCATGGTGATGTAATTCTTTTTTTTTTTGGTTCAGTGATGCCTGATCTCACACTGTGTTAATTGGTGAAACAAATTCTATTGAGATTGGATCAAAAAACATCTTAATTGACCATGGCGAGCATGGTGATGTAATAACAGCCATTACAATTCAGTAGTGCAGTGGTTAGAAAAAACTTTTGGGAAAGCATTAATGGCTTATGTAATGACAGATGTGACTCATGAGTCAGATGTAAAAATGTGAAAGTGACAGACCTGAAAGCCAACAGCAGTTTTGTTGAAAAAACTGATAGAGAGATGGAGCAGGGACCCCCGACTATATATATTGTATAAAATTGTTTTATATTAAGTTAGCCTAGTACTGTGTATGCCTCTTTATTGTGCATTCAATACTAAGCTATTCAAATAATACACAGGTTCATATATTCATGTTTTTATTTTAAACATGTGCAAGGTAGTGAGTAGGGAGGCCGTGCCACTGCCATTTAGAAACATACCTTGTCAACTGATACCAATGCTAATATCAACATTGTCTGTCATTTGCATGATAATCATGCACTGAAAAAAAAAAAACAAGTGACATTTACTTGAAAAAAGCTAGGTAACAATTTGCACTCAGAAATTCTGAGTCATTTTTACTCAGGAATTCTCAAGTTAAGTTTACTTACTAGTAAGAATTGTTATTTATCCAAAATTTTCAAGTAACTTTTACTTGCAAATGTCTTCCTTAGACATAAAATGTACTTAGCCTTTGATAGTAATCTTTACTCAGGCTACCTTTGCATCTAATTACAAAACCCCAGTAAAACTCAATTAGGTGTTTCATGTATATTTAACTAGCTTTTCTTTACTTTTTCAATTGAGAAATATTAAGTAATATTTACACAATATATCTTTTATCTACTACTACTCTACACAACTGTTCAAATATGAATGTTGCATTTTTTTTTTTAACTGGGCTACTGTCAATTTAATAAAATTGTCTTAACATAAGGCTTCTACAAAACATCTTCTTTTAAACTGCAGCAGCTTTACTTGTTAACTGGTGAAAGAGGTCACTGCTGACAGACACACAAATACCAACATATATAATCTGGTTGGCATTGCCAGACAAAACATTTCTAAATCAGTGCTGCCAATAAGAAATTTAAGAACACAAACGTTTAGTCATTTAACAAACACTTTTAATTTGAAACGATGGGTATTGCTTGACAACACTTAGATACACATAGATATAGCCCATGAGCAGAAGGCAAGCCTTTGCCACACTTTGACAGTCATCAAGAACCTCTTTTCCCTCTGACGACGAACACGATTGTCAGGAGTGAAGCCTTTCTGTGTTGCATTTCCATGGATGACAAGGATCTTCATGACATGTTGAGCATAGTCCTCTTCAATGACATCTTTGAAATTCAAATTTACTAATGTTCACTTTTACATCTTCGAGTCTGATGTGTTCTCAAAAAATGACGATAGTGGGGGAAACAAACAAAAATATTGAATGTGTTCAAATGCGTCATTATGTATCTATTCTCAGTGTATATGAGCCCAACATAATTTTATATAACATTAGATATCTAAACTTTACCAAGCTGGGTGAATCCAGCATGGGTCTTGGTTCCTGCAGCTCCGCCCTTTGTCCCAAGTATCTCCAGAAAGTTGGTAGTGCAATTGTCCAATTTCGACAAGAAGTTTCACTCCAGATGAACTGTGGTTATTCTTCTGAACTCCTCATTGATCTGAAACAAAAGACAATAAAAAACATGATCAAGACGAGGTACCTTGCTAAAACAATTAATGCAGTAGTCCTCCCAGTATAATGTACTATTGACAGCAACACAAACTATGACTTCAAATGTATATGTCAAGTTAATTAAACTATAACAGTACTAAGTTGATTTTACCTTGTGTCAACTGTTGATGTCAACTTGCTGAGAGTGAACGTCCTTTAATATTCTGTGAAATATATAAAGAAATTATGTTAAAACATGAACACACAACATTAAATCGGAATTTGGCTTAAATCTTCATATTGATAGCATGTTTTATCCCCACACAAAAAAACAGCACATAAACAAGTCACCATAACGTTAATACTGAGATACACAGCAGGCCTGGTCATGTTGATATGCGACACTAACTCAACACAGTACTGGCACCTTGTTTCATGCCCAAAGCCTTCATCATCAAGGACACCACATTGGATAGAGACATAAGAGACCAGTTTAAAACTAATAACAGAAATATAAGTTACTGTAAAAATATGTCAGAATATGATAGTGACAAAATAATGTTAAGTGTATTAGACTCGCTCTAAAGTCACTAATTCCACCACATATGGAATATTTGTTAGCACATGACCAGAGTGTGCTTGTTGCTGCTTAGCTATGATTCCCTGTCTTGTCACATTTTCCTCATTCGACCTCGGCTGCACTTGAGGATGTCCGAGAGAAAGCACGCTGTAAGTGTGACTCAGCACAGCAAAGCACCTGTGCGGCAGAAGTGGGCTTCACAAAACCGAAGTAATTCCCCCTTGTCGACGGAGCGCAGCTGATCGAGCACCGTGTCCCCAGGCCAACAACTTTTCAAGGATGAACCCTGTAAAATCGTGACCAAAACCACCAAAAACATGTCCACAAAATGTAGCGCCGTGAGCCATGTCTGGAATGCTGTCCCAAGTTAGCTAGCATGATAGCCTAACTAGCTAGCACGCTAAACTGACCAGTTCGCTACTCTTCAGTGTTCACAACTCAAACACAGACTTGACCGAAGGCTCAACAGCAACGTAGAGCATTAATTAAACATATAACCTACCCCAATGGCTCCCGTCCATGAAGTTCCTCTCCTCAGGTGAAACGCTGCCGTCCTTGTTCAGGTTCTGCTGTTCCGTCGTCTCGTTGTAGAAAGGAGCGCGAAATCTCCTCTGACGTCACCCCCTGAGTACGCGCTATAGGTTGCCAGGTTTTACTCGTATTACCCAAGTACATTTTACTTTGTTGTGTCAGGTAGTGCATTCAATACAGTAGTTTAGTAGATATTACTTAGTGTGAATGATTAAAATGTACTTATAAAAATGAGGATACATAATTACAAACAAACACCAAGTAACACATTAAATAAAAGGTGATATTTTAAAGTAAAAGCACTGGAATGATAATTTCTTGTAAAATTTACAAAAATAATCGAGGTAATAATTACAGGGCCAAATAGTTTTTTTCAGTGTGCATACAAGCTATTCACATAGATGTTTTTATTTTAAACATAAATGTGGAAACGAAAATGAGTGATGGCCTATTAGTGCCACTGCCATGCATAAACATACCTGTTATCTTTCATACAATACTGAACTATTAAAATAATGGACAGATTCATGTTTAGAGAAAAGAAAAATTTAATTTTTTTTTTTTTTAATTGTCTAATCAAGCAAAAATTTCGCGGACCCCCTGCAGTATTTGAGGATACATGTATTTTACATTTAACTTCTGTATGAAAGCAATTTAGCTGTTGTAGGAACAGATTAGAGATTTGTACACAGTTTTTCAGTGTTTTGAGAATCAAGATTGTCATGTGGTGTTTGTAACACTAGTGCCAGATATAAATATATATATACATATATATATATACATACATTTGTGTTAGTATTATCACTTCTGTTATTGTGTCTATTTGTCATAGAGGACATCCATTATCTTAAACAATGCCCTTTTCAATATTTACATTGAACGTTTGCAGATACATCTTATTAACTTGGAATGGTTAAGTGACCTCAAAACAATTTGTTTTATCTTTGATTCTGCTTTCTGTTACTTTACCCTGCAGTAGATGAGCTGGAGGAGAGCGCAACTAAAACACAGGTAAATGTGAGATATTTTGGTCCTCAGTAGTCATTGTCTTACAGGAGCATTTCATTTTAACGCTGCCTTTTTTTCTAAAATGATGTTGTTAGTTAGTTAGACTTTGACTCAATGGACCATCTGGTTGGACATGAGGATCAGTTGACAACACTTGCAGACGAGTTTACTTTTTTTCTCACTAAACATGATTTAATTTAGTCTGTGCTTATTGTTTTCCCTTTTAGTTTAAGTTTTGTTGTCCTCTGAATTGGTGTACCACTGAGTATTACAGTATAGACAAGTATGATGACAGCATAAGAGTGGGAGGAGAGTCTGAACTCAAATCTGTATCATCATCTGCAACCAATAAAGGTAACAATAATAATATTCTTTATTGTAACATAGATTGTTTACAGTAAAATAATAATGAATATTCAGTGGTGTCAATAAAATAGGGCACTAAATGTGTTGGCTTTGACCCTTCAACAGGAGAGTCTGATGAAGATAAGGAGGTCAACAAAGTGAAGGACAGAAGTCCAACATCTCAGACTGTTACCAAAGAGCGTGAGAAATAATTAATTTTGTTTAAATGTTGTATTGCATTTCTGCAAAATCTGGATAATTATAATTAAAATAAAACACATTAAGTTTATTTGGTGTAGAGGACATCCATCATGTTGAACAATGAACCATCTTGGAATGGTTAAGTGACCCAAAACAATTTGTTTTATCTTTGATTCTGCTTTCTGTTACTTTACCCTGCAGTAGATGAGCTGGAGGAGAGCGCAACTAAAACACAGGTAAATGTGAGATCTTTTGGTCCTCAGTAGTCATTGTCTTACAGGTGCATTTCATTTGAACGCAACCTTTTTTTCAAAAATGATGTTGTTAGTTAGTTAGACTTTGACTCAATGGACCATCTGGTTGGACATGAGGATCAGTTGACAACACTTGCAGAAGAGTTTACTTTTTTTCTCACTAAACTACAAACATGATTGCATTTAGTCTGTGCTTATTGTTTTCCCTTTTATTTTAAGTTTTGTTGTACTCTGAATTGGTGTACCACTGAGTATTTGTGATCTTCATGTTCTTAATCCCAATGGTTTGAACCTGGTTAACTAAATATCATATAAAATCGTCTGTTTTATTAGAATGATCCAGTGAATGGTGCGAAACACTCAGACAAGTATGATGACAGCATAAGAGTGGGAGGAGAGTCTGAAATTAATTCTGTATCATCATCTGCAACCAATAAAGGTAACAATAATAATATTCTTTACAATAAAATAATAATGAATATTCAGTGGTGTCTGTAAAATAAGGAAATAACTCACTCTGAAATGTGTTGGCTTTGACCCTTCAACAGGAGAGCCTGATGAAGATAAGGAGGTCAACACAGTGAATGACACAAGTTCAACATCTCAGACTGTTTCACCAGTTACCAAAGAGCGTGAGAAATAATTAATTTTCATATAATGTTGTATTGCATTCCTGCAAAATCTGGATAATTATAATTAAAATAAAACACATTATGTCTATTTGGTGTAGAGGAAATCCATCATGTTGAACAATGAACCATCTTGGAATGGTTAAGTGACCCAAAACAATTTGTGTTATGCTTGATTCTGCTTTCTGTTACTTTACCCTGCAGAAGATGAGCTGGAGGAGAGCGCAGCTAAAACACAGGTAAATGTGAGATATTTTGGTCCTCAGTAGTCATTGTCTTACAGGAGCATTTCATTTTAACGCTGCCTTTTTTTCTAAAATGATGTTGTTAGTTAGTTAGACTTTGACTCAATGGACCATCTGGTTGGACATGAGGATCAGTTGACAACACTTGCAGACGAGTTTACTTTTTTTCTCACTAAACATGATTTAATTTAGTCTGTGCTTATTGTTTTCCCTTTTAGTTTAAGTTTTGTTGTCCTCTGAATTGGTGTACCACTGAGTATTACAGTATAGACAAGTATGATGACAGCATAAGAGTGGGAGGAGAGTCTGAACTCAAATCTGTATCATCATCTGCAACCAATAAAGGTAACAATAATAATATTCTTTATTGTAACATAGATTGTTTACAGTAAAATAATAATGAATATTCAGTGGTGTCAATAAAATAGGGCACTAAATGTGTTGGCTTTGACCCTTCAACAGGAGAGTCTGATGAAGATAAGGAGGTCAACAAAGTGAAGGACAGAAGTCCAACATCTCAGACTGTTTCACCAGTTACCAAAGAGCGTGAGAAATAATTAATTTTGTTTAAATGTTGTATTGCATTTCTGCAAAATCTGGATAATTATAATTAAAATAAAACACATTAAGTTTATTTGGTGTAGAGGACATCCATCATGTTGAACAATGAACCATCTTGGAATGGTTAAGTGACCCAAAACAATTTGTTTTATCTTTGATTCTGCTTTCTGTTACTTTACCCTGCAGAAGATGAGCTGGAGGAGAGCGCAACTAAAACACAGGTAAATGTGAGATCTTTTGGTCCTCAGTAGTCATTGTCTTACAGGAGCATTTCATTTGAACGCAACCTTTTTTTCAAAAATGATGTTGTTAGTTAGTTAGACTTTGACTCAATGGACCATCTGGTTGGACATGAGGATCAGTTGACAACACTTGCAGAAGAGTTTACTTTTTTTCTCACTAAACTACAAACATGATTGCATTTAGTCTGTGCTTATTGTTTTCCCTTTTATTTTAAGTTTTGTTGTACTCTGAATTGGTGTACCACTGAGTATTTGTGATCTTCATGTTCTTAATCCCAATGGTTTGAACCTGGTTAACTAAATATCATATAAAATCGTCTGTTTTATTAGAATGATCCAGTGAATGGTGCGAAACACTCAGACAAGTATGATGACAGCATAAGAGTGGGAGGAGAGTCTGAAATTAATTCTGTATCATCATCTGCAACCAATAAAGGTAACAATAATAATATTCTTTACAATAAAATAATAATGAATATTCAGTGGTGTCTGTAAAATAAGGAAATAACTCACTCTGAAATGTGTTGGCTTTGACCCTTCAACAGGAGAGCCTGATGAAGATAAGGAGGTCAACACAGTGAATGACACAAGTTCAACATCTCAGACTGTTTCACCAGTTACCAAAGAGCGTGAGAAATAATTAATTTTCATATAATGTGTTGCATTCCTGCAAAATCTGGATAATTATAATTCAAATAAAACACATTATGTCTATTTGGTGTAGAGGAAATCCATCATGTTGAACAATGAACCATCTTGGAATGGTTAAGTGACCCAAAACAATTTGTGTTATGCTTGATTCTGCTTTCTGTTACTTTGCCCTGCAGAAGATGAGCTGGAGGAGAGTGCAGCTAAAACAGAGGTAAATGTGAAATCTTTTTTGCTCCTCAGTAGTTATTGTCTTACAGTGTTTATTTATTAATGATACTTATATTACCAAGTCAAGTTTTAGTTGAAGATTAGAGTTGTTTGCATTTGTAGTTTAGACTTGAACAGAGTTCTACTCTACAAACCCCCTAGGTGGACACGTGGATGAGTTGAAATGAGATAAGTTTACTTTCTTCTCACTTAACTATAACCCTGCTTGCATTTAGTGCATATTGTTTAGCCTTGCTTAAATTTTGGAGTTGTTGTCTGAATTGGTCTACTAGTGTGTGTTTTTGATCTTCATGTTCTTTATGTCAATGGATCTAACCTGGTTAACTGATCCATCCATCTCTCCATTTTTTAACTGCTACGTCACACATGTCGCCTTTTTTGCGCCCTTAAAGTGATTGTTGTCATTGTAGACATGCAGAAATCGAGAGCGAAGCCTGGCGTTCTTTAGTGCCTATTCTTCAGGGCGCGACAGCTGCACCTCAAGATAAAAATAGTTCAACTGTTGGAACTTTATGGCACACACAGCATGTAATGTGTCGAGGAACAACCAATTACAGCTGGCATATATCTTTTCTCAGTCTACGGTAAATACATGAAGTTGAAGTGAAGTTAATTATTTTAGTGCAGAACTAACTGGAGCTTAATCGTCATCGCAGCACACAGGTTTTGGTTGCTTAGTAATGGCTGGAGTCTCTTTTTTAAAGAACATGGAGGGCTGCTGTGTTGACATGAAGCCCCACTGTTACATGCGCTTTGCCTGAGGCATGACTATGTTAGCTAAGGTTAGCTACGCATGTGTGACACAATTTAAAATATAGCCTATGAGCTTGGTTTTCTCCGACCGAGGTAGGTACAGTTGATGACACGACACTGTAGCTAAAAACGACGTGCGTCTTATGACTACACTGGACACACAGAAGAAAACTTTTACTTCTTCTGCCACCTCTGCTTAAAACGTCCCTTTATTTGCTCAAATGCACCACCTGGTGGCGGAAGCTGTGCAGTACACACACACACACACATACATGATAGTGGATAAATTGCCAATTATGAACGCAGGCTCTGGGAAAATACTTTAAATCAGTGTATTTTAAATCACATACATGCCTCACATGAAAACGAACATGCATGTGCTACAACTCTATTATTTTTATTCACAGGTTCTTCTTATATGCAATAATAAACCTATTAAATGAGTTAAATTGATTAACACAAGAATATAAATTGTGGGGTTCCTGCTAACCAGTACGAAACATGTAACAGTAAAAGGTACCCAACATATTCAACATAAACACTATTGTACGTAACAATATCAGTTGACTCCATACAAAGGCTTGTATCATTTCATACGTAATCATTAACAAATATGTGCCACTTGTGCCTTTATAATAAGCTCCAGAAAGTAAACTAGTGACACAAAACGCATTAAACTTACATTTAAACATGCCTGTGTATTATGGAGGGGTTCTCTATTTTCCCAGACCCTGCGTTCATAATTGGCAATTCATCCACTCCATGTCGTTCTTTAAAAAACAGACTCCACGACACTAACAACATGAAAACAAAGTGAAGTGCTGCTACATTTAAAATAATTTTGACGAAACAGAGCAATTTTGAAAGCAAAGGTTTTTTCTAGTTTCATAAGCAAAACTAACAAATAATTTATTCTCAGTATATTTATTTTCACTTACAAATTAGATTTTTGATTGCAGTGCGAGAAATTTGCTCTCAAAACATTTTTTGTTGTTTGCATACAAATATACCTTCATACCCTCCCAAGTCTTCCTCAAGCAGGGAGCATCGGTTTGCTTTTTGCGGGTGAGGTGTGACAACTCTTTTCTGACAAATAAATGTAGGGTCAGTGAATCACTCTTGGTCTTGCCACTCCCATGGGACCACTTTTGCCTGGGAGACCCTACCAGGAGCTATTGACAACATAGTTTCCATGGTCACTGGGGCCCACAAACCCTCCACAACGTGGAGGTGACGATTCACTAGAAAGGTGGTTTACTGATGTTAAATTAAATTATTTGTTTTCTTAGTGTGATCCAGTGAAACAACCTGCTGATGTTGAACACTCAAAGAATGATGGCAACACAACTGTGGGAGGAGAATCTGAAATCACGCCTGTACAATCTACTGCCACTGAGAAAGGTAATTTTTTAATGAATAGTACCATTACAGGAAAAAGTTAATAACATTAAAAATTATCAATACAGAGAAAAACATATAGTTTTAAAGTGCGTTGCTTGTCTTATGCTTGATTGTCTTTATGATTCAGTCCATTATTCTATGGTAGGTAATATGGATATGAGTGGAAACATGGATAAGGTAAGAAACTCCAAATTTAATATTTTTATGACGATTTACTTTTTATCCGAATGTGATTATATTGTTCTACATACATTACATGTTTATTTACTTATTTACAGAAGTCAGTGGAGTTTTCTGAGGGGATCAGCAGGAAGAAACAACATCAAAGAGAAACTGAAGCACTGCTTGACAGACTTCAGCTTCCAGACAAACAGCAACAGAAATTGTCACCAGCAGATGTTCTCAAAGTAGGTCCACCTGTGAAACAGAACCATGACATGTCTGAGAAAGATGTAGCTCATACTTTTATTCAGAAGTTGATGATGTTAGACTATAGAGCCAGATATATTCCTGTCAGACAAGACAGTCCTGAGGTGAGCCACTCAAACCCTGTTAAAGTGTCTGATACTGATGACACAGACGACGATAACCTTGATGCTCTTTACAGCACCAATGTAAACTCTGATCAATCAGATCTCAAGACTCACGTGCATCCAATGGATGTTCAAATGGCAGTATTTCACTGCTCAGACAGCTTTTTTAAGCAGAACATGATTACAAAGCTATCACAATGTCAGTACGCCTTACCCTTGCTTGTTCCTGACCCAGTAACAATGGATATTGGCTGTCCTCTGTGGACATTCAGACAAATAAGAAAAACATGGAAGAAAACTGAAATGAAAGACAATACTAACATTGTCAACATGAAGAGTATGCCCATCTGCAAAGCTGAGACACCCATGGTGTCATTTCTCCGCCTGGGTTCACCATCTCTGTCTAAATCTGAGCTGATGAACACTTTGATCAACAATCGTCACAAAACCTTCTTCGACAGAAACTGCCCAGGTAGTACCAAGTCTCGCCATCTGATGGATGGTGTGGCAGAGATTGCCTGGTACTGCCCTGCTGGAAAACCCAGTGATGCTTTCACTGACTGCATTGCCTTCTGTAATCTTCATGGTGATGCTCTGTCAAATGTAAAACAGCGTGACATACTGACTGACAAATCTTCAGTCAATGTTGTACTTGTACCAACTCTGGAAAAAAATGATAAAAGCAGTGCAGTGATCTCAGCCCTTCACAAGTCTACAAAGCCTCTCATTATTCTCATTGCTGATAGCGATGGTGGTGCTGTCCAGATGAAAAAGGGAAAATACAAAATGGGTTTAAACGACAAAAGCCAGTCAGATGTTTCTGAAGAGCTGAAAAAAATCATTGGAAAGATTTTGTCTGGTTCACATGAAACCTTCAAGCTTGAATCCATGGCTGAAGTTTCTGGAGTCAAACTGGATGAAGACGACAAAGCCTGCCAAAAAGGGAAATCTGCTGCGATGAAAATTGTGGACTTGCTTCAGGGGATGGATGTTTCAAAGATCAAAGATACATATCTCCCTTGTCAAGGCCAACTGTGGAAGGAATGGTGCAAAATCAACAAAGAACTGTATCACCTCAAAGGAAACACTGAGAATGAGAAATGTGAAAAGCAAGAGAAACTGATGCAAATACGACAAGAACAATGCAAAGCTTCCTGTAGTGAACCAATGAAGTTGTTCATTGAAAGCCTCTCATCTTTGTCAGCAACAGAAAAAGATTATTTCTTGAAATGGACTCAGATCTTAACAGATGCCCTCTCCACAGACGACCTCGGTTCAATTCTCCAAAGCTATGATAAAAAGTGGGCTGAGGTCTTGGACTTGAAGAACAAGCATGTCAAATCTGATCTAAAAAGAAAGCAAACTGAACTTGATGAAATATCAACACAACTACAGTCAGCAACTTTTGGCTTGGAGCACATCTTTAGAGAAATGGGACAGATCTATGAAGCTCATGCATCTCCACAGAAACAACCAGAGAGGGGACAGACTGACTGGTCTAAATACCCCGAGCTGGCTGCAGAGCTGATGATATCAGGACACCCAATGGAGCTGATGGATGGTGATGCAGGTCATGTACCTTTAACTTGGATCTCTGGTCTTTTAGATGAAGTCATCAAGAAACTGGGTGACAGGAGAGTCTTTGTTTTGTCAGTGTTGGGCGTACAAAGCAGCGGAAAATCAACAATGCTGAATGCCATGTTTGGGTTACAGTTTGCAGTGAGCGCTGGCAGGTGCACCAAGGGTGCCTTCATGCAGCTGGTTGAAGTGTCAGAGGAGATCAAGGAAGACTTTGAGTTTGACTATGTACTAGTGGTGGACACTGAAGGACTGCGTGCTCTTGAGTTGGAAGGTAAAGCCACTCTTCACCACGACAATGAACTGGCAACATTTGTTGTTGGTCTGGGAAACATGACACTGATCAACATCTTTGGAGAGAATCCAGCGGAGATGCAAGATATTCTGCAGATTGTTGTTCAGGCTTTCATGAGGATGAAGAAAATCAAACTTTCTCCAAGTTGTGTGTTTGTTCATCAGAATGTTACAGATATTGCAGCTACAGAGAAAAACATGGATGGAAAGAGACGGCTGCAAGAAAAACTGGACAAGATGGCCCAACTAGCAGCCAAAGAGGAGGTTTGTGATGCCGAGTGCTTCAGTGATGTCATTGCATTTGATGTGCAGAAAGATGTGAAATACTTTGCTCAGCTTTGGGAGGGAAGTCCACCTATGGCTCCTCCAAATCCAGGTTATAGTGAGAGTGTCCAAGATCTGAAGACCACCATCCTCTCTAAAGCGAAACAGTCTGCTGGGATTACTCTCTCGCAGTTCAAAAGCAAAATTCAGGACCTGTGGAATGCCCTGATGAACGAGCAATTTGTTTTCAGTTTTAAAAACACATTTGAAATTGCAGTGTACAGAAAACTTGAGGTCCAGTATGGGAACTGGACCTGGACCCTGAGGAGCAACATGTTGACCATTGAGGACGGGCTTCATACCAAAATTCAAAATGGAAAACTTGACAAGGTCGAGCTCAATCATCTTCATCAAGAATCGAACAAAACCTATGATGAAATCAAAAAAGCAATGACAACATACTTTGATGATGACAGAGACAAAGACATGTTGGTTCAGTGGCGAGGCCGATTTGAAAGCAAAATCAAGGAGTTTCATGATGAACTATTGAGAGGAGTTCAAAGAAAACTGGATGAAGTCATCCAGCAGAAAGGGGCTTGTAGAAAGCTTAATGATAAGAAGACATTGTTTGAGAACAAGCTGCTACAAAAGAGCAAAGAACTCGCTCATCAGTTAAAGGACAAGGCAGAAGATGAAGAAGAACTTAAAAAGCAGTTCAACTCTGTTTGGAGTGACTTGGTTACAGAACTAACTAAAGATATAAAACCTATTGAGGACATCAACTATGAAGAAGATCAATCAACTGTCCTCTACGAGCTTGGTTTTGAATGGTCTCTCATAAATGAATCCAAAAGAAGTGTCAAATACAAAAAAATAGCAGAGGTTGGTGATTACGTTCATTATGTATCTCTGAACAAGCATCATGGTCATGAAAATGACATGGAAAGTGACACAATAGGACAGAGATTCCTTGAATTTGTTTCAGAACAAACTACAAAAATGAAATATTCCTGGAAGGGATATTTTCAGGATGAAGAACAGCAACTGATCAGATCCTTCATCGACGATGTTGAAAAACAGTCCCTTGACGCAATTAAGAGCAAACCTGTTGCTACAAGAGGCTACAGTCTAACTTACTTGCAAGAAGTGGCCAACGATGTAAAACAAAAGGTGACAGAATTTGAATCAACGAGGAAATATGCTCTAAAGAAGGAGTTCACAGTTGATCTCTTGCTGTATGTATTTCACAGAGCAGAGAGATGGCTTTCAGAGTCCCACATGACATTCAAAGGGAACAATGATGCACACTCTTATGTAGAAAGCAAGAAAATGCAATATTACAACATTTTCACAAGCTTCTGCAAAGGAAGCTCATCTGCTGTTGTGCTTGGACAACTGATCTGTGACAAGCTGAAGAGTTCCACTGAAGAGGCAGTCTATAACAAGACTGCCATTGATTTCACTGATGAGATGAAGTGCAATTACCCAGCATTCAATGGGAACAGGTCGAACTTGGAGAAACATGTGTTGAAGTCACTCGCAGAGAAAGAGGACTTTGATGACTTTATCACCTACATCCATCACCCAAGGAAGCAAGCAGAGACGTATATAAGAGAAGAAGTAAGGAAATACATCTCCACAGGACAGGGAAAAGGGAAAGCACAGAATATACTCAAGAAAAATGTGGACGACATCAACAGGCTTGTTAGTCAAGCTTTATATGAAGCAACAGAGAAAGTCAAAACCCACAAAGGAGGCCCAGACATGTGGATGGACGAATTTTCCAGTTTGCTAAAAGATAAGCTAACATTCAATACCATCAGTTGTCAAAACTTCAGTGACTTGAACAGTTTTGACTTCCTTAAAGAAGAGATAGAGAAAGGTCTTGTATCCATCATAAAGGAGTTGAGCAGCCTCTCACTGGATAACATGAAGAAATTTAGGATGAAGCCTGATGAAATCCTCATCGATCAGCTGTGTGACTGCTGCTGGGTAAAGTGTCCATTCTGTGCAGCTGTTTGCACCAACACCATAAATGATCACAAAGAGGACCACAGCGTGTCTTTTCATCGATCTGCAGCAGTTATGGGATGGCACATAAGAAACACCGTGGATCTGAGTATTGAGTTCTGCACAACAAGTATTGCAAGTGATGGAAGTTTCTACCCTAACAGAGATTCAGAAGTGGTCATTCCCTATAAAAAGTACCGAACTGCTGGCCCAAATTTTGCTAACTGGGCAATTACCCCTGATGGGTCCAAGCTGGAATATTGGAAATGGTTTGTGAGTCGATTTGAGAAGAAACTGGAAGACCACTATGGATTAAAATTCCAGAACTATGGTGAAATTCCCAGTGAGTGGAAAACACACTCTAAGGAACAAGCTATTAAAAGTTTGGATGAAATGTTCAAACTGTGAGTCAGCCAATACAACCACAACCCTGCTGAAAACCATGATACTGGTTTTCACATGATTATTCATTTGTCAGATTCCTATAAAACAACATTCATTGACGTTTGATTATCTCTCCATTGACGGGGGAAGTTGTGTGAATAATAAATGTGTCAATGAATCATTACAAACTACACGTGATTAGACTGGTTCACAGGAATCAGATTACTTCATGCAAACTAACACTTAAAACAAAAGAGTGCACAAGAACAATAGTAATGTGGAGAATTTAGTGAGTCATAAAAACATTCTCAAAATATTAATATTAATTTCAAGTCAATGACTCATCTACAAAGTTGGTCTGTGAGGATTTCTGTAAATGAAAATTGTTTTCATAAAGTAAAACTCGAGGAAAGAGTTGTGGAGCAATAGCAGCAATAACTAATGGAAGCCATATTTCTTTGTTAACCTGTATAATTAATTTCTTAAATTTGTCATGAATATAAACCCTGTCATGAATATTGTATGATTGTATTTTTGCATGGCGTACGTTTTGTTGGGAATTGTTTTGTTGAGATGCTCATGTGCTTGTAGCTGCCAAAACATAATGAAGATGTTGCAAAGTGAAGTAGAACCAAAGAGTGACTGTTGTGAAACTGTAAAAGCCTGAAGAAGTATCAGGTTTTCTGTTTGCCATGACAACTTCTCAAAGAATATTTCAAACATAACTGGTGAAGGATGCTTTATGATTATGAAGTATATAAAGTGTTAAGTTTTGTTATTTCTATCTCACTTCAACCAATCGGTTATTATATCCCCACAAGTATGAGTTTTGTTGTTTTTATTCAATCTGTGATTTTGCCAATATAACCACGACACTGCTGAAAATCATACTTGTTTTCACATAATTATTCATTAATCTTTAATCAGTATTGAAGTGTTAAGTTATGTTTATCTCCTTTAAACCAATCTGTTATTTCCACATAAGTTTGAGTTTCGTTGTTTTTATTTAGAAACTTACTGTATCCTATTCTGATATCCAAGAGTGATGTAAACAGATTTAAACAACGTAAGTCATTGAGAAGAAATCTGTTGACTTATGTTACAATAAAAATAACTTCCTCATATCTACTGAAATACCAAGTTTCTTAGTGTTTATAATACATTGACACCTGCCAAAGACTCAGTGCATTTATTTCTGATACTGTAGTGTATTTTTTCAAGGTTGTTATGCTTCAACGCCAGCCACAGTCATGGCCAGAGGCATAATATTTTTGGGTTGTCTGTACATCCTGTCTCATAAATTTATACATCCCAGGAACACAAGGATGAACTGATCAGATTTTGATGGAAATTCATTGGTCACAAAATGCGTTTTTGGCCTTAACTCAAGAATTCATAAGCTAAATATGACAATTTCACACAAATGTCTAATAAGATAAAATAATGGAAGTGAAGACATTTTAAACAGACATGGATGTAAACTGCAACATGATGTATGTTGCAAACATGAATAAGGACACCGATAAAGAAAATGAAGAGGAAACACAGAACATGAAGTTGATCAAATAAAGAATTTGAAACAAGAGCAAAGATTTGGAGTAAAATCTTACTGAGATTGTTTGGACGCAGCAAAAGCTGAAAACTTTGTGAAACAGAACTACCTAAACTGAAATGGCATCCGTCAGATCAAATGACTCCCAATGATGCATTCTTTGGAGATAGAGTTGAATCAGTAATAACTATAAAGCTCCTTGTGCATTCTCTGATAAAAGTGACACATTGGTCCTATTAGATATTACTTTATCTACACGAAGCCATCTCAGGTCACTTCTCTTGACTGTTTATTTTTTCGGTCACAGAAGGCAGCAGAAGTCCACTCACAGGCTACACAGGTAATCTCAGTGGGCTGTTACTATTTTTAGAGTGATTTGTTGTCTCTCTTGGTCTGCTGCTCTCTCACAACTAGACTGATACTGTATGTAAAGTTAGTGTTTGTTGTATGTTTTAAGCCTCAACCCATCAAAGACAATAAAACAAGATAATTTGAATACAAACATTTTATATTCTTGTGCACAACAGGACATTTTTAGATAAAGGTACATTTCCAATTCACTGAACATCTACGTCTCATAGTGATTAATATTTCTTACAATGACTGAAGTCTCAAAGTCTTGTCTTTAACCAAACCGATAAACATGTCATGCATGTGTAACAGCAATTGTGTCTCTTAGCAGATCTTTAAGGAAGTCAGTTTGAAGTCCCCTGTGATTTTGATGTAGCTGATGATGTCCATGTTATTACGGTTGGGAAACTGTACTTCATGTCCATCAGGAAGCTCCACTTCAAACATGTCTCCAGTCAGCTTCAACACCATCTGAAAGAGAAAAGATACAGTAAAACCTTTTCATTTTAGCAGACATCTCAAAATCTCTGCAAACAAAATCTCCCTGCATGGCGAAATATCACTAAAGGTAAGTGAGGAAATGAGTTTCTTGTGATTTTCTTTTTTTACAAAATACACACATTCTCTCTCCCTTCTGTCAGATTGCCTCACCTTGACCTCTGCTCCCCTCTGTAGGGGGTTGTGTATTTCCCGTTTCTCAACGGCCCAACAACCAGCAGCCTTTGAGTTGCAAACAAGAACGGCTCCATCAGTGTCGTCATGGAAACGAGGGTTAAAGTGCAGCGCCAGGTCGTCTGCACCACAGCCGAGATCGATCTCGAATCTGAGTGGATCAGAGATTATACAACAGATGTAGTCTTAATATTGACATGTTTGCACAGCATAAATATCACCGTTTTATTCAGTGAAGAAGCGAATATAAAACAAATGTTATGGGTTTGGTTGGCTCACCCGTCAGCATCATGTGGAATTACCCCCTTTACTTTCAGCTGATCTCCAGCTCTTATAATCACGTTCTTCAATTCAAGTTGCTGAGAAACACAATTTTGCAGTTCAGGATTAACAAACCATTTAATTAGAAAATAAAAGATTGGCGTTATAATGGTACTCATATTTGTATTCTACACATTACAGAAGCAAAGTTAAATAGAAGCAAGAACAAAGCTGTCAAACTTACCATGCTCATGTTGGGTGCTGGTGTTGGTGGACAGTCCTGGAGCAAATGGAAGATGTAAGAGGATGGTGTTGGCACACAAGCAGCCTTCTGACCTAGAAGACAACAAGAAAGTAGCCTGACTGTGAAGTTTCTCCCAATTTATAATGTGAAGCACAAAGGATTCAGTGATAGGACGGGTCACCGTAACAATGTGACCCGTTGATCATCATGATAATCAAGTAGCCCTTTCAATGCAGATGCACTGCTCTATTATACACAACGCCCCCAAATTTGGGGGCTCCGTGCTCAAGGGGGGTAGCACATATCGAGAGCGAATATTTTGCATGTATACATGTTATATACCAGATTAAACAGCAACATCTGGGCAACACTATCATGTAAGTCACCTTTTACACACTCCAAACACAATTATACACAACTAATATAAGCAACTAGAAGATGTACCACAATATCACGTATTTTTCGACACGAATCGGCGACCTATGCACTCCGTTTGCACATCCCAACACAACGCTGGCCGCTATCATGGCCGATGCATAGATCAGAAAGCACGAGGATTCGACCGCGAATCCACCCATAGCTTCTAAATTCCTCTCCGTGAAACCATTAAATAGTTACAGCCAGAAAGCCAACGAACAACAAACTGCTCCACAGCAAAAAAATTTAAACGCATCATACCACGAGATGATTTTCTGGAAGAAAAACGCTGGAAATTGACGGTAATGCATTTCAGCCGTGTTCTCTCCGTGTCCCTTTGTGTGTGTGTGAGAAAATGGCGCTTCTGGGTGCAAGTATGACGAGATGGTCGGCATTTTACTGTTCGGATTTTTAGTGGCTAAAAAGTCAATCTACTCAAGAACCCTCCTACTGCATTCCTGAGTCTCTTCCGCATTGCACAAGGTGTCACATGCTGAAATCCACCAATCATAGGCTTAGAAGAGGCTACATAGACAGACGAGAAAATTCCATGGAGGAGAGATATGAGAGCTCAAAATGGCTCAAAATGATGCCAAACTGCTGTATTTGGATAGATTGAATACTAGTAGTGATAAAACAAGTGAAATATATAGTTATATAGTATATAATATTAGAATAGAACAGCGCAACAGTTGGTTCCAAAAATAAGAATTTGGCTTGACCCTGCCTGACCTCTCCGTACTCAAACTTCTATTACGTTAGCCTGCTTCACTCAAATCGACGTACAATTTGTTTGTGGAGACTTCAGACATGTTGTGCTATGATTGTGGAGTATTTTTAGGCTTGGATCTGCATTATTTCAAAGAAATAATATCAATAAAAGTGCTTTTTTTTTCAGGTGAACCTGAAACTTTTCAATTTGAGCTGTGTGCCATCTTCATTCACTATTAACCAGTAACATATACACAATATTTACACATCTCAACACATCTCACAAGTGTTACCTGTATTATACCATCAACATTATTAAAATAGACCTTGTAGTTAAAGATCTACACTCTTTAGCATGGGTATGCAATTTTTGAGCAGAGGCCTAAAATAGGGCTAGAGTTCAAGAGTTAATCATTGCTGTTGAACTAATTTAGTAAAAAAGATGAATTGTCTCTTTTATCACAGAACACGTTGTGAGTAACAGCTGCCACAGTGACAATGCGAAGTGTTTGAACAAACTACTCTGCCAAGAGCTATTTAAATAGGTTTTGATTGGGAGCCACTCTGCACGTTGAGGAAGGTCCGCAATACGTTACTGATTACAATGGAGCAAAAACACAACCAGAGTACACTGTCTGTTTCCAACCCGTCTGTTAAGTTGATCCTATCAATTAAAGAACATTGCTTTAATATTAATTATTGGGCTTGTGACAAAGTGGGTGAGAACACACCATTTGTCCCCATATTACACTGATCTATAAATCTAAACCATGCTTGTCAATTGTTTGTGTACCATACCCACCATGTGCTCTAGAGGTTAAAGGGGGAGGCACCCAACCATTTCCTCTATTTATACACTGGATGATGTCATCAGTGATGTCATTGGGTCAAACCAAGTATGGGGGGGGAGTATGTACAGGCAGATTTGTAGGTTAGTTGTGATCTGTTTTACATTGTTGTGAGTGTATAGCAAATTGTAAACCATATCAAATTGTTGGCTACCTAAAGGGGTGCTGTAAGGTATAGCTTTCGTCTGTTAACTATTGGAGTCAGTAATTGGTGTCACCTGCACTCATGGTAGGAACTAGATCCTGCTGATAGAAGGCTCTATATAACGAGATGACTTTGACTGAACAGGGGAGAAAGGAAGATTAGTGTGTAGCTGTGTGCATGTGATTATGTTACTTTATGATGAGTTGAGTTTTATTCAGTTAAGTTAACTGTTTGTTTGTTTGTTTTGTTTGTATATACGTTTGGTTACACATGTAGCAGGGCACTTTTATAAATAAACCACCTCTTTGTTATCTAGACAAAGTCTCTCTGTCTGCCTCCTATCACTTCAGAAGCCACTCCGGTCAGGCTTCACCACAGGGCTATTGTTCACAATAACGCTGGATGTCTCTTCAATAATTAATTTTACGATTACAATGTGACCCGTTGATCATCATGAATATCAAGTAGCCCTTTCAATGCAGATCTGATCTATTTAATCATTGCTGTTGAACTCATTTAGTGAGTAAAATTCAATCGCGTGATAATTTAAGCTGCACGCAGTTTTCGCTCTCTTTGAATGTCAGCGAGCAATGGACTTTAATTTACCGATGGTGTGAATGTGTGTTTTGATGTAACGGTGCGCTCCGTATTTCAAATGTCTGGAAGTTCAGTTGTCAAGGGTAGAGTGTAACAAAAATATAAGGGTCGCTTTTTATTAAATGGAATAAAAGATCTCCACCCCAATAACTTTTGCACTGTCGCTTATACAAATGTGATCTGTGCTAATGGTTTGGTGTCTTTACTGCCCTCCAGGTCACATGTTAAAATAATCTAATCAGCGTCAATGCTGACAAAATAACACTTATTGTAAATACTTTCAAAATATAGGGGCCAAACTGTCAATTAGAATAATCTATCATTGTATGCTATAATAGTTGAATAGTTATTACAACTTAAAACTCAAACTCCATATATTCGTCAGTGAGAATAACACAGATGTCAATACAGATGTGTATTGGTGGACAATGGTTATCAATCAATGAACAATCCTGTCCTACATATCAGTAAAAGTTGAACTCAAGTTATCACAGTGTGAAACGTAACTGTTACAGTAAAATAATAATTGTGCTACTTATCAGTAACATTGTCACATGACCGCCTTGCTCGTCGTAGTTTCCCTCATGCGCTTTATGAACTGTAGCTACGAAGACGATTGATTTATGTTATCGTATCTAGATATTCAGTTTGGCCACTTTATTCTGAAAGTATATACCGGAAGTGGTAGTATGTCTGCAATGACGTTGTCTTTATTAATTTCTTGCAGTTCCACATTGTGACCACGGGAGGACGACAAAACTCACGATTCTGAATCAGAAACAGTTTATTGCCAAGTCCGTTTGCACTACTCTATGGCTGCCTTGAAACAATGTGAAGATAAAGGTTATCCCCTGGGTTATGGAATGTGTTACTCCCCTTATCCCTTAGACTTTAATAGGGGAACGTAACAAATACATTAACAACAAAAACAATGTTGGCAGTCTGTTGGCTATCATTTCTAAACAGCTTCTGTAAAATTCTCCCCGGACCAACATCGTGGATAAAAAAGATTAATGTGAAAAATCTAGTCTTGCAGTGATGCCATCATAAGTGAGGTCCACTTCACGAGTGTAATATAGACATGACATTTGTGTTTGTAAACTTCCCATAACCAGGCTGAATAAACTTCCTGATATTCACTCAGGAATGATGAGTATATCAGAGAATGGACAGTTGATGTCCTTGGACGGGCTCTTATGAACCAGTAGACTAATATTTGATGGAACCTCACGTTGCACAACACTGGCACATTTAATGGCTCTTATTTATCCAATTCAATTTCATGTCTCTGGTTTCTAACGTTGCCTGAAGTTGAACTTGAGTCCATCATGTCCCTTCAGTCTTCCCCCGTCTAACAAGTGGCTGAATATAAGCTACATTAGACCGGCAGATACAGGTACTCCGCAAAGCATCAATACATATTACATCACATATTGGATTGACTCACATTAAGCTAAGTGATGTCTGTAAACCTGTTAATAGCTAATTGTGTAATCTATAGGCTGAGATATAGATTGAGGAGACTGATGCTGCTAACGTTAGCTATCAGTCGTAGCTAACTGTGTGCAGCATCATTGAGAGAGTTACTACACTGACAGTAAATATTCACATATCTTATGAGCCTCAAATCTCTGTGTGAAAGCCTTGGTTAACCTGCTAAACTACAACTTTTCGGCATTTTGGTGTTTCTCTCGTAATGTGACAGAGTGTTTCTTTCCCTCAATAGAGAGTGCAGCCTTGGTGATGACGCCATGCTGGTGTGGTCTACAGCTTGGAGCCATAAAGCCCCTCTTTCTTTTTTAGGACATGGCAGAGGAACAGCGTTTTGGGATTTATTGTTGGTGCAAACAGCTACACAGCAGTTTGTTTAAAGTAGAAGTTTGGAGACATGTTTCAACTTCATTTGTTAACCCTGTTGTGACCGTTGCTTCCCAAAAAAGTCACCACGGTTGCTGAAATGTTTGTTTAGAAGCGTGCGACACATAACGAAGTCCAGTTTCCAATATAAGCATTTTATTGCTCACATAAACAGAGGCGAACCACTTTCTCTGTCGTTATCCATTTTCTCTATGAACCAATAAATCATAACATTTACATTTGTTAAATATGCACGTTCAAAAACTGTTTGCTTCTGTTTATTTAGCAACCCCCTGTGTCCAATGACCCCACTGATTATAATACCTGTGCCCTGATTCACACCGGCACTACGCCCCCATGTGGTGGGAGGTTGCACAAAAACAAAACAACAAAATAGCTCTTACAACCCTGTTGCCCTCGATGTTTTCCCACTAAAATGGAAGATGTGATGAGAGCCAACTCTGGATGAAGCATTGCAGGTCTGAAACTAAACAAACAAAGGTCCCGCCTCTGATCAGCCAATCTATGGGTTCCTTTGTAAATAGTCACTCTGAGCACCGGAGCTACTCTTGGACCAACAGAGCGTGTTCTGGGTCTGAGGAGACGGAGCAGCAGAGTGCAATACTATTAATGTTACAAAGCTAGCTACGTTACATTTTCACTAACATATATATATATATATATATATATATATATATATATATATATATATATATCAGTGGTGGGCCGGCAGGGCCAGCTAAGCCTTCTCTGCTGGCCTAAACAGAATTACAAAGTTATAGCTATTTTATAATTTAACAATTTTTCACAAATACACTACATGTAATATATATATTTTTTCCCCATTAGCTTATTTTCTCATTGCACAGCTCCTGTCTTCCTCTGTTGCTCTGCTTCCAGCCTGCAGCGCTGCTTAGCACAGCTTGTTTTAAGGAGAGCTTTTATCCAATCAGATTCAGCCCCTATGTCTCTCTGTAAGGAGAGAGGCCCGATGCCCACTCGAGAGCCTTTGCAGTTAAAGTGAATGGGGACGATATTGTTGATTGTCATAGTCTTCAACCAATCAGATCTTTAGTTTGACATGTTGGGCGTATTCTTTGACGTGCCAGTGCTACCCAGGTAGCCTGCTAATTACGTCTGCATTAACGTGCACCGTGATTGGTCAGTGGGCCAGCGTGACTTTTGTCAAACAGAAAGCTAGATAGCAGATCTTAGTGTTTAGTAAGAGTTCAGGTTGAAACATGTGTAAGAGAAGTTATGATATTTGTAGCAGTGTGCTTTGTGTAGATTATTTATTTATTTTACCTAGCTTTGTTTTTTTAACACTCAATGGCTGAAGGAAGAGGAGAAACGGATTTAGGAGTTACTGACTTTGTAAACAAAGAAAGGAGGATGGACTTTGTCTTTAAGTGAAGGCAGCTTTGGTAAGTCAACTGCTTTTGTTTTTTTACATCTGCAGTAGCGTTTCTACTGTGTTCATTTGTCTATCGTGTCGTTTTTATGAATAATATGAATGGCTCGTGCTCTAGTGCTGCAGCGTTGCTGGATTGATTTGTTGCTTTGTTGTCATATAAATATATGTGACTGGTTCTTGTGAGTTTGTTCTTGTCATTGTGTTAATTACATTGATTTGGACTATATGCATTATCCGTTAATTACGAAGCATCCCGTCATGCGCGGGGTTATTGTCCAGACAATTGAATTGGTTCGGGCTGTTGTTTTCTTTTTACAAAGCAAGCATGATGGTCTGGAAAAATGGGGATTATGTGGCGATTGCTTTAGCCCTGTCTGAATCAGCAGGGAACAGCTAAACGCTGCGGGGAGAGTTCGTAGATTGTGTGACAGCTCGGAAGGCCCAGGTATAAAATGCACGGACCGCCACTAACATATATATAGCCTATGTTTTCGAATATATTTTAAGATGCATATTGTTACAGTCTTGTTCTTTAAATGAGTTTATCATTATCAACTGCTTTACAGATTTTGGTCACATTTAAACCTCTCTGTGCCCCCTTTTCAGCCGCACTCCCCCTCCCTTAAGAATCAGTCATTTTCATTCCCTACCTGCCCACTCGATGCCCTCAGTGTTTTTCACGAGACTTCCTCATTCACCTGCTCACCTGTCATCATCAGTCACTACAAGCCCAGATTGTTCCTTTGCCAGTTTGCCCCAGTTGCCATGTGCCGAGTACTTTAGTTTTCGAGCAACCTGAACCTGATTCTGACTCCTTTACCTGGAACTGGATCTGAACCTGCTGCCTTTCAACTTGTCAACCAATATCAGAACCTGCCTGTTCGTTGATCAAAGACCAGATCCTGGTACTAATGCTGATCTTGACCCTGGACCTTTCCCTCTCTCTGCACTATGTTGCTGCCATGCTTTCATAGATTATTTGAACTATTGTAAAAATACAAGTCACTGATTGAGTTTGATATCACAAAATGTATTATTTTTAACACAAACTATTAATGACTTTTTAATTTCATCAGTAACAAAGATTTAAAAAGTGACTGAAGTTTGTCCCACCTGCATTAATTATACTCAGAACAGCTGAGTGAATGAATGTTCAATGGATGTTTTTCTATTTTTTTCACACTGTACATAATCACTCACTACATAATTAGGATGTTCAACAGCAAAATGTATTCTACATAAATCATCAGATCATGTACAGCAAATCAAACCGAGCAAGGCAGGAAATGGGTGGGGGATTTTTGTTTTTTTTGTCAAGCTACAACAAACCACAACCCATATCCTACAGAACGGCAACTCATATGCAAACATAGTACCTCCTATACAGAAGCACAGCTTCAAGTATAGAGCAGTCTGTTACAATAGTATTATTATACTGTTAAATTTATTAAAATAATGCAGTCCTCAATTATTTGACTCAAATGTAGCTTAACCAAGTCACGTCATATGTTACTTCAGTACACTTCAAGGAGATATACTACTGGAACCACGGCAGAAACGGCCAATGCTTATGACAGGGGCCAAATTTCTCCTGCATCACTCTCGGTTACAACCTTGTCTTGTTCAATGCACTACAGTGTTGCTGGGAGTGTGACCCAGAGTGAGGTGCTAAGGGAGGATGGGAAGAGGTCATCTGTGAAATGGAACTGAATATTTCCAACCAAACTCAATACAAAGAGGGGCATGACCAAAACATATGTAAATAAATAAACACTCATCCATCATCTGCTATTTCAAGGTGTAATGGAAGCCCTCTCAATAAGGCCAAAACTGAATCTCTGAATGTAAGTTAGAGGTCCACTACTAAAATCTAATATTTAGCAATGCTGGACCTCCAAGACATTTTGAGGAGCAGAGACTTACAGAGTTTTGGAATCTTCTTTATTAAATGAATACAGATACCGATCCCAGCAGTATCAGGATCAGGTTGGTTGCTGAATAGGTTTTCACATACAAGGAATTGCCTTGGTATTTTATTCATAAAATTAAAAAGTACTAAAAAACAAAACAAGTACTGTACTGAGGTCAATGAGCATCAAAACAATTGCAAAATGCACCCTGTCTGAACAGAGCCTTAATATGTTTTAGACTTTGGTCATATTTAGACACCGTTAAATGATAGAACACAAAGCTACAGAATGTGGTTTTATAACTTTGACTAGTGGTCATAGAGCTCTGCACATTCTTAGTAAAAGTTTAATTTACGTTTCCTTTGTAATAGTTGAGGAACAGTAAAAATGCTATGCTACACATCGCTACATAATGATCACGATGGCAATTACATACCATCGTGACAACATTATTTTAAAGGGCTTTGTCCTGAGCTGTGCAGGATTATACCCGAGAAAATGTAGACACAAGTGGTTGTGAAGGGGTGAAGAGCAATGGCTTTCACTTTTGTTGTTTCTGTTTTAAAACTAACATGCATACAGAATGTCATGATATAGAGCTGTCCTCTGTCAATTAACATGAACCGTTTTGTTGCAGCAGTGTTCAGTGTTGACAGTGGTTTGTGCTTCACTGTTTTTGGTTGAAACCAGAAACATCCTCAGCATGCGATAAACCTTTACACCATTTTCCTCGAAGTCACGTGGTTTAGTGTAAATCATGAGTTAGGGGAGTCGGACTTTCACTTTGGCATTTCTCATCACTGAGTAACCATTGAAGTGCATGCAGAGTTTGACTGGAAGGCTTACTGACACGACAGCCACATCTTCACAGAGCAGGCAGAGGTAAGGGGACACAGAACAATAGTTTATACAAATGTAGTGTTTTTGTGTACACTTCTAATGAGCTCATAGGTTTTCTAACAGACATTGGGCCTCATTCACCAACCGTCAAATATTGTTTTACAATTATTTTCATTATTTTACAAAGTATTTTGGTCTTTTAAAAATAAATAAAAAGTCATGGCCGGAGGGGGCCCACAGGTGAACATGCATGAAGAATATCATGAGATAGAGCTGTCCTTTGACAATAAACGTTTTGCTGCAGTGCTCAGTGTTGACAGTGGTTTGTGTTGAGTAAATGTTGTGTGCAATATTGTGTTATATAGCCAATTATATTTAATAGTAATTATTGTACAAGTAAAATCGTTATCTTCATATTTGTTCTCGTCTTCTAGAAAATCATTTTTCTTCTGTTTTAATTTGTTTAATTTATTCAATTTTTTTTTGTCCCTGACAATATTATATCATTATTATGATGTTGCTGTTATTAAATATTATTATAATTATTATCACTATTATTATAATTACTGTTATTATTATTAATAAAAACCCTTTTTATTTAATTTTACATTATAAATTAAATTCATTGTTTTAAACACAACCTGGTAAACATACCACCCTGGAGCGGGTGGTATGGGGATGGAAGGCTGGGTCACCGTTAATATATCACAAATATATATACAGTATATGTTATATATATATATATATAACTGACAGATAAGCCCCCACAAAAGAACAGGACCCCTCCCGAGTGTCTGGGAGCTGGGTTTTTTTTTTTTTAAGGGCTCAAACCCGCACTGGGCTAGCCCCCTCCTCAAACAATCAATACAAAAGTAACAATTAAAAAAAACAATAAATAAACAAATTAAATAATATTTAACCCGGTTGACCCGGCCTGACTGATCCTACTGTCCTGTCCTCTTTTTATATCTCAAAAGAGATATGAAATTATTTTCACTCTGCTATAAAGGTCCGTTGAGGTCCTCTTGATGATGCAATATCCTGTTTACTGTTTTGCACATTAATTTCATCATAAAAGTCCCATCTTTACAGTTGTGCCACCCTGACATTTGAGAACATTCAAATTGCTGGACAAAAGTTATTATTATTGGTACTATTGGTATTTGTAAAAATGTGGTTTATTTGAATCGTTACAACAATAAAAGCATGCCATAGTATTTTATTTTTGAATTTATTATCATTTAAATACCTTTTTTAATAGTTTTCTTAGTCTGTTCATCTGCTAGGACAGGTGCACCGCCTGACATTTTCAGGGTTTGAGGTGCCAAAACATAAAATAATATATATTATTAGATTGTACTGAAAATGTATCAAAACTGGATAGGTTTTATAGAATGAAATTATATATGTCATCAATTGATACAATTATTTTAAAAGGAAATAGCGGACTCGGACACAAAACTATGCATGTCATGTCATTGACCCAAATACAGATTCTTCTGATGGTTTGTGGTGGGCTCGAGGTCATAAAATTGCAAAGTTATTTTCCGAAAAGATTGATTGATTTTGTTTCTAAAATAAAATACATGGCCCTCCAGCTTGAATGGTGACACACACACAGTATAGTTTATTATAGTAATTGTCTAACTGACTTTGTCTTACAACTCTATAAAGCATGACGAACCGATAAGATGGAGGTGGAAAACCATGACAATACAGCAGCTGGAAGAAGGTCTGAAGTCACATCTGTACCATCTGGGACGAATGAAAAGGGTAATTTAAAAGTTTATAAATAAACGTGAATGAATAATAAATAAAATGTTTTTTTTATGCTGACTATATGTATTCTGCTATTCCAACATGACCCTGTAGTGGAGGAGAGTGCAGCTGAAACCAAAGTAAAAGTAAGTCTCTTCACCTTTATTAGTTATCATTACTATACGACTGTATTTGTTCTTAAACAGTAATCCCATTTTTAGCTGCGACCGGCAGCTCTATAGCTGACTCTGTCAGTCGGTCTGTCCATCCACAAACATTTTCCCACATTTTAGGCCACAGTTTTTGCCCTAGGAGACTATAATTTCCCATGGAAGTGTGTGCGTGTGAAGGTGTGTGTTTGTGTTCATGTCTATTGGCAAACAAGGGGTGTGGCAATGAGAGTGCCAGATAACAAAAAGGCGCATAACTTCTAAATGGATTCATCTACCATGATCAAACTCATGAACTGTTTGTCGTAGACTCTTGTGAGGCAGCATTGGTCTCAGCAAAGAGTTCCTCTCTCATTAGTGTGGGTTAGCCCTCCCCCAATACTTTAGCCATGCCCTCTTTCTGAACTGCACGACTGCTTTTATCAGAACAAACTTGCATTTTATCAATGATTGTTTTACTTTTCTTTCAATTTATGTTTTATTGTTTTCATAACTGGTACAACACTGTAAATTATTGATCTTCAAGTTTTAGATTTTGATGCAGTTTTCTTGTCTTTGGGTTTGAAATACACTCCTTATATCAAGATCACAAGAAAAATTGTAATCTCAGTCGGAATCTGGAGAATTGTTTTATTGAATAACATATTTTCTCAGTTTGATCTGGTGAATGAACCTGGTGAAGCTCAACACTCCGAGAATAATGATGAAAGCAGAGGAGCAGAGACGATTGCATTTGCAAAGCCATCTTTGTCAAATAAGAAAGGTAATATTTTGATTATAAATTGATTGTAGAGCAACATACAGATTTTCAAACACTGAAAAAATTATAAAAACTTAAATTAAAAAGAAATTATATTTCAACTAATCTAATCTCATTTCTAATGATGAAAGACTACAAATCTTCAACAGGAGAAAATAATGACTTTGAAAAGGTCATGAAAACACACAAGTCTAACATCTCAGAGTGTTTCAATATTAAATAATGTGAGATTCACTATATCACATCATTATATTTTCTGCATTACATTTGAGCAAAATGTGAAACAGAGCTTTTAGTCATTCAAAATGTTCTCTTAATGAATCCTGCAGTATAGCATGGTGATGTAATTCTTTTTTGTTTTGTTTCAGTGAAACCTGAACTCACACTGGTGTTAATTGGTGAAACAAATTCCATTGAGATTGGATCAAAAAACATCTTAATTGACCATGACGAGCAAAGAAATGTGGAACACTTTTCAACCAAACTGTATGATTTGTGTGGTCGGCACATCTCTGTCATTAACATGCTTGGTCTACCAAACATTGATCAATTCCCATTAAATGAAGAAATTCATGCCTTTGTCATGCTGTTACCAAATGACCTGCATAACAGCCATTACAGTTCAGGACTGCAGTGGTTAGAAACAACTTTTGGGAAAGGATCCATGGCTTATGTAATGACAGTTGTGACTCATGAATCAGATGATAAATGTGAAAGTGCACTGACAGACCTGAAAGCCAACAGCAGTTTTGTTGAAAAAAGATACCACACATGTAGAAGAAGTATGATGGATGAAGTAGAGATAATAGCTCTGCTGGAAAAAATAGACGCCATGGTCTCTGAAAATGCTCCCCACTGCCACAGTGGACTGATGTGTGATGGAAATAAAGGGCAGAAAGAACAGCTGGACCACAAATCCCACAAAGAAGAAAGCACCAACACATCAGTAGTTCAGCAAAATCAAACAAGTGAGGTTTTAATGTTGGCATTCACAGATTACAGCTACACTGCTTCATGAAGATGATGTGGGCAGCACTTAAATTATTCATACATGAACGCTTTGATTTTGAATCTTTGAAAGCATTTGGATATTTCAGCGTGAGAGTATATCAAATGCATGGTCAGTAAATACACACACTAATAGGTTTTAAATCATTATTCTTGATTTTCCTGTTAAATAAATAAAAATAAGCAATTCTGGTAAACAACTCTTTAATGCCTAGTCATCAATGAACAGGGTGGTTACAGTACTTAAAAGGTTGAATGAGACCTGATCATTAAAAAAAACCAAGTGTTCCTTTTTTACCGTAATGGTTCCGAGTATCTTTATCGTGTCAGATTAATTCATGATGGTTTAGGAAACCAATACAAATGATATGCATCATCCTGCAACTGTTTAATTTAATTGAAAGTACCTATAGCAGAATTTCAGGAGCAGGACCTCACCTCAACCGTCTCACTTCCTGCAAAGAAGCAAAGAACATAAGAAAAAATTGTTTGTTGATCTGGTTCATTTTTTGTTCTGCAGGTACCTTAGATATGGATATGAGTGGGAACAAAGACAAGGTAAGAAACTCCAAATGTAATTTTTAGCTTGGTTTCCTTTACGTTGTATGACATCAGTTTTTCTACATACATTACATGTTTATTTACTTATTTACAGAAGTCAGTGGAGCTTTCTGAAGAGATCAACATGAAGGAAGAACATCAAAGAGAAACTGAAGCACTGCTTGACAGACTTCACCTTCGAGACAAACAGCAACAGAAGTTCTCTCCAGCAGATTTCCTCAAAGTAGGTCCACCTGTGAAACAGAACCATGACACATCTGAGAAAGATGTAGCTCATACTTTTATTCAGAGGTTAATGATATTAGACTACAGAGCCAGATATATTTGTGTAAGAGAAAACAGTCCTGAGGTGAGCCACTCAAACCCTGATGAAGAGTCTGATACTGATGACACAGACGACGATGACCTTGATGCTCTTTACAGCACCAAAGTAGACATTAATCAATCAAATCTCAAGACTCACGTGCATCCAATGGATGTTCAAATGGCAGTATTTCACTGCTCAGACAGCTTTTTTAAGCAGAACATGATTACAAAGCTATCACAATGTCAGTACGCCTTACCTTTGCTTGTTCTTGACCCAGTAACAATGGATATTGACTGTCCTCTGTGGACATTCAGACAAATAAGAAAAACATGGAAGATAACTGAAATGAAAGATAATTCAAACATTGTCACCATGAAGAGTATGCCCATCTGCAAAGCTGAGACACCCATGGTGTCATTTCTCCGCCTGGGCTCACCATCTCTGTCTAAATCTGAGCTGATGAACACTTTGATCAACAATCGTCACAAAACCTTCTTCGACAGAAACTGCCCAGGTAGTACCAAGTCGCGCCATCTGATGGATGGTGTGGCAGAGATTGCCTGGTACTGCCCTGCTGGAAAACCCAGTGATGCTTTCACTGACTGCATTGCCTTCTGTAATCTTCATGGTGATGCTCTGTCAAATGTAAAACAGCGTGACATACTGACTGACAAATCTTCAGTCAATGTTGTACTTGTACCAACACAGGAAAAAGATGATAAAAGCAGTGCAGTGATCTCAGCCCTTCACAAGTCTACAAAGCCTCTCATTATTCTCATTGCTGATAGCGATGGTGGTCCTGTCAAGATGAAAAAGGGAAAATACAAAATGGGTTTAAACGACAAAAGCCAGTCAGATGTTTCTGAAGAACTGAAAAACATCATTGGAAAGATTTTGTCTGGTTCACATGAATCCTTCAAGCTTGAATCCATGGCTGAAGTTTCTGGAGTCAAAGTGGATGAAGATGACAAATCCTGCCAAAAAGGGAAATCTGCTGCAATGAAAATTGTGGACTTGCTTCAGGGGATGGATGTTTCAAAGATCAAAGATACATATCTCCCTTGTCAAGGCCAACTGTGGCATGAATGGTGCAAAACCAACAAAGAACTGTATCACCTCAGAGGAAACATTGAGAATGAGAAATGTGAAATACAACAGAAACTGATGCAAATACGACAAGAACAATTCACTGTTTCCTGCAGTGAACCAATTAAGTTGTTCATTGAAAGCCTCTCATCTTTGTCAGCAACAGAAAAAGATTATTTCTTGAAATGGACTCAGATTTTAATGGAGACCCTCTCCACAGACGACCTCGGTTCAATTCTCCAAATCTATGATGAAAAGTGGGCTGAGGTCTTGGACTTGAAGAAGAAGCATGACAAATCTAATCTGCTAAAAAGTAAGCAAACTGAGCTTGATGAAATATCAACAAAAGTACAGCCAGCAACTTTTGGCTTGGAGCACATCTTCAGAGAAATGGGACAGATCTATGAAGCTCATGCATCTCTGCAGAAACAACCAGAGAGGGGACAGACTGACTGGTCTAAATACCCCGAGCTGGCTGCAGAGCTGATGATATCAGGACACCCAATGGCGCTGATGGATGGTGATGCAGGTCATGTACCTTTAACTTGGATCTCTGGTCTTTTAGATGAAGTCATCAAGAAACTGGGTGACAGGAGAGTCTTTGTTTTGTCAGTGTTGGGCGTACAAAGCAGCGGAAAATCAACAATGCTGAATGCCATGTTTGGGTTACAGTTTGCAGTGAATGCTGGCAGGTGCACCAAGGGTGCCTTCATGCAGCTGGTCGAAGTGTCAGAGGAGATCAAGAAAGACTTTGAGTTTGACTATGTACTAGTGGTGGACACTGAAGGACTGCGTGCTCTTGAGTTGGAAGGTAAAGCCACTCTTCACCACGACAATGAACTGGCAACATTTGTTGTTGGTCTGGGAAACATGACACTGATCAACATCTTTGGAGAGAGTCCAGCGGAGATGCAAGATGTTCTGCAGATTGTTGTTCAGGCTTTCATGAGGATGAAGAAAATTAAACTTTCTCCAAGTTGTGTGTTTGTTCATCAGAATGTTACAGATATTGCAGCTGCAGAGAAAAACATGGATGGAAAGAGACAGCTGCAAACAAAACTGGACAAGATGGCCCAACTAGCAGCCAAAGAGGAGGTTTGTGATGCCGAGTGCTTCAGTGATGTCATTGCATTTGATGTGCAGAAAGATGCGAAATACTTTGCTCAGCTTTGGGAGGGAAGTCCACCTATGGCTCCTCCAAATCCAGGTTATAGTGAGAGTGTCCAAGAGCTGAAGACCACCATCCTCTCTAAAGCTAAACAGTCTGCTGGGATTACTCTCTCGCAGTTCAAAAGCAAAATTCAGGACCTGTGGAATGCCCTGATGAACGAGCAATTTGTTTTCAGTTTCAAAAACACACTTGAAATTGCAGCGTACAGAAAACTTGAGGTCCAGTATGGGAACTGGACCTGGACCCTGAGGAGCAACATGTTGACCATTGAGAACGAGCTTCATACCAAAATTCAAAATGGAAACCTTGACAAGGTCGAGCTCAATCATCTTCATCAAGAATCAAACAAAATCTATGATGAAATCAAACAAGCAATGACAACATACTTTGATAATGACGGAGACAAAGACATGTTGGTTCAGTGGAGAGGCCGATTTGAAAGCAAAATCAAGGAGTTTCATAATGAACAAGTGATAGAAGTTAAAAGAAAACTGGATGAAGTCATCCAGCAGAAAAATGCTTGTAAAAAGCTTGATGATAAGAAGACAGAGTTTGAGAACAAGCTGCTACAAAAGAGCAAAGAACTCGCTCATCAGTTAAAGGACAAGGCAAACGATGAAGATGAAGAGGAACTCCAAAAGCAGTTCAACTCTGTTTGGAGTGGCTTGGTTAGAGAACTAACTGCAGATACAAAACCTATTGAGGACATGCACTATGAAGAAGATCAATCAACTGTCCTCCGGGAGCTTGGTTTTGAATGGGCTCTTATACATGAATCCAAAAGAAGTGGCAGGTACAAACAAATAGCAGAGGTTGGTGATTATGTTCATTATGTATCTCTGACCAAGCATCATGGTCATGAAAATGACATGGAAAGTGACACAAGAGGACAGAAAAACAGATTATTTGAATATGTTTCAGAACAAACTACAAAAATGAAATATTCCTGGAAGGGGTATTTTCAGCATGAAGAAGAGGAACTGATCAGATCCCTCATTGACGATGTTGAAAAACAGTCCCTTGATGCAATTACGAGCAAACCTGTTGCTACAAGAGGCTACAATCTAACTTACTTGCAAGAGGTGGCCAACGATGTAAAACAAAAGGTGACAGAATTTGAATCAAAGAGGAAATATGCTCTAAAGAAGGAGTTCACAGTTGATCTCTTGCTGTATGTATTTCACAGAGCAGAGAGATGGCTTACAGAGTCCCACATGACATTCAAAGGGAACAATGATGCACACTCTTATGTAGAAAGCAAGAAAATGCAATATTACAACATTTTCAGAAGCTTCTGCAAAGGAAGCTCATCTGCTGTTGTGCTTGGACAACTGATCTGTGACAAGCTGAAGAGTTCCACTGTCGAGGCCGTCTGTAACAAGACTGCCATTGATCTCGCTAAAGAGATGAGGTGCAATTTCCCAGCATTCAATGGGAACAGATCGAACTTGGAGAAACATGTGTTGAAGTCACTCGCAGAGAAAGAGGACTTTGATGGTTTTATCACCTACATCCGTCACCCAAGGAAGCAAGTAGAGACATATATAAGAAAAGAAGTAGAGAAATACATCTCCACAAAACAGGGAAAAGAGAAAGCGCTGACTATACTCAAGAAAAATGTTGATGACATCAACACGCTTGTTAGTCGAGCTTTAAATGAAGCAACAGAGAAAGTGAAAACCCACAGAGACCCAGACATATGGATGGAGGAATTTTCCAGTTTGCTAAAAGATAAGCTAACATTCAATACCATCAGTTGTCAAAACTTTGACTTCAGTGATTCAAAAGCTTTTGACTTCCTTAAAGAAGAGATAGAGAAAGGTCTTGTATCCATCATAAAGGAGTTGAGCAGCCTCTCACTGGATAACATGAAGAAATTCAGGATGAAGCCTGATGAAATCCTCATCGAACAGCTGTGTAACTGCTGCTGGGTAAAGTGTCCGTTCTGTGCAGCTGTTTGTACCAACACAGTGAAAAATCACAGTCCTGACAAACACAGTGTCCTTTTTCATCGCCCCTCTGGGATTGATGGATTTCACACTCGAGGCACACAGGACCTGGTCATCAATTTCTGCACAACATTAGTTGTAAGTAATAAACGTTTTGCTGCCTTTCCCGGGTCAGAAGACATCATTCCTTATAAAGAGTATCAAAGAGGTGGGGAGAAATATGCTTCATGGAAGATTACTCCTGATGAGTCTAAACTAACATACTGGAAATGGTTTGTATGTCAATTTCAAAAGCAACTGGAAGACCACCACAAACGAAAATTCCAGGGCGGAGGAGAAATTCCCAGTGAGTGGCGGAATCATCAAAAACAAGAAGCTATTGATAGTCTGGATGACAATTACCTGTGAGTGAGTCAGAAACAACCAAGCTCTGCTCTAGTAACAGAAGACCAACGTGTCTTTATCTGTTCAAAAGAAATACGAGTTTTGGATTTGATTTGAAAATGCAACAATAGAGCTAATGATGATGAAGTCTTTCCAAAATCAATGAAACGGCACCTGTTGATAATCAACAATATAATCAATATATTTTAAATGATTTTACACATACAAAGTGAGTTGCTGTATAACATTAAGTAGTAAGGATTCCCGAAAGTGTCCTGAAGCAAAGAACACAACGTAGAATGACATGTTTGTTAGTTTAATAAAAGGATGATTGTAAAAAGACACATCAGAATTCATCGTAGTTCATAATCTTTTACTTTATTTTTCAAGATGATGTAAATGCATGATTTTTTTTCTTTGAATATTTAAATGAAAAAATTATTCAAAGTGTTAATGAAGGAGTTTTTAGGTTCTAAAATATTACGGAGACATTTTAACTCCTCAAGAAAAAAGAATGCAAGATAAGATTTGGACTTTTATGATTTTACTTTTCTGTGAATCTCATCACACAGACATGACATGAAACTGTTCGAAGTTGTATGCTTTTCTAACGATATATTGATCAGTGTGTAAAATTATTTATGAGAAGGATATTTGCCTCTCACTGGATAACATGAAGAAATTCAGGATGAAGCCTGATGAAATCCTAATTGAACAGCTGTGTAACTGCTGCTGGGTAAAGTGTCCGTTCTGTGCAGCTGTTTGCACCAACACCATAAAGGATCACAAAGAGGACCACAGCGTGTCTTTTCATCGATCTGTGCCAGTTAATGGTATGCATGTAAAAAACTCTGTAGATCTGTGTCTTGAGTTCTGCACAACAAGTATTACAAGTGATGGAAGTTTCTACCCTGCCCATGATTCAGAAGTGCTCATTCCCTAAAAAACGTACCGAAATACTGGCCTAAATTTTGCTAACTGGGCAATTACCTCAGATGAGTCTAAACTGGAATATTGGAAATGGTTTGTGAGTCGATTTGAGAAGGAACTGGAAGACCACTATGGATTAAAATTCCAGGGCAACTGTCAAATTCCCAGCGAGTGGAAAACACACTCTAAGGAACAAGCTATTAAACGTTTGGATGAAATGTTCAAACTGTGAGTCAGCCAATACAACTACAACCCTGCTGAAAACCATGACACTGGTTTTCACATGATTATTCATTAATCAGATTCCTATAAAACAACATTCATTGACGTTTGATTATCTCTCCATTGACGGGGGAAGTTGTGTGAATAATAAATGTGTCAATGAATCATTACAAACTACACGTGATTAGACTGGTTCACAGGAATCAGATTACTTCATGCAAACTAACACTTAAAACAAAAGAGTGCACAAGAACAATAGTAATGTGGAGAATTTAGTGAGTCATAAAAACATTCTCAAAATATTAATATTAATTTCAAGTCAATGACTCATCTACAAAGTTGGTCTGTGAGGATTTCTGTAAATGAAAATTGTTTTCATAAAGTAAAACTCGAGGAAAGAGTTGAGACATTTTATCAATAACTAATGGAAGCCATATTTCTTTGTTAACCTGTATAATTAATTTCTTAGATTTGCAACTGAAAACCCTGTCATGAATATTGTATGTTTGTATGTTTGCATGGCGTACGTTTTGTTGTGGGAATTATTTTGTTGAGATGCTCATGTGCTTGTAGCTGCCAAAACATATTGAAGATTTTGCAAAGTGAAGTTGAACCAAAGTGACTGTTGTGAAACTGTAAAACATAACTGGTGAAGGATGCTTCACGATTATGAAGTATATAAAGTGTTAACTTTTATTATTTCTATCTCATTTCAACCAATCGGTTATTATATCCCCACAAGTATGAGTTTTGTTGTTTTTATTCAATCTGTGATTTAGCCAATATAACCACGACACTGCTGAAAATCATACTTGTTTTTACATAATTATTCATTAATCATTAATCAGTATTGAAGTGTTAAGGTGTGTTATGTTTATCTCCTTTAAACAAATCTGTTATTGCCACACAAGTTTGAGTTTTGTTTTTATTTAGAAACTTACTGTATCCTATTCTGATATCCAAGAGTGATGTAAACAGATTTAAACAACTTCAGTCATTGAGAAGAAATCTGTGAAGTTTAACTTGTCATGTTTCAATAAAAATAACTTCTTCATATCTACTGAAATACCAGGTTTCTTAGTGTTTATGATACATTTACTCCTTTAAATCTGCCAAAGACTACAGTGCATTTATTTTCACATTTTTGATGCTTCAACACCAGCCACAGTCATGGCCAGAGGTATTATATTTTTGGGTTGTCTGTACGTCCTGTCCTTTATCATGAATGTATCCATCCCAGGAAGGAACACGTGGAGGGAATTTCTTCAAATTTGGACTCAAGGATGAACTGATCAGATTTTGATGGGTGGTCTCAAAATGCATTTTTGGCCTTAACTCAAGTATCCATAAGCTAAATATGACAATTTCACAAAAATGTCTAATAAGATAAAATAATGGAAGTGAAGACATTTCAAACAGACATGGATGTAAACTCTTAACATGACTGTTTGGCAGAGGCTAACATGGGTTGTCATCTTTGACTGTATGAGTATATTATTGTTATTATTATCAATTGTGTGTTTGCTAGATTAGACTGAGCCTTTCATAACTACATAATAGCAGGTCATTCTTTACAGAGCCCAGCATGTTGCACCGCAAAGTTTCTACAATAGCCCAGACGGACGAACCAAACACAGGCTGTAGAGACGGCCTTTCACTTTTTTAAATTTAAAGTGCCAGATTGAATCTGGTGACATAAATGTTTTCTACACACTTGGAAAGGAAGGGTGAGCAGAGAGGTATTCACTTGGTTGCAATCTTCAACCTCAGCGCTCGATGCCACTAAATCCTACACTGGTCCTTTAAGACCTTTGCCCAACTATGACGGGTACCTTTGAGCAAGTTGGAGAGGTTCTTCTCCTTCCTCTGTTTGTTCAGTGCTCAAAAACAAATGTTATCAAACAAGAATTATATGGTAAACAGATATTATGTTACGATATCTGCTTCAGTCTCACTTTTTTTTTAAACACAAACACCTTTCCATTCCGGGGGAAACTACACTTTTCACATCTGGGGGTAACTTTTGAAATGGTGACTAGATTAAAGAGTTGTCTTTAAAGAGCTGAGACCTTACCTCTTAACATCAGACAAAATTGTTCCTTTCTCTTTCAGCTGTTCTTCAATTCAAGCTCTTAAGAAAAACATTAGTGCAGTTTCATGTAGGAGCAAGGTGCAGCAGTCTGTGTGGCAGTAAACATGGTCAGGAACGTTCACTTAGGCACAAATTTGCTGAATTTACTTGCCTCAAAACATGGAATAACAAACTAAATTAATTGCAGTTTGCTGTCAGAACAGTATATTAGCTATATATATGTATATTATATATACATATATATGTATATAGTATATGTGTGTGTGTTGTAGTTCATACCTTATATTTTATTTAGCTATATTCATATTATTTCCTGGGATGAAAGGAGGCCATGCAAGCTTGCACCTTGATGAGCTGTAATGCTCGTTAAACACAATTGTCAGGGAGACGACTTTAAACATTTTAAGGACTTTGGAATTGTAAATGTGGATTACACTGAAACACAAGTGAGTGACATCTAGGTGGCAGGTTGAGCCATGAGGCCATAAACGAGAGTCCAGTAATGAATATCCATGACAGCGCACTGTCCTCTTGACCTTTGTCCTGAAGTAAACACACAGATGTACCGTCTAGTCATTTTAACCGGCTATAGCTCGAAATTATAAGGGAACAATTGTGGTTTTCCTGTTGGTAATAGTCATTTTGAAATAAAATCACATCAGATAAGTGATGCAAAAGGCCCTCCATCTTCTCTGAAATGTCCAGATTTTTGCTCAGTTATGGTCATACTGTATCCTGTAATAGTAGGAATAGAATAGGTACAGTTAAATAATTAGAGTAGAAATGATCTCTTAACTTCCTCCCAAACGTGCAGCTTATTGCTTGGTGGGTCATACATACATACATAGCACTTTGAATTACCTTGTTGAAATGTGCTATACAAATAAACTTGCCTTGCCCTGTAATAATAGAATAGGTATCAGTAGTTAAGGGGAGACACTACAGATGAACAGGGGAAAGATTTTAACTAATAAATATCACCATGAAACTTCCACAGATGATTACTGAGATTAATCATCTGAACACCAGATATTCAATATCAACATTAAGATTAACCCATGGTCGTCATCAACTTAGTTAATCTTGAAGGATTTGTTGTCTTGTGAAAATGCAGATGAACGTGTCATGATGTGAAGAGGTGAAATAAAGAGTCCGTTGCAAACATGAATAAGGACACCGATAAAGAAAATGAAGAGGAAACAGAACATGAAGTTGATCAAATAAAGAATTTGTGACAAGAGCAAAGATTTGGAGTAAGATCTTACTGAGATTGTTTGGACGGAGCAAAAACTGAAAACTGTGTGAAACAGAACTACCTAAACTGAAATGGCATCCGTCAGATCAAATGACTCCCAATGATGCATTCTTTGGAGATAAAGTTGAATCAGTAATAACTATAAAGCTCCTTGTGTATTCTCTGATAAAAGTGACACATTGGTCCCATTAGATATTACTTTATGTGCATGAAGCCATCTCAGGTCACCTCTCTTGACTGTGTGTTTATTTTTTCGGTCACAGAAGGCAGCAGAAGTCCACTCACAGGCTACACAGGTAATCTCAGTGGGCTGTTACTATTTTTGGAGTGATTTGTTGTCTCTCTTGGTCTGCTGCTCTCTCACAACTAGACTGATACTGTATGTAAAGTTAGTGTTTGTTGTATGTTTTAAGCCTCAACCCATCAAAGACAATAAAACAAGATAATTTGAATATAAACATTTATATTCTTGTGCACAACAGGACATTTTTAGATAAAGGTACATTTCCAATTCACTGAAGATCTACATCTTATAGTGATTAATATTTCTTACAATAACTGAAGACTCAAAGTCTTGTCTTTAACCAAACCGATAAACATGTCATGCATGTGTAACAGCAAATGTGTCTCTTAGCAGATCTTTAAGGAAGTCAGTTTGAAGTCTCCTGTGATTTTGATGTAGCTGATGATGTCCATGTTATTACGGTTGGGAAACTGTACTTCATGTCCATCAGGAAGCTCCACTTCAAACATGTCTCCAGTCAGCTTCAACACCATCTGAAAGAGAAAAGATACAGTAAAACCTTTTCATTTTAGCAGACATCTCAAAATCTCTGCAAACAAAATCTCCCTGCATGGCGAAATATCACTAAAGGTAAGTGAGGAAATGAGTTTCTTGTGATTTTCTTTTTTTTTTTACAAAATACACACATTCTCTCTCCCTTCAGTCAGATTGCCTCACCTTGACCTCTGCTCCCCTCTGTAGGGGGTTGTGTATTTCCCGTTTCTCAACGGCCCAACAACCAGCAGCCTTTGAGTTGCAAACAAGAACGGCTCCATCAGTGTCGTCATGGAAACGAGGGTTAAAGTGCAGCGCCAGGTCGTCTGCACCACAGCCGAGATCGATCTCGAATCTGAGTGGATCAGAGATTATACTAGATGTAGTCTTAATATTGACGTGTTTACACAGCATAAATATCACCATTTTATTCAGTGAAGAAGCGAATATCAAACAAATGTTATGGGTTTGGTTGGCTCACCTCTCAGCATCATGTGGAATTACCCCCTTTACTTTCAGCTGATCTCCAGCTCTTATGATCACGTTCTTCAATTCAAGTTGCTGAGAAACACAATTTTGCAGTTCAGGATTAACAAACCATTTAATTAGAAAATAAAAGATTGCTGTTATAATGGTACTCATATTTGTATTATACACATTACAGAAGCAAAGTTAAATAGAAGCAAGAACAAAGCTGTCAAACTTACCATGCTCCTGTTGGGTGCTGGTGTTGGTGGACAGTCCTGGAGCAAATGGAAGATGTAAGAGGATGGTGTTGGCACACAAGCAGCCTTCTGACCTAGAAGACAACAAGAAAGTAGCCTGACTGTGAAGCACAAAGGATTCAGTGATAGGACGGGTCACCCTAACAATGTGACCCGTTGATCATCATGATAATCAAGTAGTCCTTTCAATGCAGAGGCACTGCTCTATTATACACGACGCCCCCAAATTTGGGGGCTCCGTGCTCAAGGGGGGTAGCACATATCGAGAGCGAATATTTTGCATGTATACATGTTATATACCAGATTAAACTGCAACATCTGGGCAACACTATCATGTAAGTCACTTTTTACACACTCCAAACACAATTACACACAACTAATATAAGCAACTAGAAGAAGTACCACAATATCACGTATTTTTCGGCAATAATTGGCGACCTATGCACTCCGTTTGCATATCCCAACACAACGCTGGCCGCTATCATGGCCGATGCATAGATCAGAAAGCACGAGGATTCGACCGCGAATCCACCCATAGCTTCATAATTCCTCTCTGTGAAACCATTAAATAGTTACAGCCAGAAAGCCAACGAACAACAAACCGCTCCACAGCAAAGAAATTGAAACGCATCGAACCTTGAGATGATTTTCTGGAAGAAAAACGCTGGAAATCGACGGTAATGCATTTCAGCCGTGTTCTCTCCGTGTCCCTTTGTGTGTGTGTGAGAAAATGGCGCTTCTGGGTGCAAGTATGACGAGATGGTCGGCATTTTACTGTTCGGCGAATCATTTTATGCTCGGGGGTGACGCGGCACGGTTTTGGCTTTTTAGTGACTAAAAAGTCTGTCAATCTACTCAAGAACCCTCCTACTGCATTCCTGAGTCTCTTCTGCATTTCACAAGGTGTCACATGCTGAACACCACCAATCATAGGCTTAGAAAAGGCTACATAGACACAGACGGAGACGAGAACATTCCATGAAGGAGAGATATGAGAGCTCAAAATGGCTCAAAATGATGCCAAACTGCTGTATTTGGATAGATTGAATACTAGTAGTGATAAAACAAGTGAAATATATAGTTATATAGTATATAAAATTAGAATAGAACAGCGCAACAGTTGGTTCCAAAAATAAGAATTTGGCTTGACCCTGCCTGACCTCTCCGTAGTCAAACTTCTATTACGTTGCCCTGCTTCACTCAATCGAAGTAAAATTTGTTTGTGGAGACATCAGACATGTTGTGCTATGATTGTGGAGTATTGTTAGGCTTGGATCTGCATTATTTCAAAGAAATATCAATAAGTGCTTTTTTTTTCAGGCGAACCTGAAACTTTTCAATTTGAGCTGTGTGCCATCTTAATTCACTATTAACCAGTAACATATACACAATATTTACACATCTCAACACATCTCACAAGTGTTACCTGTATTATACCATCAACATTATTAAAATAGACCTTGTAGTTACAGATCTACACACTCTTTAGCATGGGTATGCAGTTTTTGAGCAGAGGCCTAAAAATAGGGCTAGAGTTCAAGAGTTAATCAATGCTGTTGAACTAATTTAGTAAAAAAGATGAATTGTCTCTTTAATCACAGAACACGTGAGTAACAGCTGCCACAGTGACAATGCGAAGTGTTTGAACAAACTACTCTGCCAAGAGCTATTTAAATAGGTTTTGATTGGGAGCCACTCTGCACGTTGAGGAAAGTCCGCAATACGTTACTGATTACAATGGAGCAAAAACACTACCAGAGTACACTGTCTGCTTTCAACCCGTCTGTTAAGTTGATACTATCAATTAAAGAACATTGCTTTAATATTAATTATTGGGCTTGTGACAAAGTAGGTGAGAACACACCATTTGTCCCCATATTACACTGATCTATAAATCTAAACCATGCTTGTCAATTGTTTGTGTACCATACCCACCATGTGCTCTAGAGGTTAAAGGGGGAGGCACCCAACCATTTCCTCTATTTATACACTGGATGATGTCATCAGTGATGTCATTGGGTCAAACCAAGTATGGGGGGGGAGTATGTACAGGCAGATTTGTAGGTTAATTGTGATCTGTTTTACACTGTTGTGAGTGTATAGCAAATTGTAAACCATATCAAATTGTTGGCTACCTAAAGGGGTGCTGTAAGGTATAGCTTCCGTCTGTTAACTATTGGAGTCAGTAATCGGTGTCACCTGCACTCATGGTAGGAACTAGATCCTGCTGATAGAAGGCTCTATATAACGAGATGACTTTGACTGAACGGGGGAGAAAGGAAGATTAGTGTGTAGCTGTGTGTATGTGATTATGTTACTTTATGATGAGTTGAGTTTTATTCAGTTAAGTTAACTGTTTGTTTGTTTTGTTTGTATATACATTTGGTTACACGTGTAGCAGGGCACTTTTGTAATTAAAACAAAATTACCTTTTTGTTATCTAGACAAAGTCTCTCTGTCTGCCTCCTACCACTTCAGAAGCCACTCCGGTCAGGCTTCACCACAGGGCTATTGTTCACAATAACGCTGGATGTCTCCTTAATAATTCATTTTACGATTAGAATGTGACCCGTTGATCATCATGAATATCAAGTAGCCCTTTCAATGCAGATCTGATCTATTTAATAATTGCTGTTGAACTCATTTAGTGCGTAAAACTCTGCGTATCGGTCAATCGCATGATAATTTAAGCTGCACGCAGTTTTCGCTCTCTTTGAATGTCAGCGAGCATAATACTTTAATTTACCGATGGTGTGAATGTGTGTTTTGATGTAACGGTGCGCTCCGTATTTCAAATGTCTGGAAGTTCAGTTGTCAAGGGTAGACTGTAACAAAAATATAAGGGTCGCTTTTTATTAAATGGAATAAAAGATCTCCACCCCAATAACTTTTGTACTGTCCCTTATACAAATGTGATCTGTGCTAATGGTTTGGCGTCTTTACTGCCCTCCAGGTCACATGTTAAAATAATCTAATCAGCGTCAATGCTGACAAAATAACACTTCTTGTAAATCCTTTCAAAATATAGGGGCCAAACTGTCAATTAGAATAATCTATCATTATATGCTATAATAGATGTAAAGTTGTTACAACTTAAAACTCAAACTCCATATATTCTTCAGTGAGAATAACACAGATGTCAATACAGATGTGTATTGGTGGACAATGGTTATCAATCAATAAACAATCCTGTCCTACATATCAGTAAAAGTTGACCTCAAGTTAGTTATCACAGTGTGAAACGTAACTGTTACAGTAAAATAATAATTGTGCTACTTATCAGTAACATTGTCACATGACCGCCTTGCTCGTCGTAGTTTCCCTCATGAACTTTATGAACTGTAGCTACGAAGACAATTTATATATGTTATGTTTCTAGATATTCAGTTTGGCCACTTTATTCTGAAAGTATATACCGGAAGTGGTAGTATGCTGCCATATCTGCAATGACGTTGTCTTTATTAATGTTCTGTAGTTCCACATTGTGACCACGGGAGGACGACAATACTCACGATTCTGAATCAGAAACAGTTTATTGCCAAGTCCGTTTGCACTACTCTATGGCTGCCTTGAAACAAAGTGGAGATGAAGGTTAAATCGAGTGTATTTGGAATCACATATGAAAACTATCTACGGCTGCCTCCATATGTGACCATCGTCTTGCAGGTCGTAGTGGACACTAGGTGGAGATGACGGACAGCTTGGTCACTTTCCTTTGAAAGTATCTGCCGGAAGTACTGCCATGTCTGCATTGACGCTATTTTTATGAATTTAGTGAGTTGCAGTTCCAGACTGAGCCCACTGGAGAGCGGTCTATATATATATATTTGAAAAGTCGACCTCAATGATCACAGTGTGGAACTGCGGTAACTGTTGTACAGTCTGTTGGTTATCATTTCTAAACAGCTTCTGTAAAATTCTCCCCGGACCAACATCTTGTATTTAAGATTAATGTGAAAAATCTAGCCTTGGCATGAATGCAGTGATGTCATCATAAGTGAGGTCCACTTCACGAGTGTAATATAGACATGACATTTGTGTTTGTAAACTTCCCATAACCAGGCTGAATAAACTTCCTGATATTCACTCAGGAATGATGAGTATATCAGAGAATGGACAGTTGATGTCCTTGGACGGGCTCTTATGAACCAGTAGACTAATATTTGATCGAACCTCACATTGCCCAACACTGGCACAAACTCCTGGTTTGTATGTTTATTTTTTAGTAAAATACTCTGGTGCAAACACAATGTCCAATATCGGGTGAAGATTTGGACATTGTGTTTGTTAGTTTTAGATATTTTCACTTCCAGATTTTAAGAGAGTGTTGCCGTCTGCCCTCTTAGAACAAGACAAGCTGGTGAGTCAGTTTTCAAACAAAACAGGTACCCACTTGCAAAAACACTGCTCCACAAAAAAAGTCAACACTGGCACATTTAATGGCTCTTATTTATCCAATTCAATTTCATGTCTCTGGTTTCTAATGTTGCCTGAAGTTGAACTTGAGTCCATCATGTCCCTTCAGTCTTCCCCCGTCTAACAAGTGGCTGAATATAAGCTACATTAGACCGGCAGATACAGGTACTCCGCAAAACATCAATACATATTACATCACATATTGGATTGACTCACGTTAAGCTAAGTGATGTCTGTAAACCTGTTAATAGCTAATTGTATAATCTATAGGCTGAGATATAGATTGAGGAGACTGATGCTGCTAACGTTAGCTATCAGTCGTAGCTAACTGTGTGCAGCATCATTGAGAGAGTTACTACACTGACAGTAAATATTCACATATCTTATGAGCCTCAAATCTCTGTGTGAAAGCCTTGGTTAACCTGCTAAACTACAGCTTTTTCGGCATTTTGGTGTTTCTCGCCTAATGTGACAGAGCGTTTCTTTCCCTCAAAAGAGAGTGCAGCCTTGGTGATGACGCCATGCTGGTGTGGTCTACAGCTTGGAGCCATAAAGCCCCTCTTTCTTTTTTAGGACATGACAGAGGAACAGCGTTTTGGGATTTATTGTTGGTGCAAACAACTACACAGCAGTTTGTTTAAAGTAGAAGTTTGGAGACATGTTTCAACTTCATTTGTTAACCCTGTTGCCCTCGATGTTTTCCCACTAAAATGGAAGATGTGATGAGAGCCAACTCTGGATGAAGCATTACAGGTCTGAAACTAAACAAACAAAGGTCCCGCCTCTGATCAGCCAATCTATGGGTTCCTTTGTAAATAGTCACTCTGAGCACCGGAGCTACTCTTGGACCAACAGAGCGTGTTCTGGGTCTGAGGAGACGGAGCAGCAGAGTGCAATACTATTAATGTTACAAAGCTAGCTACGTTACATTTTCATGAACATATATATATATATATATATATATATATAGCCTACGTTTTCAAATATATTTTAAGATGCATATTGTTCCAGTCTTGTTCTTTAAATGAGTTTATCATTATCAACTGCTTTACAGATTTTGGTCACATTTAAACCTCTCTGTGCCCCCTCTTCAGCCGCACTCCCCCTCCCTTAAAAAACAGTAACCTGCTCACCTGTCATCATCAGTCACTACAAGCCCAGATTGTTTGTTCCTTTGCCAGTTTGCCCCAGTTGCCATGTGCTGAGTACTTTAGTTTTCGAGCAACCTGAACCTGATTCTGACTCCTTTACCTGGAACTGGATCTAAACCTGCTGCCCTTCAACTTGTCAACCAGTATCAGAACCTGCCTGTTCCCCTACACATACCTGCCCACCAACACTTGCATGTAAGCTAATTCATTTTCGAAAAAACATTGTGTCATCTACCTGTTTCGTCTGCGTTTGGGTCCTTCCCCTGCTGCCTGCACTCCCAACCATGACAGCCTTCGGTCTTGAAAATAATTATTATCATACTGGAAAAATCAAGGAGTATTCCAAAACTAGGTATGCTGTAGGTTGTGGTGGGGAAAAAATTATTTAATAGAACCGAGTGAGTCCTATAATACTGAAAAAGGAAACATTGAGAATAGAAGTTTGTCTTTGGAGTATTTATTCTCTGCACAGAGAAGGCTCCATCGTCATACAGAGTGCAGTGCAGTCTTGCAGGAGGATGAGCCAAGAGTGGTGCGTCTGTATAGCTTATAAAGGACAGGGTGTGATGCAGGAGTTCACACTCAAACATCTGGTCAACAGTTTCTAACTGCCCATTGACACCTCCAGTGACCTGAGTTCTGGGTTTATGCTATTCTGTTCTGTTCCTCCAGAAACATTCTTCCTCTTCTCACGTGCATCTACATGAGGGGCGATGCTGATCAAAGACCAGATCCTGGTACTAATGCTGATCTTGACCCTGGACCTTTCCCTCTCTCTGCGCTATGTTGCTGCCATGCTTTCATAGATTATTTGAACTATTGTAAAAATTAGAAGTCACTGATTGAG